>NC_091197.1:26826174-27126174 GCF_040958095.1 Procambarus clarkii
GAGGAATCTGTCGTGGGGAGGAACCTGTCGTGGGGGAGGAACCTGTCGTAGGGGAAGGGGGGGAACCTGTCGTGGGGGAGGGGTAGAAACCTGTCGTGGGGGAGGGAAAGGAACCTGTCGTGGGGGAGGGAGAGGAACCTGTCGTGGGGGAGGGAGAGGAACCTGTCGTGGGGAAGGGAGAGGAACTTGTCCTGGGGGAGTGAGAGGAACCTGTCGTGGGGAAGGGAGAGGAACCTGCCGTGGGGGAGTGAGAGGAACCTGTCCTGGGAGAGCAACCTGTCATGGGGGAGGGAGATGAACTTGTCGTGGGGGAGGAACCTGTCGTAGGGGAGGAACCTGTCGTGGGGAAGGAACCTGTCGTGGGGGAGGGAGAGGAACCTGTCGTGGGGGAGGGAGAGGAACCTGTCGTGGAGGAGGGAGAGGAACTTGTCGTGGGGGAGTGAGAGGAACCTGTCGTGGGGGAGGGAGAGGAACTTGTCGTGGCGGATGGAGAGGAACCTGTCGTGGGGGAGGGAGACGAACTTGTCGTGGGGGAGGGAGAGTAACCTGTCGTGGGGGAGGGAGAGGAACTTGTCGTGGGGAAGAGAGAGGAACCTGTCGTGGGGGAGGGAGAGGAACCTGTCGTGGGGGAGGGAGAGGAACTTGTCGTGAGGGAGGGAGAGGAACATGTCGTGGGGGAGGGAGAGGAACTTGTCGTGGGGGTGGGAGAGGAACCTGTCGTGGGGGAGGGAGAGGAACTTGTCGTGGGGGAGGGAGGGGAACCTGTCGTGGGGGAGGGAGAGGAACTTGTCGTGGGGGAGGGAGAGGAACCTGTCGTGGGGGAGGGAGAGGAACCTGTCGTGGGGGAGGGAGAGGAACCTGTCGTGGGGGAGGGAGAGGAACCTGTCGTGGGGGTTTTTGTGTTTTTTTCTGTTTGTTTTTTTAACCTATTTTTCTCCTATGCAAAATCAAGATCAAAAACCACATCTAGTATCGGGCCCCTGCGAAAGGGAGATGGAACTTTCACCGATGACAACAAAGAAATGAGCGAGTTACTGAGGAAGCAGTACGACTCTGTTTTCAGCGAGCCATTAAATGCACTAAAGATTGATAACCCAAATGAATTTTTCATGGATATGATACTAACATCAAATCATATATCAGACGTCACCCTATCCCCACTAGATTTTGAAGAAGCCATAAACAGTATGCCTATGCACTCTGCACCAGGCCCGGATTCTTGGAACTCCATATTCATGGAGTAGAGGAACCTGTCGTGGGGGAGAGAGAGGAACATGTCGTGGGGAGGAAACTGTTGAGGGGGAGGGAGAGGAACCTGTCGTGGGGGAGGGAGAGGAAACTGTTGTGGGGGAGGGAGAGGAATCTGTCGTGGGGAGGAACCTATCGTGGGGGAGGAACCTGTCGTGGGGGAGGGGGGGAACCTGTCGTGGTGGAGGGGTAGAAACCTGTCGTGGGGGAGGGAGAGGAACCTGTCGTGGGGGAGTGAAAGGAACCTGTCGTGGGGGAGGGAGAGGAACCTGTCGTTGGGGAGGGAGAGGAACGTGTCGTGGGGGAGGGAGAGGAACCTTTCATGGGGGAGGGGGAGGAACCTGTCGTGGGGGAGGGAGAGGAATCTGTCGTGGGGAGGAACCTGTCGTGGGGGAGGAACCTGTCGTAGGGGAAGGGGGGGAACCTGTCGTGGGGGAGGGGTAGAAACCTGTCGTGGGGGAGGGAAAGGAACCTGTCGTGGGGGAGGGAGAGGAACCTGTCGTGGGGGAGGGAGAGGAACCTGTCGTGGGGAAGGGAGAGGAACTTGTCGTGGGGGAGTGAGAGGAACCTGTCGTGGGGAAGGGAGAGGAACCTGCCGTGGGGGAGCGAGAGGAACCTGTCCTGGGAGAGCAACCTGTCATGGGGGAGGGAGAGGAACTTGTCGTGGGGGAAGAACCTGTCGTGGGGGAGGGAGAGGAACCTGTCGTGGGGGAGGGAGAGGAACCCGTCGTGGGGGAGGGAGAGGAACCTGTCGTGGGGGAGGGAGAGGAACTTGTCGTGGGGGAGGGAGAGGAACATGTCGTGGGGGAGGGAGAGGAACCTGTCGTGAGGGAGGGAGAGGAACCTGTCGTGGGGGAGGGAGAGGAATCTGTCGTGGGGAGGAACCTGTCGTGGGGGAGGAACCTGTCGTAGGGGAAGGGGGGGAACCTGTCGTGGGGGAGGGGTAGAAACCTGTCGTGGGGGAGGGAAAGGAACCTGTCGTGGGGGAGGGAGAGGAACCTGTCGTGGGGGAGGGAGAGGAACCTGTCGTGGGGAAGGGAGAGGAACTTGTCGTGGGGGAGTGAGAGGAACCTGTCGTGGGGAAGGGAGAGGAACCTGCCGTGGGGGAGTGAGAGGAACCTGTCCTGGGAGAGCAACCTGTCATGGGGGAGGGAGAGGAACTTGTCGTGGGGGAGGAACCTGTCGTAGGGGAGGAACCTGTCGTGGGGGAGGAACCTGTCGTGGGGGAGGGAGAGGAACCTGTCGTGGGGGAGGGAGAGGAACCTGTCGTGGAGGAGGGAGAGGAACTTGTCGTGGGGGAGTGAGAGGAACCTGTCGTGGGGGAGGGAGAGGAACTTGTCGTGGCGGATGGAGAGGAACCTGTCGTGCGGGAGGGAGACGAACTTGTCGTGGGGGAGGGAGAGTAACCTGTCGTGGGGGAGGGAGAGGAACTTGTCGTGGGGGAGAGAGAGGAACCTGTCGTGAGGGAGGGAGAGGAACCTGTCGTGGGGGAGGGAGAGGAACTTGTCGTGAGGGAGGGAGAGGAACCTGTCGTGGGGGAGGGAGAGGAACTTGTCGTGGGGGTGGGAGAGGAACCTGTCGTGGGGGAGGGAGAGGAACTTGTCGTGGGGGAGGGAGGGGAACCTGTCGTGGGGGAGGGAGAGGAACTTGTCGTGGGGGAGGGAGAGGAACCTGTCGTGGGGGAGGGAGAGGAACCTGTCGTGGGGGAGGGAGAGGAACCTGTCGTGGGGGAGGGAGAGGAACCTGTCGTGGGGGTTTTTGTGTTTTTTTCTGTTTGTTTTTTAACCTATTTTTCTCCTATGCAAAATCAAGATCAAAAACCACATCTAGTATCGGGCCCCTGCGAATGGGAGATGGAACTTTCACCGATGACAACAAAGAAATGAGCGAGTTACTGAGGAAGCAGTACGACTCTGTTTTCAGCGAGCCATTAAATGCACTAAAGATTGATAACCCAAATGAATTTTTCATGGATATGATACTAACATCAAATCATATATCAGACGTCACCCTATCCCCACTAGATTTTGAAGAAGCCATAAACAGTATACCTATGCACTCTGCACCATGCCCGGATTCTTGGAACTCCATATTCATGGAGTAGAGGAACCTGTCGTGGGGGAGAGAGAGGAACATGTCGTGGGGAGGAAACTGTTGAGGGGGAGGGAGAGAAACCTGTCGTGGGGGAGGGAGAGGAACCTGTTGTGGGGGAGGGAGAGGAATCTGTCGTGGGGAGGAACCTATCGTGGGGGAGGAACCTGTCGTGGGGGAGGGGAGGAACCTGTCGTGGTGGAGGGGTAGAAACCTGTCGTGGGGGAGGGAGAGGAACCTGTCGTGGGGGAGTGAGAGGATTCTGTCGTGGGGGAGGGAGAGGAACCTGTCGTTGGGGAGGGAGAGGAACGTGTCGTGGGGGAGGGAGAGGAACCTTTCATGGGGGAGGGGGAGGAACCTGTCGTGGGGGAGGGAGAGGAACCTGTCGTGGGGGAGGGAGAGGAACCTGTCGTGGGGGAGGGAGAGGAACCTGTCGTGGGGGAGTGAGAGCAACCTTTCGTGGGGGAGGGAGAGGAACTTGTCGTGGGGGAGGAACCTGTCGTAGGGGAGGGAGAGGAACCTGTCGTGGGGGAGGGAGAGGAACCTGTCGTGGGGGAGGGAGAGGAACTTGCCGTGGGGGAGGGACAGGAACCTGTCGTGGGGGAGGGAGAGGAACTTGTCGTGGGAGAGGAACCTGTCGTGGGGGAGGGAGAGTAACTTGTCGTGGGGGAGTAAGAGGAACCTGTCTTGGGGGAGGGAGAGGAACTTGTCGTGGGGGAGGGAGAGGAACCTGTCGTGGGGGAGGGAGAGGAACCTGTCGTGGGGGAGGGAGAGGAACTTGTCGTTGGGGAGGGAGAGGAACCTGTCGTGGGGGAGGGAGAGAAACTTGTCGTGGGGGAGGGAGAGGAACCTGTCGTGGGGGAGGGAGAGGAACTTGTCGTGGGGGAGGGAGAGGAACCTGTCGTGGGGGAGGGAGAGGAACTTGTCGTGGGAGAGGAACCTGTCGTGGGGGAGGGAGAGGAACTTTTCGTGGGGGAGTAAGAGGAACCTGTCGTGGGGGAGGGAGAGGAACTTGTCGTGGGGGAAGAACCTGTCGTGGGGGAGGGAGAGGAACCTGTCGTGGGGGAGGGAGAGGAACCCGTCGTGGGGGAGGGAGAGGAACCTGTCGTGGGGGAGGGAGAGGAACTTGTCGTGGGGGAGGGAGAGGAACATGTCGTGGGGGAGGGAGAGGAACCTGTCGTGAGGGGGGGAGAGGAACCTGTCGTGGGGGAGGGAGAGGAATCTGTCGTGGGGAGGAACCTGTCGTGGGGGAGGAACCTGTCGTAGGGGAAGGGGGGGAACCTGTCGTGGGGGAGGGGTAGAAACCTGTCGTGGGGGAGGGAAAGGAACCTGTCGTGGGGGAGGGAGAGGAACCTGTCGTGGGGGAGGGAGAGGAACCTGTCGTGGGGAAGGGAGAGGAACTTGTCCTGGGGGAGTGAGAGGAACCTGTCGTGGGGAAGGGAGAGGAACCTGCCGTGGGGGAGTGAGAGGAACCTGTCCTGGGAGAGCAACCTGTCATGGGGGAGGGAGATGAACTTGTCGTGGGGGAGGAACCTGTCGTAGGGGAGGAACCTGTCGTGGGGAAGGAACCTGTCGTGGGGGAGGGAGAGGAACCTGTCGTGGGGGAGGGAGAGGAACCTGTCGTGGAGGAGGGAGAGGAACTTGTCGTGGGGGAGTGAGAGGAACCTGTCGTGGGGGAGGGAGAGGAACTTGTCGTGGCGGATGGAGAGGAACCTGTCGTGGGGGAGGGAGACGAACTTGTCGTGGGGGAGGGAGAGTAACCTGTCGTGGGGGAGGGAGAGGAACTTGTCGTGGGGGAGAGAGAGGAACCTGTCGTGAGGGAGGGAGAGGAACCTGTCGTGGGGGAGGGAGAGGAACTTGTCGTGAGGGAGGGAGAGGAACATGTCGTGGGGGAGCGAGAGGAACTTGTCGTGGGGGTGGGAGAGGAACCTGTCGTGGGGGAGGGAGAGGAACTTGTCGTGGGGGAGGGAAGGGAACCTGTCGTGGGGGAGGGAGAGGAACTTGTCGTGGGGGAGGGAGAGGAACCTGTCGTGGGGGAGGGAGAGGAACCTGTCGTGGGGGAGGGAGAGGAACCTGTCGTGGGGGAGGGAGAGGAACCTGTCGTGGGGGTTTTTGTGTTTTTTTCTGTTTGTTTTTTTAACCTATTTTTCTCCTATGCAAAATCAAGATAAAAAACCACATCTAGTATCGGGCCCCTGCGAAAGGGAGATGGAACTTTCACCGATGACAACAAAGAAATGAGCGAGTTACTGAGGAAGCAGTACGACTCTGTTTTCAGCGAGCCATTAAATGCACTTAAGATTGATAACCCAAATGAATTTTTCATGGATATGATACTAACATCAAATCATATATCAGACGTCACCCTATCCCCACTAGATTTTGAAGAAGCCATAAACAGTATGCCTATGCACTCTGCACCAGGCCCGGATTCTTGGAACTCCATATTCATGGAGTAGAGGAACCTGTCGTGGGGGAGAGAGAGGAACATGTCGTGGGGAGGAAACTGTTGAGGGGGAGGGAGAGGAACCTGTCGTGGGGGAGGGAGAGGAACCTGTTGTGGGGGAGGGAGAGGAATCTGTCGTGGGGAGGAACCTATCGTGGGGGAGGAACCTGTCGTGGGGGAGGGGGGGAACCTGTCGTGGTGGAGGGGTAGAAACCTGTCGTGGGGGAGGGAGAGGAACCTGTCGTGGGGGAGTGAGAGGAACCTGTCGTGGGGGAGGGAGAGGAACCTGTCGTTGGGGAGGGAGAGGAACGTGTCGTGGGGGAGGGAGAGGAACCTTTCATGGGGGAGGGGGAGGAACCTGTCGTGGGGGAGGGAGAGGAACCTGTCGTGGGGGAGGGAGAGGAACCTGTCGTGGGGGAGGGAGAGGAACCTGTCGTGGGGGAGTGAGAGCAACCTTTCGTGGGGGAGGGAGAGGAACTTGTCGTGGGGGAGGAACCTGTCGTACGGGAGGGAGAGGAACCTGTCGTGGGGGAGGGAGAGGAACCTGTCGTGGGGGAGGGAGAGGAACTTGCCGTGGGGGAGGGACAGGAACCTGTCGTTGGGGAGGGAGAGGAACTTGTCGTGGGAGAGGAACCTGTCGTGGGGGAGGGAGAGGAACTTGTCGTGGGGGAGTAAGAGGAACCTGTCTTGGGGGAGGGAGAGGAACTTGTCGTGGGGGAGGGAGAGGAACCTGTCGTGGGGGAGGGAGAGGAACCTGTCGTGGGGGAGGGAGAGGAACTTGTCGTTGGGGAGGGAGAGGTACCTGTCGTGGGGGAGGGAGAGAAACTTGTCGTGGGGGAGGGAGAGGAACCTGTCGTGGGGGAGGGAGAGGAACTTGTCGTGGGAGAGGAACCTGTCGTGGGGGAGGGAGAGGAACTTGTCGTGGGAGAGGAACCTGTCGTGGGGGAGGGAGAGGAACTTGTCGTGGGGGAGTAAGAGGAACCTGTCGTGGGGGAGGGAGAGGAACTTGTCGTGGGGGAAGAACCTGTCGTGGGGGAGGGAGAGGAACCTGTCGTGGGGGAGGGAGAGGAACCCGTCGTGGGGGAGGGAGAGGAAACTGTCGTGGGGGAGGGAGAGGAACTTGTCGTGGGGGAGGGAGAGGAACATGTCGTGGGGGAGGGAGAGGAACCTGTAGTGAGGGAGGGAGAGGAACCTGTCGTGGGGGAGGGAGAGGAATCTGTCGTGGGGAGGAACCTGTCGTGGGGGAGGAACCTGTCGTAGGTGAAGGGGGGGAACCTGTCGTGGGGGAGGGGTAGAAACCTGTCGTGGGGGAGGGAAAGGAACCTGTCGTGGGGGAGGGAGAGGAACCTGTCGTGGGGGAGGGAGAGGAACCTGTCGTGGGGAAGGGAGACGAACTTGTCGTGGGGGAGTGAGAGGAACCTGTCGTGGGGGAGGGAGAGGAACTTGTCGTGGGGGAGGGAGAGGAACCTGTCGTGGGGGAGGGAGAGGAACCTGTCTTGGGGGACGGAGAGGAACCTGTCGTGCGGGAGGGAGAGGAACCTGTCGTGGGGGAGGGAGAGGAACCTGTCGTGGGAGAGGGGGAGGAACTTGTAGTGGGGGAGGGAGGGGAACCTGTCGTGGGGGAGGAACCTGTCGTGGGGGAGGGAGAGGAACCTGTCGTGGGGGAGGGAGAGGAACCTGTCGTGGGGGAGGGAGAGGACCCTGTCGTGGGGGAGGGAGAGGAACCTGTCGTGGGGGAGGGAGATGAACCTGTCTTGGGGGAGGGAGAGGAACCTGTCGTGGGGGAGGGAGAGGGACCTGTCGTGGGGGAGGGAGAGGGACCTGTCGTGGGGGAGGGATGGGAACCTGTCGTGGGGGAAGGAGAGGAACCTGTCGTTGGGGAGGGAGAGGAACCTGTCGTGGAGGAGGGAGAGGAACCTGTCGTGGGGGAGGGAGAGGAACCTGTCGTGAGGGAGGGGGAGGAACCTGTCGTGGGGGAGGGGGAGGAACCTGTCGTGGGGGAGGGAGAGGAACCTGTCGTGGGGGAGGGAGAGGAACCTGTCGTGGGGGAGGGAGGGGAACCTGTCTTGGGGGAGGGAGAGGGACCTGTTGTGGGGGAGGGAGGGGAACCTGTCGTGGGGGAGGGAGGGGAACCTGTCGATGGGGAGGGAGAGGAACCTGTCGTGGGGGAGGGAGAGGAACCTGTCGTAGGGGAGGAAAATGTCGTGGAGGAGGGGGAGGAACCTCTCGTGGGGGAGGGAGAGGAATCTGTCGTGGGGGAGGGAGAGGAACCTGTCGTATGGGAGGGAGAGGAACCTGTCGTGGGGAGGAACCTGTCGTGGGGGAGGGGGAGGAACCTGTCGTGGGGGAGGAAGAGGAACCTGTCGTGGGGGAGGGGGAGGAACCTGTCGTGGGGGAGGGGGAGGAACCTGTTGTGGGGGAGGAACCTGTCGAAGGGGAGGAACCTGTCGTGGGGGAGGAACCTGTCGTGTGGGAGGTAGAGGAACCTGTCGTGTGGGAGGTAGAGGAACTTGTCGTGGGGGAGGGAGAGGAACCTGTCGTGGGGAGGAAACTGTTGTGGGGGAGGGAGAGGAACCTGTCGTGGGGGAGGGAGAGGAACCTGTTGTGGGGGAGGGAGAGGAACGTGTCGTGGGGGAGGGAGAGGAACCTTTCATGGGGGAGGGAGAGGAACCTTTCATGGGGGAGGGGGAGGAACCTGTCGTGGTGGAGGGGTAGAAACCTGTCGTGGGGGAGGGAGAGGAACCTGTCGTGGGGGAGGGAGAGGAACCTGTCGTGGGGGAGGAAGAGGAACTTGTCGTGGGGGGGGGGAGGGGAACCTGTCGTGGGGGAGGGAGAGGAACTTGTCGTGGGGGAGGGAGAGGAACCTGTCGTGGGGGAGGGAGAGGACCTTGTCGTGGGGGAGGGAGAGGAACCTGTCGTGGGGGAGGGAGAGGAACTTGTCGTGGGGGAGGAACCTGTCGTGGGGGAACGAGAGGAACTTGTCGTGGGGGAGGGAGAGGAACCTGTCGTGGGGGAGGAATCTGTCGTGGAGGAGAGAGAGGAACCTGTCGTGGGGGAGGGAGAGGAACCTGTCGTGGGGGAGGGACAGGAACCTGTCGTGGGGGAGGGAGAGGAACCTGTCGTGGGGGAGGGAGAGGAACCTTTCATGGGGGAGGGAGAGGAACCTTTCATGGGGGAGGGGGAGGAACCTGTCGTGGTGGAGGGAGAGGAACGTGTCGTGGGGGAGGGAGAGGAACCTTTCATGGGGGAGGGAGAGGGACCTTTCATGGGGGAGGGGGAGGAACCTGTCGTGGTGGAGGGGTAGAAACCTGTCGTGGGGATGGAGAGGAACCTGTCGTGGGGGAGGGAGAGGGACCTGTCGTGGGGGAGGGAGGGAAACCTGTCGTGGGGGAGGAATCTGTCGTGGAGGAGGGAGAGGAACCTGTCGTGGGGGAGGGAGAGGAACCTGTCGTGGGGGAGGGAGAGGAACCTGTCATGGGGGAGGGAGAGGAACCTGTCGTGGGGGAGGGAGAGGGACCTGTCGTGGGGGAGGGAGAGGAACCTGTCGTGGGGGAGGAATCTGTCGTGGAGGAGGGAGAGGAACCTGTCGTGGGGGAGGGAGAGGAACCTGTCGTGGGGGAGGGAGAGGAACCTGTCGTGGGGGAGGGAGAGGAACCGGTCGTGGGGGAGGGAGAGGAACCTGTCGTGGGGGAGGGAGAGGGACCTGTCGTGGGGGAGGGAGAGGAACATGTCGTGGGGGAGGGAGAGGAACCTGTCGTGAGGGAGGGGGAGGAACCTGTCGTGGGGGAGGGAGAGGAACCTGTCGTGGGGGAGGGAGAGGAACCTGTCGTGGGGGAGGGAGAGGAACCTGTCGTGGGGAGGAGGGAGAGGAACCTGTCGTGGGGGAGGGAGAGGAACGTGTCGTGGGGGAGGGAGAGGAACCTTTCATGGGGGAGGGACAGGAACCTGTCGTGGGGGAGGGAGAGGAACCTGTCGTGGGGGAGGGAGAGGAACCTGTCGTGGGGGAGGGAGAGGAACCTGTCGTGGGGGAGGGAGAGGAACCTGTCGTGGGGGAGGAACCTGTCGTAGGGGAGGATCCTGTCGTAGGGGAGGAACCTGCCGTGGGGGAGGGAGAGGAATCTGTCGTGGGGGAGGGAGAGGAACCTGTCGTGGGGGAGGGAGAGGAACTTGTCGTGGGGGGAGGGACAGGAACCTGTCGTGGGGGAGGGGAGAGGAACTTGTCGTGGGGGAGGGAGAGGAACCTGTCGTGGGGGAGGGAGAGGAACCTGTCGTGGGGGAGGGAGAGGAACTTGTCGTGGGGGATTGAGAGGAACCTGTCGTGGGGGAGGAAGAGGAACTTGTCGTGGGGGGGGGAGAGGAACCTGTCGTGGGGGAGGGAGAGGAACTTGTCGTGGGGGAGGGAGAGGAACCTGTCGTGGGGAAAGGGAGAGGACCTTGTCGTGGGGGAGGGAGAGGAACCTGTCGTGGGGGAGGGAGAGGAACTTGTCGTGGGGGAGGAACCTGTCGTGGGGGAGGGAGAGGAACTTGTCGTGGGGGAGGGAGAGGAACCTGTCGTGGGGGAGGGAGAGGAACATGTCGCGGGGGAGGGAGAGGAACCTTTCATGGGGGAGGGGGAGGAACCTGTCGTGGGGGACGGAGAGGAACCTGTCGTGGGGGAGGGAGAGGAACCTGTCGTGGGGGAGGGAGAGAAACCTGTCGTGGGGGAGTGAGAGCAACCTGTCGTGGGGGAGGGAGAGGAACCTGCCGTGGGGGAGGGAGAGGAACC
Source organism: Procambarus clarkii (assembly GCF_040958095.1). Classification (NCBI taxonomy): domain Eukaryota; kingdom Metazoa; phylum Arthropoda; class Malacostraca; order Decapoda; family Cambaridae; genus Procambarus; species Procambarus clarkii. Next base: position 26,836,725 of record NC_091197.1, read on the forward strand.
TGTCGTGGGAGAGGGAGAGCAACCTGTCATGGGGGAGGGAGAGGAACTTGTCGTGGGGGAGGAACCTGTCGTAGGGGAGGAACCTGTCGTGGAGGAGGAACCTTTTGTGGGGGAGGGAGAGGAACCTGTCGTGGGGGAGGGAGAGGAACCTGTCGTGGGGGAGGGAGAGGAACTTGTCGTGTGGAGTGAGAGGAACCTGTCGTGGGGGAGGGAGAGGAACTTGTCGTGGGGGAGGGAGAGGAACCTGTCGTGAATGAGGGAGAGGAACTTGTCGTGGGGGATGGAGAGGAACCTGTCGTGGGGGAGGGAGAGGAACTTGTCGTGGTGGAGGGAGAGGAACCTGTCGTGGAGGAGGGAGAGGAACTTGTCGTGGGGGAGGGAGAGGAACCTGTCGTGGGGGAGGGAGAGGAACCTGTCGTGGGGGAGGGAGAGGAACTTGTCGTGGGGGAGGGAGAGGAACCTGTCGTGGGGGAGGGAGAGGAACTTGTCGTGGGGGTGGGAGAGGAACCTGTCGTGGGGGAGGGAGAGGAACTTGTCGTGGGGGAGGGAGAGGAACCTGTCGTGAGGGAGGGGGAGGAACCTGTCGTGGGGGAGGGAGAGGAACCTGTCGTGGGGGAGGGAGAGGAACCTGTCGTGGGGGAGGGAGAGGAACCTGTCGTGGGGAGGAGGGAGAGGAACCTGTCGTGGGGGAGGGAGAGGAACGTGTCGTGGGGGAGGGAGAGGAACCTTTCATGGGGGAGGGACAGGAACCTGTCGTGGGGGAGGGAGAGGAACCTGTCGTGGGGGAGGGAGAGGAACCTGTCGTGGGGGAGGGAGAGGAACCTGTCGTGGGGGAGGAACCTGTCGTAGGGAAGGATCCTGTCGTAGGGGAGGAACCTGCCGTGGGGGAGGGAGAGGAATCTGTCGTGGGGGAGGGAGAGGAACCTGTCGTGGGGGAGGGAGAGGAACTTGTCGTGGGGGAGGGACAGGAACCTGTCGTGGGGGAGGGGAGAGGAACTTGTCGTGGGGGAGGGAGAGGAACCTGTCGTGGGGGAGGGAGAGGAACCTGTCGTGGGGGAGGGAGAGGAACTTGTCGTGGGGGATTGAGAGGAACATGTCGTGGGGGAGGAAGAGGAACTTGTCGTGGGGGGGGGAGAGGAACCTGTCGTGGGGGAGGGAGAGGAACTTGTCGTGGGGGAGGGAGAGGAACCTGTCGTGGGGGAGGGAGAGGACCTTGTCGTGGGGGAGGGAGAGGAACCTGTCGTGGGGGAGGGAGAGGAACTTGTCGTGGGGGAGGAACCTGTCGTGGGGGAGGGAGAGGAACTTGTCGTGGGGGAGGGAGAGGAACCTGTCGTGGGGGAGGGAGAGGAACATGTCGCGGGGGAGGGAGAGGAACCTTTCATGGGGGAGGGGGAGGAACCTGTCGTGGGGGACGGAGAGGAACCTGTCGTGGGGGAGGGAGAGGAACCTGTCGTGGGGGAGGGAGAGAAACCTGTCGTGGGGGAGTGAGAGCAACCTGTCGTGGGGGAGGGAGAGGAACCTGCCGTGGGGGAGGGAGAGGAACCTGTCGTGGGAGAGGGAGAGCAACCTGTCATGGGGGAGGGAGAGGAACTTGTCGTGGGGGAGGAACCTGTCGTAGGGGAGGAACCTGTCGTGGAGGAGGAACCTTTCGTGGGGGAGGGAGAGGAACCTGTCGTGGGGGAGGGAGAGGAACCTGTCGTGGGGGAGGGAGAGGAACTTGTCGTGTGGAGTGAGAGGAACCTGTCGTGGGGGAGGGAGAGGAACTTGTCGTGGGGGAGGGAGAGGAACCTGTCGTGAATGAGGGAGAGGAACTTGTCGTGGGGGATGGAGAGGAACCTGTCGTGGGGGAGGGAGAGGAACTTGTCGTGGTGGAGGGAGAGGAACCTGTCGTGGAGGAGGGAGAGGAACTTGTCGTGGGGGAGGGAGAGGAACCTGCCGTGGGGGAGGGAGAGGAACCTGTCGTGGGGGAGGGAGAGGAACTTGTCGTGGGGGAGGGAGAGGAACCTGTCGTGGGGGAGGGAGAGGAACTTGTCGTGGGGGTGGGAGAGGAACCTGTCGTGGGGGAGGGAGAGGAACTTGTCGTGGGGGAGGGAGAGGAACCTGTCGTGGGGGAGGGAGAGGAACCTGTCTTGGGGGAGGGAGAGGAACCTGTCGTGGGGGAGGGAGAGGAACCTGTCGTGGGGATTTTTGTGTTTTTTTCTGTTTGCTTTTTTTAACCTATTTTTCTCCTATGCAAAATCAAGATCAAAAACCACATCTAGTATCGGGCCCCTGCGAAAGGGAGATGGAACTTTCACCGATGACAACAAAGAAATGAGCGAGCTACTGAGGAAGCAGTACGACTCTGTTTTCAGCGAGCTATTAAGTGCACTAAAGATTGATAACCCAAATGAATTTTTCATGGATATGATACCAGCATCAAATCATATATCAGACGTCGCTCTATCCCCACTAGATTTTGAAGAAGCCATAAACAGTATGCCTATGCACTCTGCACCAGGCCCGGATTCTTGGAACTCCATATTCATCAAGAACTGTAAAAAAACGCTATCGCAGGCCCTTCACATTCTGTGGAGACAAAGCCTAGATACTGGCGTTATCCCTGACATACTAAAAACAGCAGAGATAGCACCACTCCATAAAGGAGGAAATAAGGCAGAGGCAAAAAATTACAGACCGATAGCACTAACATCGCACATCATAAAAAATGTTGAGAGAGTGCTAAGAAGTAAGATCACAAAATACATGGAATCACAGCATCTCCATAACCCCGGACAACATGGTTTCAGAACAGGGCGCTCTTGCCTGTCGCAGTTGCTGGACCACTATAATATGGCATTAGATGCTATGGAAGACAAACAAAACGCTGATGTAATTTACACAGATTTCGCAAAAGCTTTTGATAAATGTGACCATGGTGTTATTGCACATAAAATGCGTTCAAAAGGAATTACCGGGAAAATAGGCAGATGGATCTACAATTTCCTGACTAACAGAACCCAATGTGTAATAGTCAACAAAATAAAATCCAGACCATCAACCGTGAAGAGCTCAGTCCCCCAGGGTACTGTGCTTGCTCCAGTACTTTTTGTCATCCTCATATCGGGCATAGACAAGAACACAACCTATAGCACTGTATCATCCTTTGCAGATGACACTAGGATTTTCATGAGAGTTGGCAACATAGAGGACACGGCAAACCTCCAATCAGATGTAGATCAGGTCTTTCTATGGGCTACAGAAAATAATATGGTGTTTAACGAGGATAAGTTCCAGCTCATGCGCTACGGAAAAATTGAAAATATAAAAACAGAATCCATGTGGGAACCGACCTGTGAGATTTATATTTATTTAATTTATATGAATTTATATTTACGTTAATTTATATACTTCGATAGCAATTTGTATAATGATAAGTGGACTGTATTTCTGCAATAATCTCATAATCTCACAAATCGATCCTCTACACATTAGGGGGGGGTTTATGTTAATTGAATATATATGCAGCCAATCAAACTACAGTATTAACTACATACATTGAAAAGGTTCCTTATCTTATAGTACAGCAGGTTAGTCCACCAGGTATAACTAGGGTGTAGACACCAAATTATCCTCTTTGAGGTAGCTTCCATCACCCAGTAACTGGTGCACAAAGCATATGCTTCCTCGTCTTGACCTGTCAAAAGGGCGCTAGCTGTAAAGCCAGATTCTATATATGACAAGTATTTCAGAGAAAACTGTACATGGAACATGAAGACCTGGCTTAATTACCTTTAGTTTGAGGCTTCCACGTGCTCTAACCGGGTCACCCTATATAATGACATTAATGGCCATAAATGAAAGATACTGGGTTTCGGAAAGAACACTTAACTTGATTTGTTGACAGCGTGTTGAAAATGTTACACCTTTGGTTTCCATAACACTACGTCCAAGTAAAATTAACAGGAGCCGTATTTGCTCCTGTGAGCCTCTGGTCTAGTCTCAACAACAATGGCTGCCCTCCTTCCCCACTGACGCCTGGCCTACATTGTCCAAATGTCAGAAAGTGATAGAAGGGTCACATTTACTCTACTTTAATATTGATAATTAAGTTAATTTATATAAGATGTTTTTATGATGGTAAAGTCCAAAGACTAATGTATTTAAGAATAATTCCCACCATAATAGGTGGTGAATTATAATAGTATGTGGTGATGATATCCCATTTTCTTTAGACGGTAATTCCACTACAAGTTACGTTTTCTATGGGTAACTTGTTTATACAACACAGCTCTTATCTGTCTGTATGATATTATTAAATGGTGTCGGATTTTCCGACATAATTCCCCAGGGGGCTGCTCACGGGTCGAAGTCCTCTTTAGAACAGACGAACACCGATACTCCTCCTTCGAATTATTAGATTAATTTGATGTTAGTAGTTAGTAATCACACGTTTGTGTGTCTGTTCGTACAGGACGGATGTCCCGTACTAGAGTTGCAGGGGTTAGAAGTCTAATGCAATTTCATTTCCCTGTCAACTCTTGAAAGGCTAATATTCAAGCCTAATTACTTATTATTTAACCCAGAAGACTGAATGTGATCAAGTACTACAGTCAAGTATGATTCAGGGACTGCAGTGAGATCAGTGACATTAGATATAACTTGAAGTTTGTTCAGGTAACTAGTCACTGATATATAAACACTGAGGCCCATGGAATACATCTTGATTAAATAATAAATGTATCAAATCAGTCATCAGATTTATTGGGGTTTAATTTAGTTAATTGATTCAGAAGATTGAATAGCTCATCATTAAAGTAAAGTATGGTTCTGAGACTGCAGTGGGTTCAGTGACATTGGTCGCAGTGACTTGTAGCTGTTTAGGCTACTGTTCACTGATTTGCCACTGAGGCCTCATGAACTCATCTTCAGCTTCAAATGATGATACTAACATCAACCTCTGTTACTATAGTCAGCTGTAATCTCCTTAGTATAATGCTACTGGAGAAATATAATCAGCTGACAAATTTAGATTTCTATTGGTATTGTTTATCTGCAGGCATAGGTCTCCTCAGGCTTGATACTGGGCCTGAGAGTAATTTACCTCCTGCAGAGTTTAACATGGTTATACCCTGATATTTAGTAGGGCTACCGATGAATCGATGACAATAGTCTGTCCCTACAAGGAGACCGAAGTCGCTGAGGTGATCAGACTTAATATTATCTGCCAATTTTATTCCTCTATTTCTCAGGAATTTGGCTGTTGCTCTCAGACCTTGAACTTGTAGGTCTGCTGGTATTTTGTCCACCACAATGGCTTGTACTCGACAGACGTACCTGCCTAAGCGTACTGATGGTTGTACCACCTGGTAGACTTGAGGTCCTGCATCTGTTACAAACCCTGAGATGTTGAATGACGTCTGGGCTACAGGCCTTAATTGTAATTCATCTGCCAACTTTTAAGTGATATATGTTCTCTGGGATCCTTGGTCAAACAACCCTCGGGTATGGACCTTGGCCCTCTTATTCAGGATGGTAATTTGGGCAGTAGGCAAAGTCGTATTACCTTTAAACTTTGCCGATTGGACACTCTTTGTTTGTTGCACCTTGCAGTACTGTACTGTGGTGGGAATGCTATCTTCCACCTTGGGTCTTGAATACGTTAATTTCGTATATTTGCACAGTGCTGCATGGTGCCTACCTCTTCTACACCTGTTGCAGGTGTTGAATTGGGTATCACAATAGTCTATGTTGTGTGACTTGAGACACCTTGCACATCTCCCTAATTCCTGGAGTCGCTCCATACGAGTGTCTCTGGTTGGATAATTAGCACAACGGTATGTTGAATGTTTCTTTTTGCAGAACATACATGTCCCCCAGCCTACTGCACGTTTGGAAGTTACCGGTTTGGGTGAACTAGTAACAGTAGGCTTGGAGGATGGTGCTGCATTGTCAGATTTTCTGCAACTTGATGTTAGAGTAATTGACTGATGTTTATTTGGGGAAGTTGTTTTACCCTTTAATTGACTCTTATTTTCTATTTCTGAAGGCTTGCATGAGGCTTTAACTTCCTCATTTGCTCGTCGTTTGTTTATGATGGAATGTAAACCTTCAGTGATGTCCTGTACTGTCAGGATGGTGTTATGTTGATGTGCATATAATTCATCTAGTATATCGCTGGACAATTTTCGTTGAAGGACTACTTTGGTCATCCATTCCCTAGTAGTTATATCAACCTTAAGACTGAATATTCTTAGTAGTGACTCAAACTCCATGCTGAAGGATTGTAATGAGTCAGCAGTCTGATCAGGTTGAGGTAAATCCAGCAATTGTAGTACTAGATGTATGACAGTTTTCTCATTGCCAGCATTATTCCTAGGAAGCTGGACTGGGAAATTAGTGCTGTCGCTATTTTCATTTACATTTTCTACTACTGGTTCAGCTTCACCTCTAGTTTGGAGGCATGTTAACTTAGTAGCCTCAGGTATTGGGTTTTCAGAATCCACAGAGACTGTGGATAAATTGTCTGAGAACTGCTTAATTTCTGGTGGTATAATATTAGGTGAAGCTTTATCCTTGTTGATTAAAGGATCTAATCTGGCTTGACATTTATTCTCAAAAAGATCCAGATCATCCATAACATTATCTACTTTATTTGATGTACTGGCTAATTGTTCTGATTCAATTATCCTGTGTAAATGTTCCAACCTGGCTTGAGTTTCTTCTTCATATTGTGCTAGGTCAGACAGGAATGGTTCCACATCTTCAACTACTATGTCGTCGTCGTCGTGGACCTGATTTTGGTAAGATTTCCTATTTGCTTTCAATATATGCAATTGGGTTTGAATCTGTAACAGTGGTATTTTCAACCGATGATAATTAATTACAGGCTCATATAACAACTGTTCATATTGGTTGAGATCCCTTGTTAGTTGGCGTTTGCTTGCTATTAAAGCACGCTTTGCTTTCTGTGGATTAGTCATGGTGACTTGTTAATTGGGCACCACTGGCTCATAAATTGTGAGCAAGTACTAATGGTAGCCTAGGGTTAAATTCTGAACTCACTAGGCAATAATCCTACCTCTACTAGAGGTTAGCACTTAAAATTAATACACATTATATATATACAATCATACACACTAATGATTTGAGTGATAAACCAGTGTCACTGGAAGTACCTTTAGGTTAGCTCTTCTATATCACCCTAGGATGGTAGAGACACTAATTAATCACTCAAAGGTGTAATGATCATAAGTAAATTATTATATACACAACTCAACTCGAGTTGATAAAAATTACACCCAAAATAGGGTCTGCACCATTCATTAATGGTGTTAGGTTAATCAATATAGTACAACTGACTATGGTAATAATGGGACTAGGATGAGCAATAATAGTTCAACTAGTCAATGGTAATATCCTACCCTGTTGTGGGTTGGCAATTAGTAAATATTATATTGAGATCACTAGTGCAATATATATTAAATGATTCTCTATTTTGGAGAAATAATATACACAATTATTGATAATAGCCTCTTAATTAGCCTCTATGAAACTTCTAATATTATCTAGAAGTATTAAATATTATTAGTGACCTCGCGAAATAAAGTCCACAAAATTCGTAGATAATCTCTCGCGAAATTTAACACCACGAAATCCGTGAACAATCACGCGACACCACAGCCACTACTTTGGCTGGCTTCAATATTAGTGCTGTCATTTCACGAAATAACACGCCACCAAATATCTGTGGGTGTGCATGAAACCGCTGATGAGGCTGAACTCAGTTGAGAGGGGCTCGTGAACTCGTTCGAGGCAACGCCGCCGTCTTGACTGGCTTTGTTTAAATCACTCTGCACTAGATATTTAATGAATCCACTGGTTAACTGGTTCATCCGGTACTAAGATGACCAAATGTGGGTTCAAAGGATCAAATAATCCGTCATCCGGTTCGAAGATGACCAAATAATGTGGGAACCGACCTGTGAGATTTATATTTATTTAATTTATATGAATTTATATTTACGTTAATTTATATACTTCGATAGCAATTTGTATAATGATAAGTGGACTGTATTTCTGCAATAATCTCATAATCTCACAAATCGATCCTCTACACATTAGGGGGGGTTTATGTTAATTGAATATATATGCAGCCAATCAAACTACAGTATTAACTACATACATTGAAAAGGTTCCTTATCTTATAGTACAGCAGGTTAGTCCACCAGGTATAACTAGGGTGTAGACACCAAATTATCCTCTTTGAGGTAGCTTCCATCACCCAGTAACTGGTGCACAAAGCATATGCTTCCTCGTCTTGACCTGTCAAAAGGTCGCTAGCTGTAAAGCCAGATTCTATATATGACAAGTATTTCAGAGAAAACTGCACATGGAACATGAAGACCTGGCTTAATTACCTTTAGTTTGAGGCTTCCACGTGCTCTAACCGGGTCACCCTATATAATGACATTAATGGCCATAAATGAAAGATACTGGGTTTCGGAAAGAACACTTAACTTGATTTGTTGACAGCGTGTTGAAAATGTTACACCTTTGGTTTCCATAACACTACGTCCAAGTAAAATTAACAGGAGCCGTATTTGTTCCTGTGAGCCTCTGGTCTAGTCTCAACAACAATGGCTGCCCTCCTTCCCCACTGACGCCTGGCCTACATTGTCCAAATGTCAGAAAGTGATAGAAGGGTCACATTTACTCTACTTTAATATTGATAATTAAGTTAATTTATATAAGATGTTTTTATGATGGTAAAGTCCAAAGACTAATGTATTTAAGAATAATTCCCACCATAATAGGTGGTGAATTATAATAGTATGTGGTGATGATATCCCATTTTCTTTAGACGGTAATTCCACTACAAGTTACGTTTTCTATGGGTAACTTGTTTATTCAACACAGCTCTTATCTGTCTGTATGATATTATTATTAAATGGTGTCGGATTTTCCGACAATCCACGTACAAAACTCAGGCAAATCATAACATAAAACGAAAAGGCAATGTAAAGGACCTGGGTGTACTCATGTCGAAAGACCTTACCTTTAAAGAACACAATAAAGTAGCCATCACAACTGCAAGAAAAATGACAGGTTGGATAACAAGAACTTTTCACGCTAGAGATGCTATACCGATGATGATACTTTTCAAAACGCTTGTGCTCTCTAGAGTGGAGTACTGCTGCACAATGACAGCCCCTTTCAAAGCTGGAGAAATTGCTGACCTGGAGAGCGTGCAGAGATCCTTTACTGCTGGAATCCACTCAGTAAAACATCTAAATTACTGGGACCGACTAAAGAGCCTAAATCTTTACACCCTTGAGCGCAGGCGGGAGAGATACATAATAATATACACGTGGAAAATAATTGAGGGGCTGGTCCCAAACCTGCACACAGAAATAACATCACATGAGACCAGAAGACATGGCAGGATGTGCAGAATACCCCCGTTGATAAGCAGAGGTTCAACAGGTACGCTGAGAGAGAACTCTATCAACATCAGAGGTCCGACACTGTTCAACACGCTTCCACTACACATAAGGGGCATAACTGGCCGACCCATCACAGTGTTCAAGAGAGAACTGGATAAGCACCTCCAAAGGATACCTGATCAACCAGGCTGTGACTCATACGTCAGGCTGCGAGCAGCCGTGTCTAACAGCCTGGTTGATCAGTCCGGCAACCAGGAGGCCTGGTCGACGACCGGGCCGCGGGGACACTAAGCCCCGGAAGCACCTGAAGGTAACCTCAAGGTAGGCGAGGAACCTGTCGTGGGGGAGGGAGAGGAACCTGTCGTGGAGGAGGGAGAGGAACCTGTCGTGGGGGAGGGAGAGGAACCTGTCGTGGGGGAGGGAGAGGAACCTGTCTTGGGGGACGGAGAGGAACCTGTCGTGCGGGAGGGGGAGGAACCTGTCGTGGGGGAGGGAGAGGAACCTGTCGTGGGGGAGGGAGAGGAACCTGTCGTGGGGTAGGGAGAGGAACCTGTCGTGGGGGAGGGAGAGGAACCTGTCGTGCGGGAGGGGGAGGAACCTGTCGTGGGGGAGGGAGAGGAACCTGTCGTGGGGAAGGGAGAGGGGAGGGACCTGTCGTGGGGGAGGGAGAGGAACCTGTCGTGGGGGAGGGAGGGAACCTGTCGTGGAGGGAGGGAGAGGAACCTGTCGTGGGGGAAGGAGAGGAACCTGTCGTGGGGGAGGAACCTTTCGTGGGGGAGGAACCTGTCGTGGGGGAGGGAGAGGAACCTGTCGTGGGGGAGGAACCTTTCGTGGGGGAGGAACCTGTCGTGGGGGAGGGAGAGGAACCTGTCGTGGGGGAGGGAGGGGAACCTGTCGTGGGGGAGGGAGGGGAACCTGTCGTGGGGGAGGGAGAGGAACCTGTCGTGGGGGAGGGGGAGGAACCTATCGTGGGGGAGGGAGAGGAACCTGTCGTGGGGGAGGGAGGGAGGGAGACGTACCCATGGTTGGGGGAAGGAGGGTCTGGGTCTCTGCCCCCCTTGCTGCTGCACCAGCAGCAGCAAGGGGGGCAGCAGCAGTAGCAGGGGGGGGCAGCAGCAGCAGGGGGGCAGGAGCAGCAGGGGGGGCAGCAGCAGCCGGGGGGGCAGCAGCAGCAGGGGGGCAACAGCAGCAGGGGGGGGGCAGCAGCAGCAGGGGGGGGCAGCAGCAGCAGGGGGGGCACCAGCAGCAGGGGGGCAGCAACAGCAGGGGGGGCAGCAGCAGCAGGGGGCAGCAGCTGCATGGGGGACAGCAGCAGCAGGGGGCAGCAGCAGCAGGGAGGGGCAGCAGCAGCAGGGAGGGGCAGCAGCAGGGGGGGGCAGCAGCAGCAGGGGGGCCGCAGCAGGGGGTGCAGCAGCAGCAGGGGAGAGCAGCAGCAGGGGGGGGCAGCAGCAGCAGGGGGGGGCAGCAGCAGGAGGGGGCAGCAGCAGGGGGGGGCAGCAGCAGGGGGGGGCAGCAGCAGGGGGGTCAGCAGCAGCAGGGGGGCAGCAGCAGCAGGGGGGGCATCACCAGGGGGGGCAGCACCAGGGGGGGGCATCAGCAGCAGGGGGCAGCAGCAGGGGGGACAGCAGCAGCTGGGGGGGCAGCAGCAGCAGGGGGCAGCAGCAGCAGGGGGCAGCAGCAGGGGGTACAGCAGCAGGGGGGCATCAGCAGGGGGGGCAGCAGCAGGGGGGCAGCAGCAGGGGGGCAGCAGCAGCAAGGTGGGGCAGCAGCAGCAGGGGGGGGGCAACAGCAGGGGGTGCAGCAGCAGGGAGGGCAGCAGCAGCAGGGGGCAGCAGCAGCAGGGGGGGCAGCTGCAGCAGAGGGGGCATCTGCAGCAGGGGGGGCAGCAGCAGCAAGCGGGGCAGCAGTAGCAGGTGGGGCAGCAGCAGCAGGGGGGGAAGCAGCAGCAGGGGGTGCAGCAGCAGCAGGGGTGGTAGCAGCAGCAGGGGGAGACGCAGCAGGGGGGGGCAGCAGCAGGGGGGGCAGCAGCAGCAGAGGGGGCAGCAGCAGCAGGGAAGGCAGCAGCAGGGGGGCAGCAGCAGGGGGGCAGCAGCAGCAGGGGGGGCAGCAGCAGCAGAGAGGGCAGCAGCAGCAGGGGGAGCAGCAGCAGCAGGGGGGGCAGCAGCAGCAGGGGGGGGCAGCAGCAAAAGGGGGCAACGGCAGCAGGGGGGGGGAGGGGCAGCAGCGGGGGGAGCAGCAGCAGGGAGGGCAGCAGCAGCAGGGCTGCAGCAGCAGCAGGGAGGGCAGCAGCAGCAGGGGGAGCAGCAGCAGCAGGGGGGGCAGCAGCAGCAGGGGGGGGCAGCAGCCGGGGGGGCAGCAGCAGGGGGGGGAGGGGCAGCAGCAGGGGGGGACAGCAGCAGCAGGGGGGGCAGCAGCAGCAAAGGGGGACAGCAGTAGCAGGGGGTGGCAGCAGCAGCAGGGGGTGGCAGCAGCAGAAGGGGTACAGCAGCAGCAAGGGGGGGGGCAGCAGTAGCAGGGGGTGGCAGCAGCAGCAGGGGGGGGCATCAGTAGCAGGGGGGGCAGCAGCAGCAGGGGGTGGCAGCAGCAGCAGGGGGGCAGCAGCAGCAAGGGGGGGCAGCAGTAGCTGGGGGTGGCAGCAGCAGCAAAGGGGGACAGCAATAGCAGGGGGTGGCAGCAGCAGCAGGGGGGGGCAGCAGCAGCAGGGGGGCAGCAGCAGCACGGGGGGCAGCAGCAGCATGGGGGGCAGCAGCAGCAGGGGGGGGCAGCAGCAGCAGGGGGGGGCAGCAGCAGCAGGGGGTGCAGCAGCAGCAGGGGGGGCAGCAGCAGCAGGCGGGGCAGCAGCAGCAGGGGAGACAGCATCAGCAGGGAGGGCAGCAGCAGCAGGGGGGGCAGCAGCAGGGGGGGCAGCAGCAACAGGGGGGCAGCAGCAGCAGGGAAGCAGCAGCAGCAGGGGGGGCAGCAGCAGCAGGGGGGGCAGCAGCAGCAGGGAAGCAGCAGCAGCAGGGGGGGCAGCAGCAGCAGGGGGGGCAGCAGCAGCAGGGGGGGCAGCAGCAGCAGGGGGGGGGCAGCAGCAGCAGGAAGGGGGCAGCAGCAGGGGGGGGGGCAGCAGCAGCAGGGGGCAGCAGCAGGTGTGGGGCAGCAGCAGGGGGGGGCAGCAGCAAAGGGGTGGGGGGCAACAGCAGCAGGGGGGGCAGCTCCAAAGGGGTGGGGGCAGCAGCAGCAGTGGGGGCAGCAGCAGCAGCAGGGGGGGCAGCAGCAGCAGGGGGGGCAGCAGCAGCAGGGGGGGGAGCAGCAGCAGTAAGGGGGGGGGGCCGCAGCAGCAGGATGGCAGCAGTAAAGGGGTGGGGTGCAGCAGCAGAAAAGGGGTCGGGGGCAGCAGCAGCAGGGTGGCAGCAGCAAAGGGGTGGGGTGCAGCAGCAGCAAGGGGGGCAGCAGCAGCAAGGGGGGCAGCAGCAGCAGGGGGGGCAGCAGCAGCAGCAGGGGGGGCAGCAACAGCAGGGGGGGGCAGCGCAGCAGGGGGGGCAGCAGCAGCAGGGGTGGCAGCAGCAGGGGGGGCAGCAGCAGCAGGGGGGGCAGCAGCAGCAGGGGGGCAGCAGCAGCAAGGGGAGCAGCAGCTGGGGGGCAGCAGCAGTGGGGGGCAGCAGCAGCAGTGGGGGGCAGCAGCAGGAGGGGGGCAGCAGCAGCAGCGGGGGCAGCAACAACAGGGGGTGGCAGCAACAGCAGGGGGGGCAGAAGCAGCAGGGGGAGCAGCAGCTGGGGGGAGCAGCAGCAGCAGGGGGGGGCAGCAGCAGTGGGGGGCACCAGCAGCAGGGGGAGCAGCAGCTGGGGGGCAGCAACAGTAGGGGGAGAAGCAGCAGGGGGGGGCAGCAGCAGCAGGGGGGGCAGCAGCAGGGGGGCAGCAGCAGCAAGAGGGGCCAGCAGCAGCAGGGGGGCCAGCAGGGGGCAGCATGCGGGGAAGGGCAGCAGCAGGGGGGGCAACAGCAGCAGGGGGGGAGGGGCAGCAGCGGGAGGAGCAGCAGCAGGGAGGGCAGCAGCAGCAGCAGGGAGGGGCAGCAACAGCATGGGGGGGCAGCAGCAGCAGGGGGGGCAGCAGCAGCAGGGGGGGGTAGCAGCAACAGGGGGGCAGCAGCAGGGGTGGGGCAGCAGCAGGGGGGGGCAGCAGCAAAGGGGTGGGTGGGCAGCAGCAGCAAGGGGGGCAGCACCAAAGGGGTGGGGAGCAGCAGCAGCAGAGGGGGCAGCAGCAGCAGGGGGACAGCAGCAGCAAGGGGGGGCAGCAGCAAGGGAGGGCAGCAGCAGCAGGGGGGACAGCAGCAGCAGAGGGGGAGCAGCAGCAGTAAGGGGGGCAGCAGCAGCAGGGTGGCAGCAGCAAAGGGGTGGGGGTGGCAGCAGCAGGGGGGGGCAGCAGCAAAGGGGTGGCAGCAGCAGCAGAGGGGGCAGCAGCAGCAGCAGCAGGGGGACAGCAGCAGCAAGGGGGGGGCAGCAGCAAGGGAGGGCAGCAGCAGCAGGGGGGACAGCAGCAGCAGGGGGGGAGCAGCAGCAGTAAGGGGGGGCAGCAGCAGCAGGGTGGCAGCAGCAAAGGGGTGGGGGTGGCAGCAGCAGGGGGGGCAGCAGCAAAGGGGTGGCAGCAGCAGCAAGGGGGGGCAGCAGCAAAGGGGTGGGGGGCAGCAGCAGCAGGGGGGGAGCAGCAGCAGTAAGGGGGGGGCAGCAGCAAAGGGGTGGCAGCAGCAGCAGCATCAGGGGGGCAGCAGCAGCAGGGGTGGCAGCAGCAGGGAGGGCAGCAGCAGCAGGAAGGCAGCAGCAGCAGGGGGGGGCAGCAGCAGCAGGGGGGCAGCAGCAGCAGGGAGGGCAGCAGCAGCAGGGAGGCAGCAGCAGCAGGGGGGGGCAGCAGCAGCAGGGGGGGCAGCAGCAGGAGGGGGGGAGCAGCAGCAGTAAGGGGGGGGCAGCAGCAAAGGGGTGGGGGGCAGCAGCAAAGGGGTGGGGGGCAGCAGCAGCAGGGTGGCAGCAGCAAAGGGGTGGGGTGCAGCAGCAGCAAGGGGGGCAGCAGCAGCAAGGGGGGGCAGCAGCAGGGGGGGCAGCAGCAGAAGGGGGGGGGCAGCAGCAGCAGGGGGTGCAGCAGCAGCAGGGGGGGCAGCATCAGCAGGGAGGGCAGCAGCAGCAGGGGGGGCAGCAGCAGGGGGGGCAGCAGCAACAGGGGGGCAGCAGCAGCAGGGAAGCAGCAGCAGCAGGGGGGGCAGCAGCAGCAGGGGGGGGCAGCAGCAGCAGGGGGGGCAGCAGCAGCAGGGGGGGCAGCAGCAGCAGGAAGGGGGCAGCAGCAGGGGGGGGCAGCAGCAGCAGGGGGCAGCAGCAGGGGTGGGGCAGCAGCAGGGGGGGCAGCAGCAAAGGGGTGGGGGGGCAACAGCAGCAGGGGGGTCAGCTCCAAAGGGGTGGGGGCAGCAGCAGCAGTTGGGGCAGCAGCAGCAGCAGGGGGGGCAGCAGCAGCAAGGGGAGGCAGCTTCAAAGGGGGGCAGCAGCAGCAAGAGGGGGCAGCAGCAGCAGGGGGGGCAGCAGCAGCAGGGGGGGGGGAGCAGCAGCAGTAAGGGGGGGGCCGCAGCAGCAGGATGGCAGCAGTAAAGGGGTGGGGTGCAGCAGCAGAAAAGGGGTCGGGGGCAGCAGCAGCAGGGTGGCAGCAGCAAAGGGGTGGGGTGCAGCAGCAGCAAGGGGGGCAGCAGCAGCAGGGGGGGCAGCAGCAGCAGGGGGGGCAGCAACAGCAGGGGGGGGCAGCGCAGCAGGGGGGGGGGCAGCAGCAGCAGGGGTGGCAGCAGCAGGGGGGGGCAGCAGCAGCAGGGGGGGCAGCAGCAGCAGGGGGGCAGCAGCAGCAAGGGGAGCAGCAGCTGGGGGGCAGCAGCAGTGGGGGGCAGCAGCAGCAGTGGGGGGCAGCAGCAGGAGGGGGGGGCAGCAGCAGCAGCGGGGGCAGCAACAACAGGGGGTGGCAGCAACAGCAGGGGGGGCAGAAGCAGCAGGGGGAGCAGCAGCTGGGGGGAGCAGCAGCAGCAGGGGGGGGCAGCAGCAGTGGGGGGCACCAGCAGCAGGGGGAGCAGCAGCTGGGGGGCAGCAGCAGTAGGGGGAGAAGCAGCAGGGGGGGGCAGCAGCAGCAGGGGGGGCAGCAGCAGGGGGGTCAGCAGAAGCAAGAGGGGCCAGCAGCAGCAGGGAGGCCAGCAGGGGGCAGCATGCGGGGAAGGGCAGCAGCAGGGGGGGCAACAGCAGCAGGGGGGGAGGGGCAGCAGCGGGAGGAGCAGCAGCAGGGAGGGCAGCAGCAGCAGCAGGGAGGGGCAGCAACAGCATGGGGGGGCAGCAGCAGCAGGGGGGGCAGCAGCAGCAGGGGGGGGTAGCAGCAGCAGGGGGGCAGCAGCAGGGGTGGGGCAGCAGCAGGGGGGGGCAGCAGCAAAGGGGTGGGTGGGCAGCAGCAGCAAGGGGGGCAGCACCAAAGGGGTGGGGAGCAGCAGCAGCAGAGGGGGCAGCAGCAGCAGCAGGGGGACAGCAGCAGCAAGGGGGGGGCAGCAGCAAGGGAGGGCAGCAGCAGCAGGGGGGACAGCAGCAGCAGGGGGGGAGCAGCAGCAGTAAGGGGGGGCAGCAGCAGCAGGGTGGCAGCAGCAAAGGGGTGGGGGTGGCAGCAGCAGGGGGGGCAGCAGCAAAGGGGTGGCAGCAGCAGCAGAGGGGGCAGCAGCAGCAGCAGGGGGACAGCAGCAGCAAGGGGGGGGCAGCAGCAAGGGAGGGCAGCAGCAGCAGTGGGGACAGCAGCAGCAGGGGGGGAGCAGCAGCAGTAAGGGGGGGGCAGCAGCAGCAGGGTGGCAGCAGCAAAGGGGTGGGGGTGGCAGCAGCAGGGGGGGGCAGCAGCAAAGGGGTGGCAGCAGCAGCAAGGGGGGGCAGCAGCAAAGGGGTGGGGGGCAGCAGCAGCAGGGGGGGAGCAGCAGCAGTAAGGGGGGGGCAGCAGCAAAGGGGTGGCAGCAGCAGCAGCATCAGGGGGGCAGCAGCAGCAGGGGTGGCAGCAGCAGGGAGGGCAGCAGCAGCAGGAAGGCAGCAGCAGCAGGGGGGGGGCAGCAGCAGCAGGGGGGCAGCAGCAGCAGGGAGGGCAGCAGCAGCAGGGAGGCAGCAGCAGCAGGGGGGGGCAGCAGCAGCAGGGGGGGCAGCAGCAGGAGGGGGGGAGCAGCAGCAGTAAGGGGGGGGCAGCAGCAAAGGGGTGGGGGGCAGCAGCAGCAGGGTGGCAGCAGCAAAGGGGTGTGGGTGCAGCAGCAGCAAGTGGGGCAGCAGCAGCAAGGGGGGGCAGCAGCAGGGGGGGCAGCAGCAGCAGGGGGGGCAGCAGTAGCAGGGGGGGCAGCAACAGCAGGGGGGGGGCAGCGCAGCAGGGGGGGCAGCAGCAGCAGGGGTGGCAGCAGCAGGGGGGGCAGCAGCAGCAGGGGGGGCAGCAGCAGCAGGGGGGGCAGCAGCAGCAGGGGGAGCAGCAGCTGGGGGGCAGCAGCAGTGGGGGGCAGCAGCAGTGGGGGGCAGCAGCAGGAGGGGGGCAGCAGCAGCAGGGGGGGCAGCAGCAGCAGGCGGGGCAGCAGCAGCAGGGGAGACAGCATCAGCAGGGAGGGCAGCAGCAGCAGGGGGGGCAGCAGCAGGGGGGGCAGCAGCAACAGGGGGGCAGCAGCAGCAGGGAAGCAGCAGCAGCAGGGGGGGCAGCAGCAGCAGGGGGGGCAGAAGCAGCAGGGGGGGCAGCAGCAGCAGGGGGGGGGCAGCAGCAGCAGGAAGGGGGCAGCAGGAGGGGGGGGCAGCAGCAGCAGGGGGCAGCAGCAGGGGTGGGGCAGCAGCAGGGGGGGCAGCAGCAAAGGGGTGGGGGGGCAACAGCAGCAGGAAGGGGGCAGCAGCAGGGGGGGGCAGCAGCAGCAGGGGGCAGCAGCAGGGGTGGGGCAGCAGCAAAGGGGTGGGGGGGCAACAGCAGCAGGGGGGGCAGCTCCAAAGGGTTGGGGGCAGCAGCAGCAGTGGGGGCAGCAGCAGCAGCAGGGGGGCAGCAGCAGCAAGGGGGGGCAGCTTCAAAGGGGGGCAGCAGCAGCAAGAGGGGGCAGCAGCAGCAGGGGGGGCAGCAGCAGCAGGGGGGGAGCAGCAGCAGTAAGGGGGGGGCCGCAGCAGCAGGATGGCAGCAGTAAAGGGGTGGGGTGCAGCAGCAGAAAAGGGGTCGGGGGCAGCAGCAGCAGGGTGGCAGCAGCAAAGGGGTGGGGTGCAGCAGCAGCAAGGGGGGCAGCAGCAGCAAGGGGGGCAGCAGCAGCAGGGGGGGCAGCAGCAGCAGGGGGGCAGCAACAGCAGGGGGGGCAGCGCAGCAGGGGGGGGGGGCAGCAGCAGCAGGGGTGGCAGCAGCAGGGGGGGCAGCAGCAGCAGGGGGGGCAGCAGCAGCAGGGGGGCAGCAGCAGCAAGGGGAGCAGCAGCTGGGGGGCAGCAGCAGTGGGGGGCAGCAGCAGCAGTGGGGGGCAGCAGCAGGAGGGGGGGCAGCAGCAGCAGCGGGGGCAGCAACAACAGGGGGTGGCAGCAACAGCAGGGGGGGCAGAAGCAGCAGGGGGAGCAGCAGCTGGGGGGAGCAGCAGCAGCAGGGGGGGGCAGCAGCAGTGGGGGCACCAGCAGCAGGGGGAGCAGCAGCTGGGGGGCAGCAGCAGTAGGGGGAGAAGCAGCAGGGGGGGCAGCAGCAGCAGGGGGGGCAGCAGCAGGGGGGGCAGCAGCAGCAAGAGGGGCCAGCAGCAGCAGGGGGGCCAGCAGGGGGCAGCATGCGGGGAAGGGCAGCAGCAGGGGGGGCAACAGCAGCAGGGGGGGAGGGGCAGCAGCGGGAGGAGCAGCAGCAGGGAGGGCAGCAGCAGCAGCAGGGAGGGGCAGCAACAGCATGGGGGGGCAGCAGCAGCAGGGGGGGCAGCAGCAGCAGGGGGGGTAGCAGCAGCAGGGGGGCAGCAGCAGGGGTGGGGCAGCAGCAGGGGGGGGCAGCAGCAAAGGGGTGGGTGGGCAGCAGCAGGGGGGGCAGCAGCAGCAGGGGGGCAGCAGCAGCAAGGGGAGCAGCAGCTGGGGGGCAGCAGCAGTGGGGGGCAGCAGCAGCAGTGGGGGGCAGCAGCAGGAGGGGGGGCAGCAGCAGCAGCAGGGGGTGGCAGCAACAGCAGGGGGGGCAGAAGCAGCAGGGGGAGCAGCAGCTGGGGGGAGCAGCAGCAGCAGGGGGGGGGCAGCAGCAGTGGGGGGCACCAGCAGCAGGGGGAGCAGCAGCTGGGGGGCAGCAGCAGTAGGGGGAGAAGCAGCAGGGGGGGGCAGCAGCAGCAGGGGGGGCAGCAGCAGGGGGGGCAGCAGCAGCAAGAGGGGCCAGCAGCAGCAGGGGAGCCAGCAGGGGGGGTGGCAGCAGCAGCATCAGGGGGGCAGCAGCAGCAGGGGTGGCAGCAGCAGGGAGGGCAGCAGCAGCAGGAAGGCAGCAGCAGCAGGGGGGGGCAGCAGCAGCAGGGGGGCAGCAGCAGCAGGGAGGGCAGCAGCAGCAGGGAGGCAGCAGCAGCAGGGGGGGGCAGCAGCAGCAGGGGGGGCAGCAGCAGGAGGGGGGGAGCAGCAGCAGTAAGGGGGGGGCAGCAGGAAAGGGGTGGGGGGCAGCAGCAGCAGGGTGGCAGCAGCAAAGGGGTGGGGTGCAGCAGCAGCAAGGGGGGGCAGCAGCAGCAAGGGGGGGCAGCAGCAGGGGGGGCAGCAGCAGCAGGGGGGGCAGCAGCAGCAGGGGGGGCAGCAACAGCAGGGGGGGGGGCAGCGCAGCAGGGGGGGCAGCAGCAGCAGGGGTGGCAGCAGCAGGGGGGGCAGCAGCAGCAGGGGGGGCAGCAGCAGCAGGGGGGGCAGTAGCAGCAGGGGGAGCAGCAGCTGGGGGGCAGCAGCAGTGGGGGGCAGCAGCAGTGGGGGGCAGCAGCAGGAGGGGGGCAGCAGCAGCAGGGGGGGCAGCAGCAGCAGGGGGTGGCAGCAACAGCAGGGGGGGCAGAAGCAGCAGGGGGAGCAGCAGCTGGGGGGAGCAGCAGCAGCAGGGGGGGCAGCAGCAGTGGGGGGCAGCAGCAGCAGGGGGAGCAGCAGCTGGGGGGCAGCAGCAGTAGGGGGAGCAGCAGCAGGGGGGGCGGCAGCAGCAGCAGGGGGGGCAGCAGCAGGGGGGGCAGCAGCAGCAAGAGGGGGCAGCAGCAGCAGGGGGCAGCAGCAGGGGGGGCAGCAGGGGGCAGCATCCGGGGGGGGCAGCAGCAGGGGGGGCAGCAGCAGCAAGGGTGGGCAGCAGTAGCAGGGAGTGGCAGCAACAGCAGGGGGCAGCAGCAGCAAGGGGGGGCAGCAGTAGCAGGGGGGGCAGCAGCAGCAGGGGGGGCAGCAGTAGCAGGGGGTGGCAGCAGCAGCAGGGGGGGCAGCAGTAGCAGGGGGGGTAGCAGCAGCAGGGGGGGCAGCAGCAGGTGGGGCAGCAGCAGCAGGGGGGGCAGCAGCAGCAGGGGGTAGGAAGCAGCAGCAGGGGGTGCAGCAGCAGCAGGGGGGCAGCAGCAGCAGCGGGAGCAGCAGCAGGGGGGGGCAGCAGCAGGGGGGGCAGCAGCAGCAGAGGGGGCAGCTGCAGCAGGGAAGGCAGCAGCAGGGGGGGCAGCAGTAGGGGGGGCAGCAGCAGGGGGGAAGGGCAGCAGCGCGGGGAGGGGCAGCAGCGGGGGGGGCAGCAGCAGGGGGGGCAGCAGCAGGGGGGCAGCAGCAGCAGGGGGGGCAGCAGCAGCAGAGATTGCAGCAGCAGTAGGGGGGGCAGCAGCAGGGGGTGCAACAGCAGCAGGGGGGAGGGGCAGCAGTAGGGGAGCAGCAGCAGGGAGGGCAGCAGCAGCAGGGGGGCAGCAGCAGCAGGGGGGCAGCAGCAGCAGGGGGGGCAGCAGCAGCAGGGGGGGGCAGCAGCAGCAGGGGGGGCAGCAGCAGCAGGCGGGCAGCAGCAGGGGTGGGGCAGCAGCAGGGGGGGCAGCAGCAAAGGGGTGGGGGGCAGCAGCAGCAAGGGGGGCAGCACCAAAGGGGTGGGGGGCAGCAGCAGCAGTGGGGGCAGCAGCAGGGGGGGGCCAGCAGCAGCAGGGGGGGCAGCAGCAGCAGGGGGGGCATCAGCAAAGGGGTAGGGGCAGCAGCAGCAGGGGGGCAGCAGCAAAGGGGTGTGGGGCAGCAGCAGCAGAGGGGGCAGCAGCAGCAGCAGGGGGGGCAGCAGCAGCAAGGGGGGGCAGCAGCAAGGGGGGGCAGCAGCACCAAGAGGGGGCAGCAGCAGCAGGGGGGGCAGCAGCAGCAGGGGGGAGCAGCAGCAGTAAGGGGGGCAGCAGCAAAGGGGTGGGGGGCAGCAGCAGCAGGGTGGCAGCAGCAAAGGGGTGGGGTGCAGCAGCAGCAAGGGGGCAGCAGCAAAGGGTTGGGGGTGGCAGCAGCTGGGAGGGGGGCAGCAGCAGCAGGGGGGCAGCAGCAGCAGGGGGGGGGGCAGCAGCAGCAGTGGGGGCAGCAGCATCAGGGGGGCAGCAGCAGCAGGGGTGGCAGCAGCAGGGGGGCAGCAGCAGCAGGGGTGGCAGCAGCAGGGGGGCAGCAGCAGCAGGGAGGCAGCAGCAGCAGGGGGGGGCAGCAGCAGCAGGGAGGGCAGCAGCATCAGGGGGGCAGCAGCAGCAGGGGTGGCAGCAGCAGGGGGGGCAGCAGTAGCAGGGAGGCAGCAGCAGCAGGGGGGGGCAGCAGCAGCAGGGGGTGCAGCAGCAGCAGGAGGGCAGCAGCAGCAGGGGGAGCAGCAGCAGGGGGGGCAGCAGAAGGGGGGGGCAGCAGCAGTAGAGGGGGCAGCAGCAGCAGGGAAGGCAGCAGCAGGGGGGGCAACAGCAGCAGGGGGGGAGGGGCAGCAGCGGGGGGAGCAGCAGCAGGGAGGGCAGCAGCAGCAGGGGGGCAGCAGTAGCAGGGAGGCAGCAGCAGCAGGGGGGGGCAGCAGCAGCAGGGGGGGCAGCAGCAGCAGGGGGGCAGCAGCAGTGGGGGGCAGCAGCAGGAGGGGGGCAGCAGCAGCAGGGAGGGCAGCAGCAGCAGGGGGGGCATCAACAGCAAGGGGGCAGCAGCAGCAGGGGGAGCAGCAGGGAAGGCAGCAGCAGGGGGGGGCAGCAGTAGGGGGGCAGCAGCAGGGGGGAAGGGCAGCAGCGGGGGGAGGGGCAGCAGCGGGGGGGGCAGCAGCAGGGGGGGCAGCAGCAGCAGAGAGGGCAGCAGCAGCAGGGGGGGCAGCAGCAGGGGGGGCAACAGCAGCAGGGGGGGAGGGGCAGCAGCGGGGGGAGCAGCAGCAGGGAGGGCAGCAGCAGCAGGGGGGCAGCAGCAGCAGGGGGGGCAGCAGCAGCAGGGGGGGGGGCAGCAGCAGCATGGGGGGCAGCAGTAGCAGCAGCTGGGGGGGCAGCAGCAGCATGGGGGGCAGCAGTAGCAGCAGCTGGGGGGCAGGAGCAGCAGGGGGGGCAGCAGCAGGGGGGCAGCAGCAGCAGATGGGGGGGCAGCAGCAGCAGGGGGGGCAGCAGGAGGGGGGGCAGCAGCAGCGGGGGGGCAGCAGCAGCAGGGGGGGGGCAGCAGCAGCAGCAGCTGGGAGGGGCAGCAGGAGGGGGGGGCAGCAGCAGCAGGGGGGGGCAGCAGCAGCAGCAGCTGGGGGGGCAGCAGCAGCAGCTGGGGGGGCAGGAACAGGGGTGCAGCAGCAGCAGGGGGGCAGCAGCAGCAGATGGGGGGGCAGCAGCAGCAGGGGGGGCAGCAGGAGGGGGGGCAGCAGCAGCGGGGGGGCAGCAGCAGCAGGGGGGGGGCAGCAGCAGCAGCAGCTGGGAGGGGCAGCAGGAGGGGGGGCAGCAGCAGCAGGGGGGGGCAGCAGCAGCAGCAGCTGGGGGGGGCAGCAGCAGCAGCTGGGGGGGGCAGGAACAGGGGTGCAGCAGCAGCAGGGGGGCAGCAGCAGCAGATGGGGGGGCAGCAGCAGCAGGGGGGGCAGCAGGAGGGGGGGCAGCAGCAGCGGGGGGGCAGCAGCAGCAGGGGGGGGGCAGCAGCAGCAGCAGCTGGGAGGGGCAGCAGGAGGGGGGGCAGCAGCAGCAGGGGGGGGCAGCAGCAGCAGCAGCTGGGGGGGGCAGCAGCAGCAGCTGGGGGGGCAGGAACAGGGGTGCAGCAGCAGCAGGGGGGGCAGCAGCAGCAGGGGGCGGCAGCAGCAGCTGGGTGGGGCTGCAGGGGGGGGGGGCAGGTCCAGGAGAACCCCCAGGATAATACAGGAACCGGTTCTCTTCAGTGAAGTCATTGAGAGTGAACCTTGGCTGCCTCCACCCCTGCCAGGGCGGTCCTTGTACCCGAGGGTCGCTATAACCGGGTGTTTGTACCCTTGCTTAGGACGGTCCTTATACCAGAGTATCGCTATAACCGGGTGTTTGTACCCATGCTGAGGACGGTCCTTGTACCCGAGTGTCGCTATAACCGGGTGTTTGTACCCTTGCTTAGGACGGTCTTTATTCCCAAGTGTCGCTATAACCGGGTGTTTGTACTCATACTGAGGACGGTCCTTGTACCCGAGTGTCGCTATAACCGGGTGTTTGTACCCATGCTGAGGACGGTCCTTGTACCCGAGTGTCGCTATAACCGGGTGTTTGTACACATGCTCAGGACGGTCCCTATACCCGAGGGTTGCTATAACCGGGTGTTTGTACCCATGCTGAGGACGGTCCTTGTACCCGAGTGTCGCTATAACCGGGTGTTTGTACCCATGCTGAGGACGGTCCCTATACCCGAGGGTCGCTATAACGGGACACTAACAACCCTGATAATGGCGCTCAGTTGTACAATTAACCATGTAAACTGCACTAACATCACATATAATAAAAGATTTTACGAGTGATTAGGAATCAAATTTCTAGTTTTATGGCCAATAATGAACTACACAACCCAGGACAACATGGCTTTAGAGCGGGAAGATCCTGTCACAGTTACTCAGTCACTGTAACACATTCACAGTAGCTCAAGGAGAAACGCAAAATGCAAATGTTGTAGACACAGGCTTTGCAAAGGTGTTCGACAAGTGTGACCTAGCAGTGATGAACCATAACATGAGGTCAAAGGGAATAACGGGTAAAGTGGGACGTTGAATTTTCAACTTTCTGTCAAACAGAATGTTGAGAGTGACGGTCAATCAAGTAATATCAAGTCCAAGTGCAGTGAAAAGTTCTGTACCACAGGGCACAGTCCTTTCACCGCTGTTCTGTACCCCAGGGCACAGTCCTTGCACCACTGTACCCCAAGGCACAGTCCTTACACCACTGTACCCCAGGGCAGAGTCCTGGCACCACCTAGTTAATAGTTAGTAACAGTTGATTGATTGACAGTTGAGAGGCGGGCCGAAAGAGCAGAACTCAACCCCCACAAGCACAGCTAGGTGAATACAACTTGGTAAACAAACACACACACACACACACACACACACAACAACCCGAGTTCAAGTTCAACCCGAGTAAATGCAAAGTAATGAAACTAGGTGGTGGAAAGAGGAGGCCAAACACAGGATACAGAATAGGAGATGAAGTACTTAATGAAACGAACAGAGAGAAAGATCTAGGAGTTGATATCACACCAAACCTGTCTCCTGAAGCCCACATAAAAAGAATAACGTCTGCGGCATATGCGAGGCTGGCTAACATCAGAACAGCGTTCAGGAACCTGTGTAAGGAATCATTCAGAATCTTGTACACCACATATGTAAGACCAATCCTGGAGTATGCGGCCCCAGCATGGAGCCCGTACCTTGTCAAGCACAAGACGAAGCTGGAAAAAGTCCAAAGGTATGCCACTAGACTAGTCCCAGAACTAAGAGGCATGAGTTACGAGGAAAGGCTGCGGGAAATGCACCTTACGACACTGGAAGACAGAAGAGTAAGGGGAGACATGATCACAACCTACAAAATCCTCAGAGGAATCGACCGGGTAAACAAGGATAAACTATTCAACACTGGTGGGACGCGAACAAGGGGACACAGGTGGAAACTGAGTACCCACATGAGCCACAGAGACGTTAGAAGGAACTTTTTCAGTGTCAGAGTAGTTAACGGATGGAATGCATTAGGCAGTGATGTGGTGGAGGCTGACTCCATACACAGTTTTAAATGTAGATATGATAGAGCCCAGTATGCTCAGGAACCTGTACACCAGTTGATTGACAGTTGAGAGGCGGGACCAAAGAGCCAAAGCTCAACCCCCGCAAGCACAAATAGGTGAGTACAAATAGGTGAGTACACACACACACACACACGCCTCTCAACCACCAAAGAGCCAAAGCTCAACCCCCGCAAGCACAAATAGGTGTGTACACAAACACACATACACACACAGGTCAAGCAGGATGGTAAGACAACAAAAGGTTGGAGGAGAGGAGCAGGACGAGTCACACATGGAGATGATTACTCATGCATGGAAGGAAATCAGTGGGGAATTGAAGGACCTGAGGGAAACTATAAGTAAGCTGCAGATAGAACTAAGTGCAACTCAAGAGGAGATAAAAAACCTAAAAAAGGCCCTCCTCAGACTCTGGCCCAGGCAACAGGGGATGTAGCAATGGCAGGAACCCCTACAATGGGTGCCACCTTTGCTGAAATGCTGAAGAGCCCAGATGCCATGTCTACAGTCAAGGAAGTTGTAATGAAAGCAGTAACCTCACAGGAGGCAGCTAGATGCACAAGCCAACTACTGGAAAGGACAAGAGCTGTAGTAGTGGTAGGTGTTAAGGAACAAGAAGGGACCACAAGGGAAGAATGGAGGACTAAGGACAAAGCTGCAGTGTCAGGGGTAATAAAGGAGATAGGAATGGAAGGGGCTGAACGAGACATAGAACAGTTTTTTCGGGTTGTCCAGTACAGCAAAGACAAAAAGCGGTTGATCAAGGTAGTATTCAGGAACGAGAACACCAAAGAGGACATACTAATAAAGAAGAGCAAATTGAAAAATGCAAGGAATTACAGAGAGGTACACCTTCAGAGGGACATGCCCAGCACAAAGCCTTCCTTGCCCCTGCACAATGTCCACCATATCACCCAAATCCTCCCTCCCCCTTACCCCGAGTATTCCCTGCCTTCCCATCCCCTGGTCTTCTTCCTGCCCCAAGCAGGCCTGGGGCAAGACCTAAGCCCTCCATCCCCCACTCCACCTTCCCCTGAACCCCTGGAAAATACCACACAGGAGGACGAGCCTACCCAAGTAGCAATGACTATGGAACAACTTCCTACACTTGTGGGGACAGTGAACATGGATATAGGGAAGTAAGCTTCAAGATAATGTACTCAAACATCGATGGGATTACCAATAAAGCAAATGAACTGGCGGAAAGGGTTCAAGAAGAAAACCCAGATGTAATAAGATTCACAGAAACAAAATTGTCAGGAGTCATAACAGATGCTGTGTTTCCAAAGGACTACTTTATAGTAAGGAAAGAGAGGGAAGGGAGAGGAGGTGGAAGAATGGCCCGGCTGATATGGAAGGACTGGATCTTTGATGAGATGGAAATTCCCGGCTGTGACGGGTTCAGAGATTACATAACAGAAACTATAACAATGGGTGGACCTAAGATAATAATGGCAGTCATTTACAACCCTCCACTAAATGACAGAAGAGCCAGACAGGAGTTTGATAGGAACAACATTGCAACCATTAATATAATAGAGAGAGCAGCTTCAGTTGCCTGCAGGAATGGCTCCAGACTCTTAATCATGGGCGATTTCAACCATGGAGAGAAACTGGGAGAACGGGGACCCACATGGAGGTGCAGATACGTGGAGAGCTAAACTCTTGGAAGTGACAACAAGGAACTTTCTAAGCCAACAAGTCAAGGAACCCACAAGAATGAGATGAAATGACGAACCAGCTAGACTCGACCTGATATTCACCTTGAATGAGTCAGAAATAAGGCAAGTCAAATTTAAAGCCCCCATAGGAATGAGTGACCACTGTGCATTGACATTTGAGTATCTGGTAGAGGTAGGGATAACCTATTCAAGGATGGGATCGGAAGGGAAAAGACTGAATTACCGATGAGGAAAATATGACGAGATGAGAAACTTCCTCAGGGGAATACCATGGGAAACAGAACTTAGAGAGAAGACTGTACAGGATATGATGAACTATGTCACCCAGAAGTGCCGGGAAGCTGCAGACAGGTTTATCCCGGCCCAAAAGGAGAAACACGAAAAGCAACAGAAGAATCCATGGTTCAACCAGGAATGTAAGGTAGCGAAGCAACTGAGTAAATGAACATGGAGAAACTACAGGAATAACAGAACACCAGAGAGCAGGGAAAGATACCAGAGGGCCAGAAATGAGTACCTTAGAGTGAGGAGAGAAGCAGAGAGACAGTATGAAAATGACATGCCGAGTAAAGCTAAGACCCAACCAAAGCTGCTCCACAGCCACATCAGGAGGAAAACAGTAGTGAAGGAACAAATGATGAAACTGAGAAAAGGGGAGAACAGGTACACAGAGAATGACAAGGAGGTGTGTAAAGAACACAACAAGATATTCCAGGAGGTCTTCACAAAAGAACAAGGAGAAGCTCCTGCGCTAAATGAGGAGAAGGCAAACCAAGCAACCTTGGAGGACTTTAACCTCACCAGTGATGAGGTCAAAAGGTTCCTGCTGGAGCTGAATGTGACAAAGGCTGTTGGGCCTGACAGAATCTCACCGTGGATACTAAAAAAAGGTGAAGAGGCACTAAATTTCTTTAGCTAAGTCTAAAACAGTTTCCTTGGTGTAGTGGTAAGACGTTCGCCTGGCGTTCCGCGAGCGCTTTTTGTCCTGGGTGGAATGATGTAGAAAATGGCTACTAAAGTTCATCTCAGGAAAGTGTAAAGTAATGAAATTAGGCGAAGGGAGCAGAAGGCTGAACACAAGGTACCATCTGGGAGGTGAAATCCTGCAAGAGCCAAATAGAGAGAAAGATCTGGGGGTTGATATTACACCGAGCCTGTCCCCAGAGGCCCACATCAAAAGGATATCATCAGCGGCATATGCTAGACTGGAGAACATAAGAACTGCCTTTAGAAATTTGTGTAAGGAATCGTTCAGGACCTTGTATACCATCTATGTCAGACCAATCCTGGAGTATGCAGCTCCAGCCTGGAGTCCATACCTAGTTAAACACAAGACAAAGTTAGAGAAGATTCAGTGGTATGCCACTAGACTCGTCCCGGAACTGAGAGGTATGAGCTACGAGGAAAGGCTAAAGGAGCTGAACCTCACGTCCCTGGAAAACAGAAGAGTAAGGGGGAGACATGATAAGCACCTACAAAATTCTCAAGGGAATTGAAAGGGTGGACAAAGACAAACTCTTCAGCACGGGTGGAACACGAACAAGGGGACACAGGTGGAGACTGAGTACCCAGATGAGTCACAGAGACGTTAGAAATATGAACTTTTTCAGTGTCAGAGTAGTTAACAGGTGGAATGCATTACGCAGTGATGTGGTGGAGGCTGACTCCATACACAGTTTCAAGTGTAGATATGATAGAGCCCAATAGGCTTAGGAACCTGTACACCAGTTGATTGACAGTTGAGAGGCGGGATCAAAGAGCCGGAACTCAACCCCCGCAAGCACAACTAGGTGAGTACTTGACGCTCATTTAAAAGACAGTTGCCACTCGCTAATGTATAAAACTCACTGACAATTAACACTCACTTGTCTGTTATGATGCAGACCACCACCTTAGTCACCTTAAGGTCTGAGGGAAAGCCACAAGGACTCGAAAGGTCCCTGGGAAGGTCACAGGGACTCGTAAGGTCCCTGGGAAGGTCACAGGGACTCGTAAGGTCCCTGGGAAGGTCACAGGGACTCGTAAGGTCCCTGGGAAGGTCACAGGGACTCGTAAGGTCCCTGGGAAGGTCACAGGGACTCGTAAGGTCCCTGGGAAGGTCACAGGGACTCGTAAGGTCCCTGGGAAGGTCACAGGGACTCGTAAGGTCCCTGGGAAGGTCACAGGGACTCGTAAGGTCCCTGGGAAGGTCACAGGGACTCGTAAGGTCCCTGGGAAGGTCACAGGGACTCGTAAGGTCCCTGGGAAGGTCACAGGGACTCGTAAAGTCCCTGGGAAGGTCACAGGGACTCGTAAGGTCCCTGGGAAGGTCACAGGGACTCGTAAGGTCCCTGGGAAGGTCACAGGGACTCGTAAGGTCCCTGGGAAGGTCACAGGGACCTGGTCATATTAGTGAACATTCTCGACGTATTTTAGATCCTAAGTGAGGATAATGTATTAATGCAACTCTCGACACTCTGATAATGTACTCATACATTATACAATTTGTTATCATACAACCCAGAAATAGTATATGTATAATACATTGTCATGATAATACAGTGTGTGCAACCCCTTGCCTTGTATGGCTCGGCCAGGGTCACCTGGTGTATGGCTCGGCCAGGGTCACCCAGTGTATGGCTCGGCCAGGGTCACCCAGTGTATGGCTCGGCCAGGGTCACCCAGTGTATGGCTCGGCCAGGGTCACCCGGTGTATAGCTCGGCCAGGGTCACCCATTGTATGGCTCGGCCAGGGTCAACCTGTGTATGGCTCGGCCAGGGTCACCCGGTGTATGGCTCGGCCAGGGTCAACCTGTGTATTGCTCGGCCAGGGTCACCCGGTATATGGCTCGGTTAGGGTCACCCAGTGTATGGCTCGGCCAGGGTCACCCGGTGTATGGCTTGGCCAGGGTCGCCCGGTGTATGGCTCGGCCAGGGTCGCCCGGTGTATGGCTCGGCCAAGGTCGCCCTGTGTATGGCTCGGCCAAGGTCGTCCTATGTATGGCTCGGCCAGGGTCGCCCGGTGTATGGCTCGGCCAGGGTCGCCCTGTGTATGGCTCGGCCAAGGTCGCCAGGTGTATGGCTCGGCCAGGGTCGCCAGGTGTATGGCTCGGCCAAGGTCGCCAGGTGTATGGCTCGGCCAAGGTCGCCCGGTGTATGGCTCGGCCAAGGTCGCCAGGTGTATGGCTCGGCCAAGGTCGCCAGGTGTATGGCTCGCCCAGGGTCACCCGGTGTATGGCTCGGCCAAGGTCGCCCGGTGTATGGCTCGGCCAAGGTCGCCAGGTGTATGGCTCGGCCAAGGTCGCCAGGTGTATGGCTCGGCCAGGGTCACCCGGTGTACGGCTTGGCCAGGGTCGCCCTGTGTATGGCTCGGCCAAGGTCGCCCTGTGTATGGCTCGGCCAAGGTCGCCCGGTGTATGGCTCGGCCAGGGTCGCCCGGTGTATGGCTCGGCGAAGGTCGCCCTGTGTATGGCTCGGTCAAGGTCGCCAGGTGTATGGCTCGGCCAGGGTCACCCGGTGTATGGCTTGGCCAGGGTCGCCCTGTGTAAGGCTCGGCCAGGGTCGCCCTGTGTATGGCTCGGCCAGGGTCACCCGGTGTATGGCTCGGCCAGGGTCACCCGGTGTATGGCTCGGCCAGGGTCACCCGGTGTATGGCTCGGCCAGGGTCGCCCTGTGTATGACTCGGCCAAGCTCGCCCTGTGTATGGCTCGGCCAAGGTCGCCCGGTGTATGGCTCGGCCAGGGTCGCCCTGTGTATGGCTCGGCCAGGGTCGCCCTGTGTATGGCTCGGCCAGGGTCACCCGGTGTATGGCTCGGCCAGGGTCACTCGGTGTATGGCTCGGTCAAGGTCGCCCGGTGTATGGTTCGGCCAAGGTCACCCGGTGTATGGCTCGGCCAGGGTCACCCGGTGTATGGCTCGGCCAGGGTCACCCGGTGTATGGCTCAGTCAAGGTCGCCCGGTGTATGGCTCGTCCAAGTTCACCCGGTGTATGGCTCGGCCAGGGTCACCCGGTGTATGGCTCGGCCAGGGTCACCTGGTGTATGGCTCGGCCAAGGTCGTCCGGTGTATGGCTCGGCCAAGGTCGTTCGGTGTATGGCTCGGCCAGGGTCACCCGGTGTATGGCTCGGCCAAGGTCACCCGGTGTATGGCTCGGTCAAGGTCGCCCGGTGTATGGCTCGGCCAGGGTCACCCGGTGTATGGCTCGGCCAGGTTCACCCGGTGTATAGCTCGGTCAAGGTCGTCCGGTGTATGGCTCGGCCAAGGTCACCCGGTGTATGGCTCGGTCAAGGTCGTCCGGTGTATGGCTCGGCCAGGGTCACCCGGTGTATGGCTCGGCCAGGTTCACCCGGTGTATGGCTCGGTCAAGGTCGTCCGGTGTATGGCTCGGCCAAGGTCACCCGGTGTATGGCTCGGTCAAGGTCGCCCGGTGTATGGCTCGGCCAGGGTCACCCGGTGTATGGCTCGGCCAGGTTCACCCGGTGTATGGCTCGGTCAAGGTCGTCCGGTGGATGGCTCGGCCAGGGTCACCCGGTGTATGGCTCGGCCAAAGTCACCCGGAGTATGGCTCGGTCAAGGTCGCCCGGTGTATGGCTCGGCCAAGGTCACCCGGTGTATGGCTCGGCCAGGGTCACCCGGTGCATGGCTCGGCAAGGGTCACCCGGTGTATGGCTCGGCCAAGGTCACCTGGTGTATGGCTCGGCCAAGGTCGTCCGGTGTATGGCTCGGCCAAGGTCGCCCTGTGTATGGCTCGGCCAGGGTCACCCGGTGTATGGCTCGGCAAGGGTCACCCGGTGTATGGCTCGGCCAAGGTCACCTGGTGTATGGCTCGGCCAAGGTCGTCCGGTGTATGGCTCGGCCAAGGTCGCCCTGTGTATGGCTCGGCCAGTGTCATCCGGTGTATGGCTCGGCCAGGGTCACCCGGTGTATGGCTCGGCCAAGGTCACCCGGTGTATGGCTCGGCCAAGGTCGTCCGGTGTATGGCTCGGCCAAGGTCGCCCTGTGTATGGCTCGGCCAGTGTCATCCGGTGTATGGCTCGGCCAGGGTCACCCGGTGTATGGCTCGGCCAAGGTCACCCGGTGTATGGCTCGGCCAAGGTCGTCCGGTGTATGGCTCGGCCAAGGTCGCCCTGTGTATGGCTCGGCCAGGGTCACCCGGTGTATGGCCCGGCCAGGGTCACCCGGTGTATGGCTCGGCCAAGGTCGCCCTGTGTATGGCTCGGTCACGGTCGCCCTGTGTATGGCTCGGTCAAGGTCGCCCTGTGTATGGCTCGGTCAAGGTCGCCCTGTGTATGGCTCGGCCAAGGTCGCCCTGTGTATGGCTCGGCCAAGGTCGCCAGGTGTATGGCTCGGCCAAGGTCGCCCTGTGTATGGCTCGGTCAAGGTCGCCCGGTGTATGGCTCGGCCAAGGTCGCCCGGTGTATGGCTCGGTCAAGGTCGCCCGGTGTATGGCTCGGCCAAGGTCGCCAGGTGTATGGCTCGGCCAAGGTCGCCAGGTGTATGGCTCGGCCAAGGTCGCCAGGTGTATGGCTCGGCCAAGGTCGCCCTGTGTATGGCTCGGCCAAGGTCGCCAGGTGTATGGCTCGGTCAAGGTCGCCCTGTGTATGGCTTGGCCAAGGTCGCCCGGTGTATGGCTTGGCCAAGGTCGCCCTGTGTATGGCTCGGCCAAGGTCGCCAGGTGTATGGCTCGGCCAAGGTCGCCCGGTGTATGGCTCGGTCAAGGTCGCCCTGTGTATGGCTTGGCCAAGGTCGCCCGGTGTATGGCTTGGCCAAGGTCGCCCTGTGTATGGCTCGGCCAAGGTCGCCCGGTGTATGGCTTTACCAAGGTCGCCAGGTGTATGGCTCGGCCAAGGTCGTCCGGTGTATGGCTCGGCCAAGGTCGCCAGGTGTATGGCTCGGCCAAGGTCGCCCTGTGTATGGCTCGGCCAAGGTCGTCCGGTGTATGGCTCGGCCAAGGTCACCAGGTGTATGGCTCGGCCAAGGTCGCCCGGTGTATGGCTTGGCCAAGGTCGCCAGGTGTATGGCTCGGCCAAGGTCGCCCGGTGTATGGCTTGGCCAAGGTCGCCAGGTGTATGGCTCGGCCAAGGTCGCCAGGTGTATGGCTCGGCCAAGGTCGCCCGGTGTATGGCTTGGCCAAGGTCGCCAGGTGTATGGCTTGGCCAAGGTCGCCAGGTGTATGGCTTGGCCAAGGTCGCCAGGTGTATGGCTTGGCCAAGGTCGCCAGGTGTATGGCTTGACCAAGGTCGCCAGGTGTATGGCTTGGCCAAGGTCGCCAGGTGTATGGCTTGGCCAAGGTCGCCAGGTGTATGGCTTGGCCAAAGTCGCCAGGTGTATGGCTCGGCCAAGGTCGCCAGGTGTATGGCTCGGCCAAGGTCGCCAGGTGTATGGCTTGGCCAAGGTCGCCAGGTGTATGGCTTGGCCAAGGTCGCCAGGTGTATGGCTTCGCCAAGGTCGCCAGGTGTATGGCTTCGCCAAGGTCGCCAGGTGTATGGCTTCGCCAAGGTCGCCAGGTGTATGGCTTGGCCAAGGTCGCCAGGTGTATGGCTTGGCCAAGGTCGCCAGGTGTATGGCTTGGCCAAGGTCGCCAGGTGTATGGCTTGGCCAAGGTCGCCAGGTGTATGTCTTGGCCAAGGTCGCCAGGTGTATGGCTTGGCCAAGGTCGCCAGGTGTATGGCTCGGCCAAGGTCGCCCGGTGTATGGCTTGGCCAAGGTCGCCAGGTGTATGGCGCGGCCAAGGTCGCCAGGTGTATGGCTCGGCCAAGGTCGCCAGGTGTATGGCTTGGCCAAGGTCGCCAGGTGTATGGCTTGGCCAAGGTCGCCCTGTGTATGGCTTGGCCAAGGTCGCCAGGTGTATGGCTCGGCCAAGGTCGCCAGGTGTATGGCTCGGCCAAGGTCGCCCGGTGTATGGCTCGGTCAAGGTCGCCAGGTGTATGGCTTGGCCAAGGTCGCCCTGTGTATGGCTTGGCCAAGGTCGCCAGGTGTATGGCTCGGCCAAGGTCGCCAGGTGTATGGCTCGGTCAAGGTCGCCCGGTGTATGGCTCGGCCAAGGTCGCCAGGTGTATGGCTCGGCCAAGGTCGCCAGGTGTATGGCTCGGCCAGGGTCGCCCGGTGTATGGCTCGGCCAAGGTCGTCCGGTGTATGGCTCGGCCAAGGTCGCCAGGTGTATGGCTCGGCCAGGGTCGCCCGGTGTATGGCTCGGCCAGAGTCGCCCGGTGTATGGCTCGGCCAAGGTCGCCAGGTGTATGGCTCGGCCAGGGTCGCCCGGTATATGGCTCGGCCTAGGTCGCCAGGTGTATGGCTCGGCCAGGGTCGCCCGGTGTATGGCTCGGCCAGGGTCGCCCGGTGTATGGCTCGGCCAAGGTCGCCAGGTGTATGGCTCGGCCAGGGTCGCCCGGTGTATGGCTCGGCCAAGGTCGCCAGGTGTATGGCTCGGCCAGGGTCGCCCGGTATATGGCTCGGCCAAGGTCGCCAGGTGTATTTGTTCCAACGTCAACGTTTCGTACCAACGTCAATGTCAATAAGTCAATCCTACGTCAGTAACCTAACATAATATCACCAAAGATAACATTACCTAACCTAATATCACCAAAGATAACATTACCTAACCTAATATCACCAAAGATAACATTACCTAACCTAATATCACCAAAGATAACATAACCATATCTAACCCATCCTAACCTATGTGCTAAACCAACTGGGGAAATCTTACCCACTTTCCACATACAATATAATACAATAGATGTATTTAACAACATACATCTGTGAGGAGTGTGCTAAGCCTAACAGACTGTGATGTATAAAGTTAATATGAAGACATGAAGGGCTGATGTAAGACTGGTGACGTCACTCATCCTTTCAACATCACAACAGTTAAGAAACTCAATTATTACACTTAGCTCAAGTAAGTAAATAAGTAAAGCGTGTGTAAATGGTTTATACTTTACACTTTAGTTTACATACTTAATAGTTTATACTTTACACGTTAGTTTAAATACTTTATACTTAATTCTGTCTTGTGAGGCTTTCAATTAAACAGTTTCTCTCGTAATTAAATAATTATTAAGTTTTGCGTAGTGAGGGAGGTGGAGACCACTGTAGTGAGGGTGGTGGAGGAGACCACTGTAGTGAGGGTGGTGGAGGAGACCACTGTAGTGAGGGTGGTGGAGGAGACCACTGTAGTGAGGGTGGTGGAGGAGACCACTGTAGTGAGGGTGGTGGAGGAGACCACTGTAGTGAGGGTGGTGGAGGAGACCACTGTAGTGAGGGTGGTGGTGGAGACCACTGTAGTGAGGGTGGTGGTGGAGACCATTGTAGTGAGGGTGGTGGAGGAGGCCACTGTAGTGAGGGTGGTGGAGGAGGCCACTGTAGTTAGGGTGGTGGTGGAGACCACTTTAGTGAGGGAGGTGGAGACCACTGTAGTGAGGGTGGTGGAGGAGACCACTGTAGTGAGGGTGGTGGAGGAGACCACTGTAGTGAGGGTGGTGGAGGAGGCCACTGTAGTGAGGGTGGTGGAGGAGACCACTGTAGTGAGGGTGGTGGAGACCACTGTAGTGAGGAAGGTGGAGACCACTGTAGTGAGGGAGGTGGAGACCACTGTAGTGAGGGTGGTGGAGGAGGCCACTGTAGTGAGGGTGGTGGTGGAGACCACTGTAGTGAGGGTGGTGGAGGAGACCACTGTAGTGAGGGAGGTGGTGGAGACCACTGTAGTGAGGGTGGTGGAGGAGACCATTGTAGTGAGGGTGGTGGAGGAGACCACTGTAGTGAGGGTGGTGGTGGAGACCATTGTAGTGAGGGTGGTGGAGGAGACCACTTTAGTGAGGGAGGTGGTGGAGACCACTGTAGTGAGGGTGGTGGAGGAGACCATTGTAGTGAGGGTGGTGGAGGAGACCACTGTAGTGAGGGTGGTGGAGGAGACCACTGTAGTGAGGGTGGTGGAGGAGACCACTGTAGTGAGGGAGGTGGTGGAGACCACTGTAGTGAGGGAGGTGGTGGAGACCACTGTAGTGAGGGTGGTGGTGGAGACCATTGTAGTGAGGGTGGTGGAGGAGGCCACTGTAGTGAGGGTGGTGGTGGAGACCACTGTAGTGAGGGAGGTGGTGGAGACCACTGTAGTGAGGGTGGTGGTGGAGACCACTGTAGTGAGGGTGGTGGAGGAGACCACTGTAGTGAGGGAGGTGGAGGAGGCCACTGTAGTGAGGGTGGTGGAGGAGGCCACTGTAGTGAGGGTGGTGGTGGAGACCACTGTAGTGAGGGTGGTGGAGGAGACCACTGTAGTGAGGGAGGTGGTGGAGACCACTGTAGTGAGGGAGGTGGTGGAGACCACTGTAGTGAGGGAGGTGGTGGAGACCATTGTAGTGAGGGTGGTGGAGGAGACCACTGTAGTGAGGGTGGTGGAGGAGACCACTGTAGTGAGAGTGGTGGAGGAGACCACTGTATTGAGGGTGGTGGAGACCACTGTAGTGAGGGTGGAGGAGACCACTGTATTGAGGGTGGTGGAGGAGACCACTGTAGTGAGGGTGGTGGTGGAGACCACTGTAGTGAGGGAGGTGGTGGAAACCACTGTAGTGAGGGTGGTGGAGGAGACCACTGTAGTGAGGGTGGTGGAGGAGACCACTGTAGTGAGAGTGGTGGAGGAGACCACTGTATTGAGGGTGGTGGAGACCACTGTAGTGAGGGTGGAGGAGACCACTGTAGTGAGGGTGGTGGAGGAGACCACTGTAGTGAGAGTGGTGGAGGAGACCACTGTATTGAGGGTGGTGGAGACCACTGTAGTGAGGGTGGAGGAGACCACTGTAGTGAGGGTGGTGGAGGAGACCACTGTAGTGAGGGTGGTGGAGGAGACCACTGTAGTGAGGGTGGTGGAGGAGACCACTGTAGTGAGGGTGGTGGTGGAGACCACTGTAGTGAGGGTGGTGGAGGAGACCACTGTAGTGAGGGTGGTGGAGGAGACCACTGTAGTGAGGGTGGTGGAGACCACTGTAGTGAGGGTGGTGGAGGAGACCACTGTAGTGAGGGAGGTGGTGGAGACCACTGTAGTGAGGGTGGTGGAGGAGACCACTGTAGTGAGGGTGGTGGAGGAGACCACTGTAGTGAGGGTGGTGGAGGAGACCACTGTAGTGAGGGTGGTGGTGGAGACCACTGTAGTGAGGGTGGTGGAGGAGACCACTGTAGTGAGGGAGGTGGTGGAGACCACTGTAGTGAGGGTGGTGGAGGAGACCACTGTAGTGAGGGTGGTGGAGGAGACCACTGTAGTGAGGGAGGTGGTGGAGACCACTGTAGTGAGGGTGGTGGAGGAGACCACTGTAGTGAGGGAGGTGGTGGAGACCACTGTAGTGAGGGTGGTGGAGGAGACCACTGTAGTGAGGGAGGTGGTGGAGACCACTGTAGTGAGGGTGGTGGAGGAGACCACTGTAGTGAGGGTGGTGGAGGAGACCACTGTAGTGAGGGTGGTGGAGGAGACCACTGTAGTGAGGGTGGTGGAGGAGACCACTGTAGTGAGGGTGGTGGAGGAGACCACTGTAGTGAGGGTGGTGGAGGAGACCACTGTAGTGAGGGTGGTGGTGGAGACCACTGTAGTGAGGGTGGTGGTGGAGACCACTGTAGTGAGGGTGGTGGAGGAGACCACTGTAGTGAGGGTGGTGGTGGAGACCACTGTAGTGAGGGTGGTGGAGGAGACCACTGTAGTGAGGGTGGTGGTGGAGACCACTATAGTGAGGGAGATTTTATCAATATTCTGAGGAAGATTGAAGGTGTTGAGAGCCAATCTGTATGCACTAACGACCCAACTATCATTACAGAACTATCTCTCTTAACAAGACCTCTGGTTGCATTCTCAACTTCTGTGTTCAACACATTGATATTCACGACGCAACATCCGCACAGATCAACCGCGTCAACTGGGGCTCTCAACTCACACAACTTATCAAGTTGCAGCGAGTAATACTGGATCAACCCGGCTGTGATTGCTGGCTTCCGGTTAGCAACCAGCACCACCAGCCTCATGACCTATATCCAGGAAATCCCGGCACCAAGCCTGGGCACCAAGCCTGGGCACCAAGCCTGGGCACCAAGCCTGGACACCAAGCCTGGACACCAAGCCTGGACACCAAGCCTGGGCACCAAGCCTGGGCACCAAGCCTGGCACCAAGCCTGGACACCAAGCCTGGACACCAAGCCTGGACACCAAGCCTGGGCACCAAGCCTGGGCACCAAGCCTGGCACCAAGCCTGGA
Source organism: Procambarus clarkii (assembly GCF_040958095.1). NCBI lineage: Eukaryota > Metazoa > Arthropoda > Malacostraca > Decapoda > Cambaridae > Procambarus > Procambarus clarkii. Next base: position 26,874,161 of record NC_091197.1, read on the forward strand.
CACCAAGCCTGGACACCAAGCCTGGACACCAAGCCTGGACACCAAGCCTGGACACCAAGCCTGGGCACCAAGCCTGGGCACCAAGCCTGGACACCAAGCCTGGACACCAAGCCTGGGCACCAAGCCTGGGTGTGTGTCAAGAGCATACCTGACATATTCAGTGTCAAGCAAGATGCCTGACACAAGAGTCATGACAAGTGGTGGGTACAAGGGTGTGAGTGGGGCGAGCACTGCTGTAAGTGACACGACACCTTACCTGTCCTTGAGGTCTCTCAGGAGCCAGTCCTCGCTACACCACAAGTGTCTTAGTGACACATTACAACACAGGAGCCAGACCTCGCTACACCACAAGTGTCTTAGTGACACATTACAACACAAGAGCCAGACCTCGCTACACCACAAGTGTCTTAGTGACACATTACAACACAGGAGCCAGACCTCGCTACACCACAAGTGTCTTAGTGACACATTACTACACAAGAGCCAGACCTCGCTACACCACAAGTGTCTTAGTGACACATTACAACACAGGAGCCAGTCCTCGCTACACCACAAGTGTCTTAGTGACACATTACAACATAGGAGCCAGGCCTCGCTACACCACAAGTGTGTTAGTGACACATTACAACATAGGAGCCAGGCCTCGCTACACCACTGTGACACATTACAGTAAAGTAGGAATGTGGATACTTCATTTCCTGTCGAACAGAACACAGAGAGTAAGAGTCAATGAAAATCGAGTCCGAGCGCAGTTAAAAGCTCTGTACTTCAGGGTACAGTCCTTACACCACTGCTTTTCCTTATTCTCATATCAGATATAGTCTCAAACACAAGTCACAGCTTCGTATCATCCTTTGCAGATGACACAAAAATCTGCATGAAAATTACCTCTGCTGAAGACATTGATAAACTACAAGCAGATATTAACAAAGTTTTCAACTGGGCAGCAGATAATAACATGATGTTTGACAGTGATAAATTCCAGGTACTGAGGTAGGGTAAAAATGAGGACCTTAAACATAATACAGGGTACAAAACACAATCAAATGAGCCAATAGTAGGAAAACAGCATGTTTTGGGAATAATGATGTACAACAGCCGAACGTTTAGGGAGCATAACCAAGCAAATATTGCGTCAGCCAGAAAAATTTTAGGATGGATTACGAGAACTTTCAAATCCAGGGATCCCTTCACAATGGTTGTATTCTTCAAGTCACATGTGTTGTCCCGTCTTGAGTACTGCTCAGTACTCACTTCCTCCTTCTGAGCAGGAGAGATTGCTGAAATAAGAGGGAATACAGAGAACATATATGGCACGCATTGACGCGATAAAGCACCTAAATTATTGGGATCGTCTCAAAGCTCTCCAAATGTACTCACTAGAATGGATACGAGAGAAATATAAAACAATATACACATGGAAAATACTGGAGGGCCAGGTCCCAAATCTACACTGTAAAATAACAACGTACTGGAGTGAACGATATGGAAGAAAATGCAGAAAAGATCCAGTGAAGAGCAGAGGAGCCATAGGCACAATCAGAGAACACTGTATAAACATCAGAGGTCCACGGTTGTTCAACGTCCTCCCAGCGAGCATAAGAAATATTGCCGGAACAACCGTAGACATCTTCAAGAGAAAACTTAATAGTTTTCTTCAAGGAGTACCGGATCAGCCAGGCTGTGGTGGTTATGTGAGCCTGCGGGCCGCTCCAAGCAACAGCCTGGTGGACCAAGCTCTCACAAGTCAAGCCGGGCTTGGGGAGTGGAACTCCCAGAATCCCATCAAGCAGGTATCGCAACTGTCTCTGTGACAAATTACCACATGTGTTACACCTGAGGTCACTACCAGTGTCCACCAAGCACAGGAACTGTACACAAGAGTCTCGTCACTGTGGACGTGTTGGTATTGAGTACTTGTGACGGAGTGGTGACGGGTGCTGTGTTACAGTCTCGGGGGATGTGACTCAACACTTCACCTCTTCACTATATCTTCTTGTTAAGTGGAGTAGGGAAGGGAACTTTGTATTGTCAAACAAATCTTCAAATATAAACTCTCCGGTAAATGTTAACTTTGTTTGACCCAAGTGCGCTGCTTCCAGGAGCAAACAAGTCATCGATTGATGATACATCTGGACTGTGCGACCAGAGACCAGAACAAAGAAGTCTTGGTGAGGTGTCTCACTACCCCAAGCCTTACTACACTTGTGTCTCACTACCCCAAGCCTTACTACACTTGTGTCTCACTACCCCAAGCCTTACTACACTTGTGTCTCACTACCCCAAGCCTTACTACACTTGTGTCTCACTACCCCAAGCCTTACTACACTTGTGTCTCACTACCCCAAGCCTTACTACACTTGTGTCTCACTACCCCAAGCCTTACTTCACCTGTGTCTCACTATCTTAAGCCTTACTACACTTGTGTCTCACTATCCCAAGCCTTACTACACTTGTGTCTCACTATCCCAAGCCTTACTACACTTGTGTCTCACTACCCCAAGCCTTACTACACTTGTGTCTCACTACCCCAAGCCTTACTTCACCTGTGTCTCACTATCTTAAGCCTTACTACACTTGTGTCTCACTATCCCAAGCCTTACTACACCTGTGTCTCACTATCCCAAGCCTTACTACACTTGTGTCTCACTATCCCAAGCCTTACTTCACCTGTGTCTCACTATCCCAAGCCTTACTACACTTGTGTCTCACTATCCCAAGCCTTACTTCACCTGTGTCTCACTATCCCAAGCCTTACTACACCTGTGTCTCACTATCCCAAGCCTTACTACACTTGTGTCTCACTATCCCAAGCCTTACTTCACCTGTGTCTCACTATCCCAAGCCTTACTACACTTGTGTCTCACTATCCCAAGCCTTACTTCACCTGTGTCTCACTATCCCAAGCCTTACTACACCTGTGTCTCACTATCCCAAGCCTTACTACACTTGTGTCTCACTATCCCAAGCCTTACTACACTTGTGTCTCACTATCCCAAGCCTTACTACACTTGTGTCTCACTACCCCAAGCCTTACTACACCTGTGTCTCACTATCCCAAGCCTTACTTCACCTGTGTCTCACTATCTTAAGCCTTACTACACTTGTGTCTCACTATCCCAAACCTTACTACACCTGTGTCAGACACAGTAGGCAAGTCCAACACCTGGTCCGGAGCGGGGTCTGGGTACCTGCTTGATACCTGCTTGATGGGGTTCTGTGAGTTCTTCTACGCCCCAAGCCCGGCCCGAGGCCTGGCTCGACTTGTGAGAGTTTGGTCCACCAGGCTGTTGCTTGGATCGGCCCGCAGGCCCACATACCCACCACAGCCCGGTTGGTCCGGCACTCCTTGAAGACAACTATCTTGTTTTCTCTTGAAGATGTCCACAGTTGTTCCGGCAATATTTCTTATGCTCGGTGGGAGGATGCTGAACAACCGTGGACCTCTGATGTTTATAGAGTGTTCTCTGATTGTGCCTATGGCACCTCTGCTCTTCACTAGACCTCTGATGTTTGTACATTGTTCTCTGATTGTGCCTATGGCACCTCTGCACTTCACTAGACCTCTGATGTTTATACAGTGTTCTCTGATTGTGCCTATGGCTCCTCTGCTCTTCACTAGACCTCTGATGTTTATACAGTGTTCTCTGATTGTGCCTATGGCACCTCTGCTCTTCACTGGTTCTATTCTATATTTGCTTCCATGTCGTTCACTCCTCTCCTGCTCTGAAGGGGGAAGTGAGTACTGATGGGACAGCACAAGTGATTTGAAGAGTAGAACCATTGTGATGGGATCCCTGGATTTGAAAGTTATCGTAATCTATCCTATCATTTTTCTGCCTGTCGCAATATTTGCTTGGTTATGCTCCCGAAACGTTAGGTTGTCAGACATCATTATTCCCAAATCCTTTACATGCTATTTTCCAACTATAGGCAGATTTGATTGTCTTTTGTACCCTGTATTATGTTTAAGGTTCTCATTTTTACCGTATCTGAGTACCTGGAATTTATCACTGTTAAACATCATGTTATTTTCTGCTACCCAGTCGAAAACTTTGTTAATATCTGCTTGTAGTTTTTCAATGTCTGCAACAGAGGTAATTTTCATGCTGATTTTTGTGTCATCTGCAAAGGATGACACGAAGCTGTGACTTATATTTGACTCTATATCTGATATGAGAAAAAGGAAAAGTAGTGGTACAAGGACTGTACCTTGAGGTACACAGCTTTTAAATGGGTTTGGACTCGATTTTATATGGTTGACTGTTACTCTTTGTGTTCTGTTCGACAGAAAACTGAGTATCCAGCGTCCTACTTTACCAGTTATTCCCATTGACCTCATTTTGTGTGCTATCACTCCATGGTCACATTTATCGAATGCCTTTGCAAAGTCCGTGTATATCACATTTGCATTCTGTTTTTCTTCTAATGCCTCAGTGATTTTGCCATAGTGGTGAAGTAGCTGTGAGAGGCATTATCTTCCCGCTCTAAATCCATGTTGGTCTGGGTTGTGGAGGTCATTGGTTTCCATGAAACTAGAAACCTGACTCCTGATCACTCTCTTAAATACTTTTATTATGTGGGACGTTAGTGCAACTGGTCTATAATTCTTTGCCAATGCTTTGTCCCCTCGCCCTTGTGTAGAGGGGCAATGTCTGCTGCTTTCAGCTCATCTGGTATCTCGCCCGAGTCCAAGCTCTTCCTCCTCACTATATTGAGTGCCTGTGCTACTGGCACCTTGCATTTCTTCATAAATATATAATTCCATGAGTCTGGACCCGGGGCTGAGTGCATGGGCATGTTGTCAATTTCCCTTTAACAATCTGCCACGCTCGTATTGATATCAGTTATATTTACTAGGTTTGGATATCACGCAACAAGAAGTTGTCCGGATATTCCACTTTCATGCTGTCTATTGGAGTGCTAAACATGTCCTCATATTCTTTTTTTTAGTATTTCACTAATTTCTTTGTCATCCTCCGTGTATGAACCTTCACTAGTACGAATAGGTCCAATACTGGCAGTGGTGTTTGCTTTTGATTTCGCATATGCGAAGAAATATTTTTTATTTTTAATTATTTCTTGAATTGCTTTCTGTTCTAGTTGTCTTTCTTCAATCTGATATAAATGCTTCAGTCTCTGTTCGATTTCTTCAATCTCTCTGTTAAACTTATACCTTCTATGTATGGAAAGTCGTGTCTTAAGCCTTTCCGTTATTTGTTTTCTCCTTTTGTAATGTCGTCTGCGTTCTCTTTCTACATTGGACCTCTTTCTGGCTTTCCTCAAAGGAACATGTTTCAGACAGACTTCATAGGCTTCAGAAGTCAGTTTTTCTATTCCGTGTGTATGATTTTTATTACTTAGAACATTTTCTCATTGAATGTTTGTAAGTTCCCTGTTTATTTTCTAACAGTCTAACCTTTTATTATTAAAATTTATTTTACTGAATAATCCTTCTCTATTGTTGTTTCTCTTGGGCCTACTACCGTTATTAATGTTAGTTTGCACTTCAATGAGCTTGTGGTTCGAGTACATAGTGTCTGGGAGAGTAATGTCTCTGATTAGTCCATCATTGTTCGTGAATATCAGGTCCAGTGTGTTTTCGTTCCTAGTTGGTTGTGTTATCTGCTGACTGAGCGAGAATTTGTCACAGAATCTCAGTAGTTCTCTGACCTGTGATTGGTCATTTCCAGGTTGATTTCCTCCTATAATGTTATTGTTTACTATTCTCCATTTTAAACTGCGGTCAGGTCAGACACAGTAGACAAGTCCAACATCTGGTGGGGGGGGGGGCGGGAAGCACGTCCCAGCAATATAATTGTAATCTGATAAAATGAATAACAACACTAAACAAAATGTTTATCGTAAAGAATAAATAACATCACCCAGTGATGACAAACGGGACCCAAACATCCAAAGTACAAAACTCAATATTTCTTATGGTCTTTATTTTACCAGGAAGTTAAACAAATATATTATATAGTTCATTTTACAGGTTTATTATAGCAGGGCGCTAGGAGAGGCGTTTGGCTGACCCTTGTCAACATTGTCAGCGGCAGGTGGTGTGGAAGGTAGAGGAGTGTAGCGGAGTGTTACATAGCTGGTTGACTGTTCCATGTGTAGCGCTTCGGGCATGTCCTGTTCTCGTCGTGTAGAGATTACATGTTCCTTGATGGAGTCTTGCTGTTTGTGCACTCTCAGATGCCAAGGAAAAGATGTTGTTTTGTTTCATATACACCTTAGCATATATCACCTGGATATACCTGCTAGAGAGAATCCACAGTTAAGTGGTTGGGGTGCAATTCAAAATGAAAGAACCACATAATTATTGTGACAATGATGGAGGCCTGTAGGCCTACATCATTGAGTACAATGCCTGAGGGCAAGATCTGGACGTGAAGGGGTAGGCAGAGTAGTGAACACACACACACACACCGTGCAAGGTGAATACCGTCGTTATGCTGCAATGACAATTGCAACTTCCGGAATGAGAGTGCACTCTGGCTCATGACGAAGACTTGCATGTAGCGCCATTTACTACCGTGTTCGCAAACTAAATAATACAAATAACGAATTGTGTTGTTTACCAAACTATCGCGACTCTAACTCAACGCCATTTAATATTCCAGCCATTGTTGACGTTCTTCTGGTTAGACACCCGGCCACATAGTGTCCACGAGGCCACATAGTGTCCACGAGGCCACATAGTGTCCACGAGCCCACATGGTGTCCACGAGGCCACATGGTGTCCACGAGGCCACATGGTGTCCACGAGGCCACATGGTGTCCACGAGGCCACATGGTGTCCACGAGGCAACTTAGTGTCCACGAGGCCACATGGTGTCCTCGAGGCTACATAGTGTCAACGAGGTCACATGGTGTCCTCGATGCCACATAGTGTCCACGAGGCCACGTGGTGTCCTAGAGGCCACAGAGTGTCCTCGAAGCCACATTGTGTCCTCGAGGCCACATAGTGTTAAAGAGGTCACATGGTGTCCTCGAGGCCACATAGTGTCCATGAGGCCACATGGTGTCCTAGAGGCCACATAGTGTCCACGAGGCCACATGGTGTCCTACAGGCAACACAGTGTCCACGAGGCCACATGGTGTCCTACAGGCCACATAGTGTCCACGAGGCAACCAGTGTCCACGAGGCCACATGTTGTCCTCGAGGCCACATGGTGTCCACGAGGCCACATGGTGTCCTTGAGGCCACAAGGTGTCAACGAGTCAACAGAGTGTCCACGAGGCCACATGGTGTCCTCAAGGCCACATGGTGTCCACGAGGCCACATGGTGTCCGCGAGGCCACATTGTGTCCTCGAGCCCACATAGTGTCAACGAGGTCACATGGTGTCCTCGAGGCCACATAGTGTCCACGAGGCCACATGGTGTCCTAGAGGCCACATAGTGTCCACGAGGCCACATGGTGTCCTACAGGCAACACAGTGTCCACGAGGCCACATGGTGTCCTACAGGCCACATAGTGTCCACGAGGCCACATAGTGTCCACGAGGCCACCAGTGTCCACGAGGCCACATGTTGTCCTCGAGGCCACATGGTGTCCACGAGGCCACATGGTGTCCTTGAGGCCACAAGGTGTCCACGAGTCAACAGAGTGTCCACGAGGCCACATGGTGTCCTCAAGGCCACATTGTGTCCACGAGGCCACATGGTGTCCGCGAGGCCACATTGTGTCCTCGAGGCCACATAGTGTCCACGAAGCCACAGAATGTCCTCGAAGCCCCATAGTGTCCACGAGGCCACATGGTGTCCAAGAGGCCACCTAGTGTCCACGAGGCCACATGGTGTCCTGGAGGCAACACAGTGTCCACGAGGCCACATGGTGTCCACGAGGCCACATAGTGTCCACGAGGCCAAATAGTGTCCACGAGGCCACATAGTGTCCTGGAGGCAACACAGTGTCCACGAGGCCACATGGTGTCCTGGAGGCAACACAGTGTCCACGAGGCCACATGGTGTCCACGAGGCCACATAGTGTCCACGAGGCCAAATAGTGTCCACGAGGCCACATAGTGTCTACGAGGCCACATGGTGTCCACGAGGCCATATAGTGTCCACGAGGCCACACAGTGTCCACGATGCCACAAGGTGTCCTCGAGGCAACATGGTGTCCACGATGCCACATAGTGTCCACGAGGCCACATAGTGTCCACGAGGCCACATGGTGTCCTCGAGGCTACATGGTGTCCACGACGCCACATGGTGTACTCGAGGCCACAAGGTGTCCACGAGGCCACATGGTGTCCTCGAGGCCACATGGTGTCAACGAGGCCACATGGTGTCCGCGAGGCCACAGAGTGTCCTCGAAGCCCCATAGTGACCACGAGGGCACATTGTGTCCTCGAGGCCACATAGTGTCCACGAGATCACATGGTGTCCTCGAGGCCACATAGTGTCCACGAGGCAACATGGTGTCCTAGAGGCCACATGGTGTCCACGATGCCACATATGTCCTCCAGGCCACATTGTGTCCACGAGACCACATAGTGTCCACGAGGTCGCATAGTGTCCACGAGGCCACATAGTGTCCACGAGATCACATGGTGTCCGCGAGGCCACATAGTGTCTGCGAGGCCACATGCTGTCCACGAGGCCACATGGTGTCAACGAGGTCACATAGTGTCCACGAGGCCACATAGTGTCCTCGAGGCCACATGGTGTCCACGAGGCCACATGGTGTCCGCGAGGCCACATAGTGTCCACGAGGCAACATGGTGTCCGCGAGGCCACATAGTGCCCACGAGGGCACATAGTGTCCACGAGGCCACATAGTGTCCACGAGGCCACAGAGTGTCCTCGAAGCCCCATAGCGACCACGAGGCCACATTGTGTCCTCGAGGCCACATAGTGTCCACGAGATCACATGGTGTCCTCCAGGCCACATAGTGTCCACGAGGCCACATGGTGTCCTAGAGGCCACATGGTGTCCACGAGGCCACATAATGTCCTCCAGGCCACATAGTGTCCAAGAGACTACATAGTGTCCACGAGGTCGCATAGTGTCCACGAGGCCACATAGTGTCCACGAGGTCACACGGTGTCCGCGAGGCCACATAGTGTCCGCGAGGCCACATGCTGTCCACGAGGGCACATGGTGTCAACGAGGTCACATAGTGTCCACGAGGACACATAGTGTCCTCCAGGCCACATGGTGTCCACGAGGCCACATGGTGTCCGCGAGGCCACATAGTGTCCACGAGGCAACATGGTGTCCGCGAGGCCACATAGTGTCCACGAGGCCACATAGTGTCCACGAGGTCACATAGTGTCCACGAGGCCACATGGTGTCCACGAGGCCATATAGTGTCCACGAGGCCACACAGTGTCCACGATGCCACATGGTGTTCTCAAAGCAACGTGGTGTCCACGAGGCCACATGGTGTCCACGAGGCCACATGGTGTCCACGAGGCCACATATTGTGTTCACGATGCCACATGGTAACCGCAAAGCCACATAGTGTCCACGAGGCCTCATGGTGTCCACAATGCCACATGGTGTCCGCGAGGCCACATAGTGTCCACGAGGCAACATGGTGTCCGCGAGGCCACATAGTGTCCACGAGGGCACATAGTGTCCTCGAGGCCACATAGTGTCCACGAGGCCTCATGTTGTCCACGAGGCCACATGGTGTCCACGAAGCCACATGGTGTCCTCGAGGCCACAAGGTGTCCACGAGGCAACATAGTGTCCACGAGGCCACATGGTGTCCACGAGGCCACACAGTGTCCACGATGCCACATGGTGTCCTCGAGGCAACATGGTGTCCAAGAGGCCACATAGTGTCCACGAGGCCACGTAGTGTCCACGAGGCAACATCGTGTCCACGAGGCAATATGGTGTCCTCGAGGCCACATGGTGTCCACGAGGCCACATGGTGTCCTCGAGGCCACAAGGTGTCCACGAGGCAACATAGTGTCCACGAGGCCACACAGTGTCCACGAAGCCACATAGTGTCCACGAGGCCACATGGTGTCAACGAGGCAATATAGTGTCCACGAGGCCACACAGTGTCCACGATGCCACATGGTGTCCTCGAGGGAACATGGTGTCCACGAGGCCACATAGTTTCCACGAGGCCACATGGTGTCCGCGAGGCCACATAGTGTCCACGAGAACACATATCGTCCACGATGCCACATGGTGTCCACGAGGCTACGTAGTTTCCACGAGAACACATAGTGTCCACAAAGCCACACAGTGTCCACGAGGCCACATAGTGTCCACGAGGCCTCATGGTGTCCAAGATGCCACATGGTGTCCACGAGGCCTCATGGTGTCCACGATGCCACATGGTGTCTGCGAGGCCACATAGTATCCGCGAGGCCACATAGAGTCCTCGAGGCCTCATAGTGTCCACGATACCACATGGTGTTTGCGAGGCCACATAGTGTCCACGAGGCCACAGTGTCCTCGAAGCCCCATAGTGACCACGAGGTCACATGGTGTCCTCGAGGCCACATAGTGTCCACAAGGTCACATATTGTCCAAGAGGCCACATGGTGTCCAAGAGGCCACATAGTGTCCACGAGGCCACATAGTGTCCACGAGGCTACGTGGTGTCCTAAAGGCCACCTAGTGTCCATGAGGCCACATGGTGTCCTAGAGGCAACACAGTGTCCACGAGGCCACATGGTGTCCACGAGGCCACATAGTGTCCACGAGGCCAAATAGTGTCCACGAAGTCACATAGTGTCCACGAGGCCACATGGTGTCCACGAGGCCACATATTGTGTTCACGATGCCACATGGTGTCTGCAAAGCCACATAGTGTCCACGAGGCCTCATGGTGTCCACAATGCCACATGGTGTCCACGAGGCCACATAGTGTCCACGAGGCCTCATAGTGTCCACGAGACCACATAGTGTCCACGAGGCCTCAAAGTGTCCAAGATGCCACATAGTGTCCACGAGAACACATAGTGTCCACGAGGCCACATAGTGTCCACGAGGCCACATAGTGTCCACGAGGCCTCAAGGTGTCCAAGATGCCACATGGTGTCCACGAGGCCACATAGGGCCCACGAGGCCACATAGTGTCCACGAGGCCACATGGTGTCAACAAGGCCACATGGTGTCCATGAGGCCACATAGTACCCACGAGGCCAAATGGTGTCCACGATGCCACATGGTGTTTGCGAGGCCACATAGGGCCCACGAGGCCACATAGGGCCCACGAGGCCGCATGGTGTCCACGAGGCCACATAGTGTCCACGAGGCCACATGGTGTCAACAAGGCCACATGGTGTCAATAAGCCACATAGTACCCACGAGGCCAAATGGTGTCTTCCAGGCCACAGTGTCCACGAGGCCACATGGTGTCCTCGAGGCCACATAGTGTCCACAAGGCCACATTGTGTCCTCGAGGCCACAAAGTGTACACGAGGCCACATAGTGTCCACGAAACCACATAGTGTCCACGAGGCCACATAGTGTCCACGAGGCCACATAGTGTCCACGACGCCGCATGGTGTCCACGAGGCAACACAGTGTCCACGAGGCCACATGGTGTCCACGAGGCCACATAGTGCCCACGAGGCCACATAGTGTCCACGAGGCCACATAGTGTCCACGAGGCCACATAGTGTCCACGAGGACACATTATGTCCACGAAGCTATATAGTGTCCACGAGGCCACATAGTGTCCACGACGCAACATGGTGTCCTCCAGGCAACATGGTATCCACGAGTCTACGTGGTGTCCACGAGGCCACAAAATGTCCACGAGGCCTCATGGTGTCCACAATGCACCATGGTTTCCGCGAGGCCACATAGTGTCCACGAAAACACATAGTGTCCACGATGCCACATGGTGTCCACGAGGCCACATAGTGTCCACGAGGCCATATAGTGTCCACGAGGCCACATAGTGTCTACGAGGCTTCATTGTGTCCACGATGCCACATGGTGTCTACGAGGCCACATAGTACCTGCGAGGCCACATAGGGTCCTCGAGGCCTCATGGTGTCCACGATGCCACATTGTGTTTGCGAGGCGACATAGTGTCCAAGAGGCCACGTGGTGTCCAAGAGACCACATATTGTTCACGAGACCCCATAGTGTCCACGAGACCACATTGTGTCCTCGAGACCACATAGTGTCCACGAAGCCACATGGTGTCCATGAGGCCACATTGTGTCCACGAGGTCAAATGGTGTGTTCGAGGCCACATAGTTTCCACGAGGCCACATTGTGTCCTCGAGGCCACATAGTGCCCAAGAGGCCACATGGTTTCCACGAGACCACATAGTGTCCACGAGGCCACATAGTGTCCACTAGGTCACATTGTGTCGTCGAGGCCACATAGTGTCCACGAGGTCACATAGTGTCCACGAAACCACATAGTGTCCACGAAACCACATACTGTCCACGAGGCCACATAGTGTCCACGATGTAACATGGTGTCCGCGAGGTCACATAGTGTCCACGAAGCCAAAGAGTGTCCACGAGGTCACATAGTGTGCGCGAGGGCACATAGTGTTAGCGAGGCCACATGGTGTCCGCGAAGCCACATGGTGTGCACGAGGCCACATGGTGTCCACGAGGCCAAATGATGTCCACGAGGCCACATAGTGTCCACGAGGCCACGTGGTGTCCAAGAGGCCACATAGTGTTCACGAGACCAATGGTGTCCACGAGACCACATTGTGTCTTCGAGACTACATAGTGTCGACGAAGCCACATGGTGTCCATGAGGCCACATTGTGTCCACAAAACCAAATGGTGTCTTCGAGGCCACATAGTTTCCAGGAGGCCACATGGTGTCCTCGAGGCCACATAGTGCCCAAGAGGCCACATGATTTTCACGAGGCCACAGTGTCCACGAGTCCACATAGTGTCCACTAGGTCACATTGTGTCCTCTAGGCCACATAGTGTCCACGAGGTCACATAGTGTCCACGAAACCACATAGTGTCCACGAGACCACATACTGTCCACGAGGCCACATAGTGTCCACGATGTAACATGGTGTCCGCAAGGTCACATAGTGTCCACGAAGCCACAGTGTGTCCACGAGGTCACATAGTGTCCACGAGGCCACATAGTGTGCGCGAGGGCACATAGTGTTAGCGAGGCCACATGGTGTCCGCGAAGCCACATGGTGTGCACGAGGCCACATGGTGTCCACGAGGCCAAATGATGTCCACGAGGCCACATAGTGTCCACGAGGTCACATAATGTCCATGAGGCCACATAGTGTCCACGAGGCCAAATGGTGTCCACGAGGCCATATAGTGTCCTCGAGGCCACATAGTGTCCACGATGCCAGATAGAGTCCGCGAGGCCACGTAGTGTCCGCGAGGCCACATGGTGTCCACGAGGCCACATGGTGTCCGCTAGGCTATAAAGTGTCCACGAGGCCAGATGGTGTCCAAGAGGCCACATAGTGTCCACGAGGCCACATAGTATTCATGAGGTCACATGGTGTCCGCGAGGCCACATAGTGTCCACGAGGCCAGATAGTGTCCACGAGGCCAAATAGTGTCCACGAGGCCACATGCTGTCCACGAGGCCACATAGTGTCCACGAGGTCACATAGTGTTCACGAGGCCACATAGTGTCCGCGAGGCCATATAGTGTCCGCGAGGCCAGATAGATCCCACGAGGCCCCATAGTGTCCACGAGGTCAAATAGTGTCCACGAGGCCACATGGTGTCCACGAGGCCACATGGTGTCCACGAGGTCACATAGTGTCCTCCAGGCTACATGGTTTCCACGAGGCCACATAGTGTCCACGAGGCCATATGGTGTCCAGGAGATCACATGGTGTCAACGAGGCCACATAGTATCCTCAAGCTACATGGTGTCCACGAGGCCACATTGTGTCTTCGAGGCCACATAGTGTCCACGAGGCCACATGGAGTCTACGATGCCACATGGTGTTTGCGAGGCCACATAGTGTCCACAAGGCCACATAGTGTCCACGAGGCCACATGGTGTCTTCGAGACCACATAGTGTCCACGAGGCCACATGGTGTCCTCGAGACCACATAGTGTGTACGAGGTCGGTGGTGTCCACGAGGCCACATAATGTCCACGAGGCTACATGGTGTCAACGAGGCCACATGGTGTCCACGAGGCCACATAGTGTCCACGAGGCCACATTGTGTCCTCGAGGCCACATATTGTCCACGAGGCCACATAGTGTCCACGAGACCACATAGTGTCCACGAAATCTCATAGTGTTCACGAGGCCACATGGTGTCTGCGAGGCCATATAATGTCCGCGAGGCCAGATAGTTTCCACGAGGCCACATAGTGTCCACGAGGCCACATGGTGTCCACGAGGTCACATAGTATCCTCCAGGCTACATAGTGTCCACGAGGCCACATCGTGTCCTATAGGCCACATAGTGTCCACGAGGCCATATGGTGTCCAGGTCACATGATGTCCTCGAGGCCCTATAGTGTCCTCCAGGCCACATGGTGTCCACGAGGTCACATTGTGTCTTCGAGGCCACATGGTGTCCACGAGGCCACATGGTGTCCATGATGCCACATGGTGTTTGCGAGGCTACATAGTGTCCACAAGGCCACATAGTGTCCACGAGGCCACATGGTGTCTTCGAGGCCACATAGTGTCCACGAGGCCACATGGTGTCCTCGAGTCCACATTGTGTCCACGAGGCCACATAGTGTCCACAAAGTCACATAGTTTCCACGATGTCACATAGTGTCCACGAGGCCACATAGTGTTCACGAGGCCACATGATGTCCGCGAGGCCACAGAGTGTCCACGAGGTCACCTAGTGTCCATGAGGCCATATGGTGTCCGCAAGGCCCCATGGTGTCCATGAGGCCACATAGTGTCCACGAGGCCAAATGGTGTCCACGAGGCTACATTGTGTCCTCGAGGCCACATAGTGTCTACGAGGCCACATAGTGTCAACGAAGCCACATAGTTTCCACGAGGTCACATAGTGTCCACGAGGCCACATAGTGTCCACGAGGCCACATGATGTCCGCGAGGCCACAGAGTGTCCTCGCGGTCACATAGTGTCCACGAGGCCACATGGTGTCCACGAGGCCACATAGTGTCCTCGAGGCCACATAGTGTTCACGAGGTCACATAGTGTCCACGAGGCCACATGGTGTCCACGAGGCCATATAATGTCCACGAGGCCACACAGTGTCCACGATGCCACATGGTGTCCTCGAAGCAACGTGATGTCCACGAGGCCACATGGTGTCCACGAGGCCACATGGTGTTCACGAGGCCACATATTGTGTTCACGATGCCACATGGTGTCCGCAAAGCCACATTGTGTCCACGAGGCCTCATAGTGTCTACAATGCCACATGGTGTCCACGAGGCCACATAGTGTCCACGAGACCTCATAGTGTCCACGAGGCCACATAGTGTCCACGAGGCCTCAAGGTGTCCAAGATGCCACATGGTGTCCACGAGGCCACATAGTGTCCATGAGGCCTCATGGTGTCTACGATGCCACATAGTGTCCACGAAGCCACATGGTGTCCTTCAGGCCACATAGGGCCCACGAGGCCACATAGAGCCCACGAGGCCACATGGTGTCCACGAGGCCACATAGTGTCCACGAGGCCACATGGTGTCAACAAGGCCACATGGTGTCCATGAGGCCACATAGTACCCACGAGGCCAAATGGTGTCCACGATGCCACATGGTGTTTGCGAGGCCACATAGTGTACACGAGGCCACATAGTGTCCAGGATGCCACATGGTGTCCAAGAGTGTCCACGAGGCCTCAAGGTGTCCAAGATGTCACATGGTGTCCATGATGCCACATAGTGTCCACGAGGCCTCAAGGTGTCCAAGATGCCACACAATGTCCATGATGCCACATAGTGTCTACGAGGCCACATGGTGTCCTCGAGGCCACATAGGGCCCTCGAGGCCACATAGGGCCCACGAGGCCGCATGGTGTCCACGAGGCCACATAGTGTCCACGAGGCCACATGGTGTCAACAAGGCCAAATGGTGTCCATTAGGCCACATAGTACCCACGAGGCCAAATGGTGTCTTCCAGGCCACATAGTGTCCACGAGGCCACATGGTGTCTTCGAGGCCACATAGTGTCCACAAGGCCACATTGTGTCCTCGAGGACACAAAGTGTCCACGAGGCCACATAGTGTCCTCGAAACCACATAGTGTCCACGAGGCCACATAGTGTCCACGAGGTCACATAGTGTCCACGACGCCGCATGGTGTCCACGAGGCAACACAGTGTCCACGAGGCCACATGGTGTCCACGAGGCAACATAGTGTCCACGACGCCACATAGGGTCCAAGAGGACACATTATGTCCACGAAGCTATATAGTGTCCAGGAGGCCACATAGTGTCCACGACGCAACATGGTGTCTTCGTGGCAACATGGTATCCTCGAGTCTACGTGGTGTCCACGAGGCCACAAAATGTCCACGAGGCCTCATGGTGTCCACAATGCACCATGGTGTCCGCGAGGCCACATAGTGTCCACGAAAACACATAGTGTCCACGATGCCACAGGGTGTCCACGAGGCCACATAGTGTCCACGAGGCCATATAGTGTCCACGAGGCCACATAGTGTCCACGAGGCTTCATGGTGTCCACGATGCCACATGGTGTCTACGAGGCCACATAGTATCCGAGAGGCCACATAGTGTCCTCGAGGCGTCATGGTGTCCACGATGCCACATTGTGTTTGCGAGGCGACATAGTGTCCAAGAGGCCACGTGGTGTCCAAGAGGCCACATATTGTTCACGAGACCCCATAGTGTCCACGAGACCACATTGTGTCCTCGAGACCACATAGTGTCCACGAAGCCACATGGTGTCCATGAGGCCACATTGTGTCCACGAGGCCAAATGGAGTCTTCGAGGCCACATAGTTTCCACGAGGCCACATTGTGTCCTCGAGGCCACATAGTGCCCAAGAGGCCACATGGTTTCCACGAGGCCACATAGTGTCCACGAGGCCACATAGTGTCCACTAGGTCACATTGTGTCCTCGAGGCCACATAGTGTCCACGAGGTCACATAGTGTCCATGAAACCACATAGTGTCCACGAGACCACATACTGTCCACGAGGCCACATAGTGTCTACGATGTAACATGGTGTCCGCGAGGCCACATAGTGTCCACGAGGCCAGATAGTGTCCACGAGGCCAAATAGTGTCCACGAGGCCACATGCTGTCCACGAGGCCACATAGTGTCCACGAGGTCACATAGTGTTCACGAGGCCACATGGTGTCCGCGAGGCCATATAGTGTCCGCGAGGCCAAATAGTTTCCACGAGGCCCCATAGTGTCCACGAGGTCAAATAGTGTCCACGAGGCCACATGCTGTCCACGAGGCCACATGGTGTCCACGAGGTCACATAGTGTCCTTCAGGCAACATGGTTTCCACGAGGCCACATAGTGTCCACGAGGCCATATGGTGTCCAGGAGATCACATGGTGTCCACGAGGCCACATAGTATCCTCAAGCTACATGGTGTCCACGAGGCCACATTGTGTCTTCGAGGCCACATAGTGTCCACGAGGCCACATGGAGTCTACGATGCCACATGGTGTTTGCGAGGCCACATAGTGTCCACAAGGCCACATAGTGTCCACGAGGCCACATATTATCTTCGAGACCACATAGTGTCCACGAGGCCACATGGTGTCCTCGAGACCACATAGTGTGTACGAGATCGATGGTGTCCACGAGGCCACATAATGTCCACGAGGCTACATGGTGTCAACGAGGCCACATGGTGTCCACGAGGCCACATAGTGTCCACGAGGCCACATTATGTCCTCGAGGCCACATATTGTCCACGAGGCCACATAGTGTCCACGAGGCCACATAGTGTCCACGAAGTCTCATAGTGTTCACGAGGCCACATGGTGTCCACGAGGCCACATAGTGTCCACGAGGCCACATAGTGTCCACGAAGTCTCATAGTGTTCACGAGGCCACATGGTGTCCGCGAGGTAATATAATGTCCGCGAGGCCAGATAGTTTCCACGAGGCCACATAGTGTCCACGAGGCCACATGGTGTCCACGAGGTCACATAGTATCCTCCAGGCCACATAGTGTCCACGAGGCCACATCGTGTCCTATAGGCCACATAGTTTCCACGAGGCCATATGGTGTCCAGGTCACATGATGTCCACGAGGCCACATAGTGTCATCGAGGCCACATGGTGTCCACGAGGTCACATTGTGTCTTCGAGGCCACATAGTGTCAACGAGGCCACATGGTGTCCATGATGCCACATGGTGTTTGCGAGGCTACATAGTGTCCACAAGGCCACATAGTGTCCACGAGGCCACATGGTGTCTTCGAGGCCACATAGTGTCCACGAGGCCACATGGTGTCCTCGAGGCCACTTAGTGCCCACGACGCCACATAGTGTCCACGAAGCCACATAGTTTCCACGAGGTCACATAGTGTCCACGAGGCCACATAGTGTCCACGAGGCCACATGATGTCCGCGAGGCCACAGAGTGTCCACGAGGTCACCTAGTGTCCATGAGTCCATATGGCGTCCGCGAGGCCCCATGGTGTCCATGAAGCCAAATAGTGTCCACGAGGCCAAATGGTGTCCACGAGGCTACATTGTGTCCTCGAGGCCACATAGTGTCTACGAGGCCACATAGTGTCTACGAAGCCACATAGTTTCCACGAGGTCACATAGTGTCCACGAGGCCACATAGTGTCCAAGAGGCCACATGATGTCCGCGAGGCCACAGAGTGTCGACGAGGTCACATAGTGTCCACGAGGCCACATTGTGCCCGCGAGGCCACATGGTGTTCATGAGGCAACATAGTGTCCACGAGGCCAAATGGTGTCCACGAGGCCACATAGTGTCTACGAGGCCACATAGTGTCCACGAGGCCACATAGTGTCCACGAGGTCACTAGTGTTCACGAAGCCACATGGTGTCCGCGTGGTATATAGTGTCCGCGAGGCCAGATAGTTTCCACGAGGCCACATGGTGTCCACAAGGCCACATGGTGTCCACGAGGTAACATAAAGTCCACGAGGCCACATGGTGTCCACGAGGCCACATAGTGTCCATGAGGCCTCATGGTGTCCACGAGGCCACATGGTGTCCATGAGGCCACACGGTGTCCACGAGGTCATATAGTGTCCTCCAGGCCACATGGTGTAAACAAGGCCACATAGTGTCCTCGAGGCCACATAGTGTCCACGAGGCCACATGGTGTCCAGGTCACATTGTGTCCACGAGGCCACTTAGTGTCCTCGAGGCCACATGGTATCCACGAGGCTACATTGTGTCCTGGAGGCCACAGTGTCTACGAGGCCACATGGTGTCCTTGAGGCCACATAGTGTCCACGAGGCCACATGATGTCCACGAGGCCACATTGTGTCCACGAGGTCACAAAGTGTCCACGAGGCCACATGGTGTTCACGAGGCCACATAGTGTCAACGAGGCAACATAGTGTCCACGAGGCCACTTAGTGTCCTCGAGGCCACATGGTATCCACGAGGCTACATTGTGTCCTGGAGGCCACAGTGTCTACGAGGCCACATGGTGTCCTTGAGGCCACATAGTGTCCACGAGGCCACATGATGTCCACGAGGCCACATTGTGTCCACGAGGTCACAAAGTGTCCACGAGGCCACATGGTGTCCACGAGGCCACATAGTGTCCTCGAGGCCACATAGTGTTCACGAGGTCACATAGTGTCCACGAGGCCACATGGTGTCCACGAGGCCATATAATGTCCACGAGGCCACACAGTGTCCACGATGCCACATGGTGTCCTCGAAGCAACGTGATGTCCACGAGGCCACATGGTGTCCACGAGGCCACATGGTGTTCACGAGGCCACATATTGTGTTCACGATGCCACATGGTGTCCGCAAAGCCACATAGTGTCCACGAGGCCTCATAGTGTCTACAATGCCACATGGTGTCCACGAGGCCACATAGTGTCCACGAGACCTCATAGTGTCCACGAGGCCACATAGTGTCCACGAGGCCTCAAGGTGTCCAAGATGCCACATGGTGTCCACGAGGCCACATAGTGTCCATGAGGCCTCATGGTGTCTACGATGCCACATAGTGTCCACGAAGCCACATGGTGTCCTTCAGGCCACATAGGGCCCACGAGGCCACATAGAGCCCACGAGGCCACATGGTGTCCACGAGGCCACATAGTGTCCACGAGGCCACATGGTGTCAACAAGGCCACATGGTGTCCATGAGGCCACATAGTACCCACGAGGCCAAATGGTGTCCACGATGCCACATGGTGTTTGCGAGGCCACATAGTGTACACGAGGCCACATAGTGTCCAGGATGCCACATGGTGTCCAAGAGTGTCCACGAGGCCTCAAGGTGTCCAAGATGTCACATGGTGTCCATGATGCCACATAGTGTCCACGAGGCCTCAAGGTGTCCAAGATGCCACACAATGTCCATGATGCCACATAGTGTCTACGAGGCCACATGGTGTCCTCGAGGCCACATAGGGCCCTCGAGGCCACATAGGGCCCACGAGGCCGCATGGTGTCCACGAGGCCACATAGTGTCCACGAGGCCACATGGTGTCAACAAGGCCAAATGGTGTCCATTAGGCCACATAGTACCCACGAGGCCAAATGGTGTCTTCCAGGCCACATAGTGTCCACGAGGCCACATGGTGTCTTCGAGGCCACATAGTGTCCACAAGGCCACATTGTGTCCTCGAGGACACAAAGTGTCCACGAGGCCACATAGTGTCCTCGAAACCACATAGTGTCCACGAGGCCACATAGTGTCCACGAGGTCACATAGTGTCCACGACGCCGCATGGTGTCCACGAGGCAACACAGTGTCCACGAGGCCACATGGTGTCCACGAGGCAACATAGTGTCCACGACGCCACATAGGGTCCAAGAGGACACATTATGTCCACGAAGCTATATAGTGTCCAGGAGGCCACATAGTGTCCACGACGCAACATGGTGTCTTCGTGGCAACATGGTATCCTCGAGTCTACGTGGTGTCCACGAGGCCACAAAATGTCCACGAGGCCTCATGGTGTCCACAATGCACCATGGTGTCCGCGAGGCCACATAGTGTCCACGAAAACACATAGTGTCCACGATGCCACAGGGTGTCCACGAGGCCACATAGTGTCCACGAGGCCATATAGTGTCCACGAGGCCACATAGTGTCCACGAGGCTTCATGGTGTCCACGATGCCACATGGTGTCTACGAGGCCACATAGTATCCGAGAGGCCACATAGTGTCCTCGAGGCGTCATGGTGTCCACGATGCCACATTGTGTTTGCGAGGCGACATAGTGTCCAAGAGGCCACGTGGTGTCCAAGAGGCCACATATTGTTCACGAGACCCCATAGTGTCCACGAGACCACATTGTGTCCTCGAGACCACATAGTGTCCACGAAGCCACATGGTGTCCATGAGGCCACATTGTGTCCACGAGGCCAAATGGAGTCTTCGAGGCCACATAGTTTCCACGAGGCCACATTGTGTCCTCGAGGCCACATAGTGCCCAAGAGGCCACATGGTTTCCACGAGGCCACATAGTGTCCACGAGGCCACATAGTGTCCACTAGGTCACATTGTGTCCTCGAGGCCACATAGTGTCCACGAGGTCACATAGTGTCCATGAAACCACATAGTGTCCACGAGACCACATACTGTCCACGAGGCCACATAGTGTCCACGATGTAACATGGTGTCCGCGAGGCCACATAGTGTCCACGAGGCCAGATAGTGTCCACGAGGCCAAATAGTGTCCACGAGGCCACATGCTGTCCACGAGGCCACATAGTGTCCACGAGGTCACATAGTGTTCACGAGGCCACATGGTGTCCGCGAGGCCATATAGTGTCCGCGAGGCCAAATAGTTTCCACGAGGCCCCATAGTGTCCACGAGGTCAAATAGTGTCCACGAGGCCACATGCTGTCCACGAGGCCACATGGTGTCCACGAGGTCACATAGTGTCCTTCAGGCAACATGGTTTCCACGAGGCCACATAGTGTCCACGAGGCCATATGGTGTCCAGGAGATCACATGGTGTCCACGAGGCCACATAGAATCCTCAAGCTACATGGTGTCCACGAGGCCACATTGTGTCTTCGAGGCCACATAGTGTCCACGAGGCCACATGGAGTCTACGATGCCACATGGTGTTTGCGAGGCCACATAGTGTCCACAAGGCCACATAGTGTCCACGAGGCCACATATTATCTTCGAGACCACATAGTGTCCACGAGGCCACATGGTGTCCTCGAGACCACATAGTGTGTACGAGATCGATGGTGTCCACGAGGCCACATAATGTCCACGAGGCTACATGGTGTCAACGAGGCCACATGGTGTCCACGAGGCCACATAGTGTCCACGAGGCCACATTATGTCCTCGAGGCCACATATTGTCCACGAGGCCACATAGTGTCCACGAGGCCACATAGTGTCCACGAAGTCTCATAGTGTTCACGAGGCCACATGGTGTCCACGAGGCCACATAGTGTCCACGAGGCCACATAGTGTCCACGAAGTCTCATAGTGTTCACGAGGCCACATGGTGTCCGCGAGGTAATATAATGTCCGCGAGGCCAGATAGTTTCCACGAGGCCACATAGTGTCCACGAGGCCACATGGTGTCCACGAGGTCACATAGTATCCTCCAGGCCACATAGTGTCCACGAGGCCACATCGTGTCCTATAGGCCACATAGTTTCCACGAGGCCATATGGTGTCCAGGTCACATGATGTCCACGAGGCCACATAGTGTCATCGAGGCCACATGGTGTCCACGAGGTCACATTGTGTCTTCGAGGCCACATAGTGTCAACGAGGCCACATGGTGTCCACGATGCCACATGGTGTTTGCGAGGCTACATAGTGTCCACAAGGCCACATAGTGTCCACGAGGCCACATGGTGTCTTCGAGGCCACATAGTGTCCACGAGGCCACATGGTGTCCTCGAGGCCACTTAGTGCCCACGACGCCACATAGTGTCCACGAAGCCACATAGTTTCCACGAGGTCACATAGTGTCCACGATTCCACATAGTGTCCACGAGGCCACATGATGTCCGCGAGGCCACAGAGTGTCCACGAGGTCACCTAGTGTCCATGAGTCCATATGGCGTCCGCGAGGCCCCATGGTGTCCATGAAGCCAAATAGTGTCCACGAGGCCAAATGGTGTCCACGAGGCTACATTGTGTCCTCGAGGCCACATAGTGTCTACGAGGCCACATAGTGTCTACGAAGCCACATAGTTTCCACGAGGTCACATAGTGTCCACGAGGCCACATAGTGTCCAAGAGGCCACATGATGTCCGCGAGGCCACAGAGTGTCGACGAGGTCACATAGTGTCCACGAGGCCACATTGTGCCCGCGAGGCCACATGGTGTTCATGAGGCAACATAGTGTCCACGAGGCCAAATGGTGTCCACGAGGCCACATAGTGTCTACGAGGCCACATAGTGTCCACGAGGCCACATAGTGTCCACGAGGTCACTAGTGTTCACGAAGCCACATGGTGTCCGCGTGGTATATAGTGTCCGCGAGGCCAGATAGTTTCCACGAGGCCACATGGTGTCCACAAGGCCACATGGTGTCCACGAGGTAACATAAAGTCCACGAGGCCACATGGTGTCCACGAGGCCACATAGTGTCCATGAGGCCTCATGGTGTCCACGAGGCCACATGGTGTCCATGAGGCCACACGGTGTCCACGAGGTCATATAGTGTCCTCCAGGCCACATGGTGTAAACAAGGCCACATAGTGTCCTCGAGGCCACATAGTGTCCACGAGGCCACATGGTGTCCAGGTCACATTGAGTCCACGAGGCCACTTAGTGTCCTCGAGGCCACATGGTATCCACGAGGCTACATTGTGTCCTGGAGGCCACAGT
Organism: Procambarus clarkii; assembly: GCF_040958095.1. Taxonomy (NCBI): domain Eukaryota; kingdom Metazoa; phylum Arthropoda; class Malacostraca; order Decapoda; family Cambaridae; genus Procambarus; species Procambarus clarkii. Next base: position 26,898,051 of record NC_091197.1, read on the forward strand.
GTCTACGAGGCCACATGGTGTCCTTGAGGCCACATAGTGTCCACGAGGCCACATGATGTCCACGAGGCCACATTGTGTCCACGAGGTCACAAAGTGTCCACGAGGCCACATGGTGTTCACGAGGCCACATAGTGTCAACGAGGCAACATAGTGTCCACGAGACCACATAGTGTCCACGAGGCCACATAGTGTTCACGATTCCACATAATGTCCACGAAGCCACATGGTGTCCAATAGGCCACATGGTGTCCACGAGGCCACATAGTGTCCACGAGGCCACATAGTGTCCACGAGGCCACATAGTGTCCACGAGGCCACATAGTGTCCACGAGGACACATAGTGTCCACGAGGCCACATAGTGTCCACGAGGCCACATGGTGTTCATGATGCCAGGTGGTATTCGCGATACCACATAGTGTCCACGAGGCCACATAGTGTCCGCGAGGCCATATGGTGACCTCGAGGCCACATAGTGTCCGCGAGGCCACATAGTGTCCACGAGGCCGCATGGTGTCCACGAGGCTGTATAATGTCCGCGAGGCCACATAGTGTCCACGAGGCCACATGGTGTCCACGAGGCCACATAGTGTCCTCGAGGCCACATAGTGCCCAAGAGGCCACATAGTGTCCAAGAGGCCACATAGTGTCCACTAGGTCACATTGTGTCCTCGAGGCCACATAGTGTCCACGAGGTCACATAGTGTCCACGAAACCACATAGTGTCCACGAGACCACATACTGTCCACGAGGCCACATAGTGTCCACGATGTAACATTGTGTCCGCGAGGTCACATAGTGTCCACGAAGCCACAGAGTCTCCACGAGGTCACATAGGGTCCACGAGGCCACATAGTGTGCGCGAGGGCACATAGTGTTAGCGAGGCCACATGGTGTCCGCGAAGCCACATGGTGTGCACTAGGCCACATGGTGTCCACGAGGCCAAATGATGTCCACGAGGCCACATAGTGTCCACGAGGTCACATAATGTCCATGAGGCCACATAGTGTCCACGAGGCCAAATGGTGTCCACTAGGCCATATAGTGTCCTCGAGGCCACATAGTGTCCACGATGCCAGATAGTGTCCGCGAGGCCACGTAGTGTCCACGAGGCCACATGGTGTCCACGAGGCCACATGGTGTCCGCTAGGCTATATAGTGTCCACGAGGCCAGATGGTGTCCAAGAGGCCACAAAGTGTCCACGAGGCCACATAGTGTTCATGAGGTCACATGGTGTCTGCGAGGCCACATAGTGTCCACGAGGCCAGATAGTGTCCACGAGGCCAAATAGTGTCCACGAGGCCACATGCTGTCCACGAGGCCACATAGTGTCCGCGAGGCCATATAGTGTCCGCGAGGCCAAATAGTTTCCACGAGGCCCCATAGTGTCCACGAGGTCAAAAAGTGTCCACGAGGCCACATGCTGTCCACGAGGCCACATGGTGTCCACGAGGTCACATAGTGTCCTCCAGGCAACATGGTTTCCACGAGGCCACATAGTGTCCACGAGGCCATATGGTGTCCAGGAGATCACATGGTGTCCACGAGGCCACATAGTATCCTCAAGCTACATGGTGTCCACGAGGCCACATTGTGTCTTCGAGGCCACATAGTGTCCACGAGGCCACATGGAGTCTACGATGCCACATGGTGTTTGCGAGGCCACATAGTGTCCACGAGGCCACATAGTGTCCACGAGGCCACATAGTGTCCACAAGGCCACATAGTGTCCACGAGGCCACATATTGTCTTCGACACCACATAGTGTCCACGAGTCCACATGGTGTCCTCGAGACCACATAGTGTGTACGAGATCGATGGTGTCCACGAGGCCACATAATGTCCACGAGGCTACATGGTGTCAACGAGGCCACATGGTGTCCACGAGGCCACATAATGTCCACGAGGCCACATAGTGTTAACGAAGTCTCATAGTGTTCACGAGGCCACATGGTGTCCGCGAGGTAATATAATGTCCGCGAGACCAGATAGTTTCCACGAGGCCACATAGTGTCCACGAGGCCACATGGTGTCCACGAGGTCACATAGTATCCTCCAGGCCACATAGTGTCCACGAGGCCACATCGTGTCCTATAGGCCACATAGTTTCCACGAGGCCATATGGTGTCCAGGTCACATGATGTCCACGAGGCCACATAGTGTCCTCGAGGCCCCATGGTGTCCACGAGGTCACATTGTTTCTTCGAGGCCACATAGTGTCCACGAGGCCACATGGTGTCCATGATGCCACATGGTGTTTGCGAGGCTACATAGTGTCCACAAGGCCACATAGTGTCCACGAGGCCACATGGTGTCCTCGAGGCCACTTAGTGTCCACGAAGCCACATAGTGTCCACGAAGCCACATAGTTTCCACGAGGTCACATAGTGTCCACAAGGCCACATAGTGTCCACGAGGCCACATGATGTCCGCGAGGCCACAGAGTGTCCACGAGGTCACCTAGTGTCCATGAGTCCATATGGTGTCCGCGAGGCCCCATGGTGTCCATGAGGCCAAATAGTGTCCACGAGGCCAAATGGTGTCCACGAGGCTACATTGTGTCCTCGAGGCCACATAGTGTCTACGAGGCCACATAGTGTCTAGGAAGCCACATAGTTTCCACGAGGTCACATAGTGTCCACGAGGCCACATAGTGTCCAAGAGGCCACATGATGTCCGCGAGGCCACAGAGAGTCGACGAGGTCACATAGTGTCCACGAGGCCACATTGTGTCCGCGAGGCCACATGGTGTTCATGAGGCAACATAGTGTCCACGAGGCCAAATGGTGTCCACGAGGCCACATAGGGTCCTCAAGGCCACATAGTGTCCACGAGGCCAGATAGTGTCCGCGAGGCCACATAGTGTCCACGAGGCCACATAATGTCCACAAGGCCACATGGTGTCCACAAGGCCACATAGTGTCCACGAGGCCACATGGTGTCCTCGAGGCCACTTAGTGTCCACGACGCCACATAGTGTCCACGAAGCCACATAGTTTCCACGAGGTCACATAGTGTCCACAAGGCCACATAGTGTCCACGAGGCCACATGATGTCCGTGAGGCCACAGAGTGTCCACGAGGTCACCTAGTGTCCATGAGTCCATATGGTGTCCGCGAGGCCCCATGGTGTCCATGAGGCCATATAGTGTCCGCGAGGCCAGATAGTGTCCACGAGGCCACATAGTGTCCACAAGGCCACATAGCGTTCCCGAGGTCACATGGTGTCCACGAAGCCACATAGTGTCCACGAGGCCACTTAGTGTCCACGAGGCCACATAGTGTCCACGAGGTCACTAGTGTTCACGAAGCCACATGGTGTCCGCGTGGTATATAGTGTCCGCGAGGCCAGATAGTTTCCACGAGGCCACATGGTGTCCACAAGGCCACATGGTGTCCACGAGGTCACATAAAGTCCACGAGGCCACATGGTGTCCACGAGGCCACATAGTGTCCATGAAGCCTCATGGTGTCCACGAGGCCACATGGTGTCCATGAGGCCACATAGTGTCAACGAGGCCACATGGTGTCCACGAGGCCACACGGTGTCCACGAGGTCATATAGTGTCCTCCAGGCCACATGGTGTAAACAAGGCCACATAGTGTCCTCGAGGCCACATAGTGTCCACGAGGCCACATAGTGTCCAGGTCACATGGTGTCCACGAGGCCACTTAGTGTCCTCGAGGCCACATGGTATCCACGAGGCCACATTGTGTCCTGGAGGCCACAGTGTCTACGAGGCCACATGGTGTCCTTGAGGCCACATAGTATCCACGAGGCCACATGATGTCCACGAGGCCACATTGTGTCCACGAGGTCACAAAGTGTCCACGAGGCCACATGGTGTTCACGAGGCCACATAGTGTCAACGAGGCAACATAGTGTCCACGAGACCACATAATGTCCACAAAGCCACATGGTGTCCACGAGGCCACATGGTGTCCACGAGGCCACATAGTGTCCACGAGGCTACATAGTGTCCACGAGGCCACATAGTGTCCACGAGGCCACATAGTGTCCACGAGGCCACATAGTGTCCACGAGGCCACATAGTGTCCACGAGGCCACATGGTGGTTATGGTGCCAGGTGGTATTCGCGATACCACATAGTGTCCACGAGGCCAGATAGTGTCCACGAGGCCAAATAGTGTCCACGAGGCCACATGCTGTCCACGAGGCCACATAGTGTCCACGAGGTCACATAGTGTTCACGAGGCCACATGGTGTCCGCGAGGCCATATAGTGTCCGCGAGGCCAAATAGTTTCCACGAGGCCCCATAGTGTCCACGAGGTCAAATAGTGTCCACGAGGCCACATGCTGTCCACGAGGCCACATGGTGTCCACGAGGTCACATAGTGTCCTTCAGGCAACATGGTTTCCACGAGGCCACATAGTGTCCACGAGGCCATATGGTGTCCAGGAGATCACATGGTGTCCACGAGGCCACATAGTATCCTCAAGCTACATGGTGTCCACGAGGCCACATTGTGTCTTCGAGGCCACATAGTGTCCACGAGGCCACATGGAGTCTACGATGCCACATGGTGTTTGCGAGGCCACATAGTGTCCACAAGGCCACATAGTGTCCACGAGGCCACATGGTGTCCTCGAGACCACATAGTGTGTACGAGATCGATGGTGTCCACGAGGCCACATAATGTCCACGAGGCTACATGGTGTCAACGAGGCCACATGGTGTCCACGAGGCCACATAGTGTCCACGAGGCCACATTATGTCCTCGAGGCCACATATTGTCCACGAGGCCACATAGTGTCCACGAGGCCACATAGTGTCCACGAAGTCTCATAGTGTTCACGAGGCCACATGGTGTCCACGAGGCCACATAGTGTCCACGAGGCCACATAGTGTCCACGAAGTCTCATAGTGTTCACGAGGCCACATGGTGTCCGCGAGGTAATATAATGTCCGCGAGGCCAGATAGTTTCCACGAGGCCACATAGTGTCCACGAGGCCACATGGTGTCCACGAGGTCACATAGTATCCTCCAGGCCACATAGTGTCCACGAGGCCACATCGTGTCCTATAGGCCACATAGTTTCCACGAGGCCATATGGTGTCCAGGTCACATGATGTCCACGAGGCCACATAGTGTCATCGAGGCCACATGGTGTCCACGAGGTCACATTGTGTCTTCGAGGCCACATAGTGTCAACGAGGCCACATGGTGTCCATGATGCCACATGGTGTTTGCGAGGCTACATAGTGTCCACAAGGCCACATAGTGTCCACGAGGCCACATGGTGTCTTCGAGGCCACATAGTGTCCACGAGGCCACATGGTGTCCTCGAGGCCACTTAGTGCCCACGACGCCACATAGTGTCCACGAAGCCACATAGTTTCCACGAGGTCACATAGTGTCCACGAGGCCACATAGTGTCCACGAGGCCACATGATGTCCGCGAGGCCACAGAGTGTCCACGAGGTCACCTAGTGTCCATGAGTCCATATGGCGTCCGCGAGGCCCCATGGTGTCCATGAAGCCAAATAGTGTCCACGAGGCCAAATGGTGTCCACGAGGCTACATTGTGTCCTCGAGGCCACATAGTGTCTACGAGGCCACATAGTGTCTACGAAGCCACATAGTTTCCACGAGGTCACATAGTGTCCACGAGGCCACATAGTGTCCAAGAGGCCACATGATGTCCGCGAGGCCACAGAGTGTCGACGAGGTCACATAGTGTCCACGAGGCCACATTGTGCCCGCGAGGCCACATGGTGTTCATGAGGCAACATAGTGTCCACGAGGCCAAATGGTGTCCACGAGGCCACATAGTGTCTACGAGGCCACATAGTGTCCACGAGGCCACATAGTGTCCACGAGGTCACTAGTGTTCACGAAGCCACATGGTGTCCGCGTGGTATATAGTGTCCGCGAGGCCAGATAGTTTCCACGAGGCCACATGGTGTCCACAAGGCCACATGGTGTCCACGAGGTAACATAAAGTCCACGAGGCCACATGGTGTCCACGAGGCCACATAGTGTCCATGAGGCCTCATGGTGTCCACGAGGCCACATGGTGTCCATGAGGCCACACGGTGTCCACGAGGTCATATAGTGTCCTCCAGGCCACATGGTGTAAACAAGGCCACATAGTGTCCTCGAGGCCACATAGTGTCCACGAGGCCACATGGTGTCCAGGTCACATTGTGTCCACGAGGCCACTTAGTGTCCTCGAGGCCACATGGTATCCACGAGGCTACATTGTGTCCTGGAGGCCACAGTGTCTACGAGGCCACATGGTGTCCTTGAGGCCACATAGTGTCCACGAGGCCACATGATGTCCACGAGGCCACATTGTGTCCACGAGGTCACAAAGTGTCCACGAGGCCACATGGTGTTCACGAGGCCACATAGTGTCAACGAGGCAACATAGTGTCCACGAGACCACATAGTGTCCACGAGGCCACATAGTGTTCACGATTCCACATAATGTCCACGAAGCCACATGGTGTCCACGAGGCCACATGGTGTCCACGAGGCCACATAGTGTCCACGAGGCCACATAGTGTCCACGAGGCCACATAGTGTCCACGAGGCCACATAGTGTCCACGAGGCCACATAGTGTCCACGAGGCCACATAGTGTCCACGAGGCCACATAGTGTCCACGAGGCCACATGGTGTTCATGATGCCAGGTGGTATTCGCGATACCACATAGTGTCCACGAGGCCACATAGTGTCCGCGAGGCCATATGGTGACCTCGAGGCCACATAGTGTCCGCGAGGCCACATAGTGTCCACGAGGCCGCATGGTGTCCACGAGGCTGTATAATGTCCGCGAGGCCACATAGTGTCCACGAGGCCACATGGTGTCCACGAGGCCACATAGTGTCCTCGAGGCCACATAGTGCCCAAGAGGCCACATAGTGTCCTCGAGGCCACATAGTGCCCAAGAGGCCACATAGTGTCCAAGAGGCCACATAGTGTCCACTAGGTCACATTGTGTCCTCGAGGCCACATAGTGTCCACGAGGTCACATAGTGTCCACGAAACCACATAGTGTCCACGAGACCACATACTGTCCACGAGGCCACATAGTGTCCACGATGTAACATTGTGTCCGCGAGGTCACATAGTGTCCACGAAGCCACAGAGTCTCCACGAGGTCACATAGGGTCCACGAGGCCACATAGTGTGCGCGAGGGCACATAGTGTTAGCGAGGCCACATGGTGTCCGCGAAGCCACATGGTGTGCACTAGGCCACATGGTGTCCACGAAGCCAAATGATGTCCACGAGGCCACATAGTGTCCACGAGGTCACATAATGTCCATGAGGCCACATAGTGTCCACGAGGCCAAATGGTGTCCACTAGGCCATATAGTGTCCTCGAGGCCACATAGTGTCCACGATGCCAGATAGTGTCCGCGAGGCCACGTAGTGTCCGCGAGGCCACATGGTGTCCACGAGGCCACATGGTGTCCGCTAGGCTATATAGTGTCCACGAGGCCAGATGGTGTCCAAGAGGCCACAAAGTGTCCACGAGGCCACATAGTGTTCATGAGGTCACATGGTGTCTGCGAGGCCACATAGTGTCCACGAGGCCAGATAGTGTCCACGAGGCCAAATAGTGTCCACGAGGCCACATGCTGTCCACGAGGCCACATAGTGTCCGCGAGGCCATATAGTGTCCGCGAGGCCAAATAGTTTCCACGAGGCCCCATAGTGTCCACGAGGTCAAATAGTGTCCACGAGGCCACATGCTGTCCACGAGGCCACATGGTGTCCACGAGGTCACATAGTGTCCTCCAGGCAACATGGTTTCCACGAGGCCACATAGTGTCCACGAGGCCATATGGTGTCCAGGAGATCACATGGTGTCCACGAGGCCACATAGTATCCTCAAGCTACATGGTGTCCACGAGGCCACATTGTGTCTTCGAGGCCACATAGTGTCCACGAGGCCACATGGAGTCTACGATGCCACATGGTGTTTGCGAGGCCACATAGTGTCCACAAGGCCACATAGTGTCCACGAGGCCACATATTGTCTTCGACACCACATAGTGTCCACGAGTCCACATGGTGTCCTCGAGACCACATAGTGTGTACGAGATCGATGGTGTCCACGAGGCCACATAATGTCCACGAGGCTACATGGTGTCAACGAGGCCACATGGTGTCCACGAGGCCACATAGTGTCCACGAGGCCACATAGTGTTAACGAAGTCTCATAGTGTTCACGAGGCCACATGGTGTCCGCGAGGTAATATAATGTCCGCGAGGCCAGATAGTTTCCACGAGGCCACATAGTGTCCACGAGGCCACATGGTGTCCACGAGGTCACATAGTATCCTCCAGGCCACATAGTGTCCACGAGGCCACATCGTGTCCTATAGGCCACATAGTTTCCACGAGGCCATATGGTGTCCAGGTCACATGATGTCCACGAGGCCACATAGTGTCCTCGAGGCCCCATGGTGTCCACGAGGTCACATTGTTTCTTCGAGGCCACATAGTGTCCACGAGGCCACATGGTGTCCATGATGCCACATGGTGTTTGCGAGGCTACATAGTGTCCACAAGGCCACATAGTGTTCACGAGGCCACATGGTGTCCTCGAGGCCACTTAGTGTCCACGAAGCCACATAGTGTCCACGAAGCCACATAGTTTCCACGAGGTCACATAGTGTCCACAAGGCCACATAGTGTCCACGAGGCCACATGATGTCCGCGAGGCCACAGAGTGTCCACGAGGTCACCTAGTGTCCATGAGTCCATATGGTGTCCGCGAGGCCCCATGGTGTCCATGAGGCCAAATAGTGTCCACGAGGCCAAATGGTGTCCACGAGGCTACATTGTGTCCTCGAGGCCACATAGTGTCTACGAGGCCACATAGTGTCTAGGAAGCCACATAGTTTCCACGAGGTCACATAGTGTCCACGAGGCCACATAGTGTCCAAGAGGCCACATGATGTCCGCGAGGCCACAGAGAGTCGACGAGGTCACATAGTGTCCACGAGGCCACATTGTGTCCGCGAGGCCACATGGTGTTCATGAGGCAACATAGTGTCCACGAGGCCAAATGGTGTCCACGAGGCCACATAGGGTCCTCAAGGCCACATAGTGTCCACGAGGCCAGATAGTGTCCGCGAGGCCACATAGTGTCCACGAGGCCACATAATGTCCACAAGGCCACATGGTGTCCACAAGGCCACATAGTGTCCACGAGGCCACATGGTGTCCTCGAGGCCACTTAGTGTCCACGACGCCACATAGTGTCCACGAAGCCACATAGTTTCCACGAGGTCACATAGTGTCCACAAGGCCACATAGTGTCCACGAGGCCACATGATGTCCGCGAGGCCACAGAGTGTCCACGAGGTCACCTAGTGTCCATGAGTCCATATGGTGTCCGCGAGGCCCCATGGTGTCCATGAGGCCATATAGTGTCCGCGAGGCCAGATAGTGTCCACGAGGCCACATAGTGTCCACAAGGCCACATAGCGTTCCCGAGGTCACATGGTGTCCACGAAGCCACATAGTGTCCACGAGGCCACTTAGTGTCCACGAGGCCACATAGTGTCCACGAGGTCACTAGTGTTCACGAAGCCACATGGTGTCCGCGTGGTATATAGTGTCCGCGAGGCCAGATAGTTTCCACGAGGCCACATGGTGTCCACAAGGCCACATGGTGTCCACGAGGTCACATAAAGTCCACGAGGCCACATGGTGTCCACGAGGCCACATAGTGTCCATGAAGCCTCATGGTGTCCACGAGGCCACATGGTGTCCATGAGGCCACATAGTGTCAACGAGGCCACATGGTGTCCACGAGGCCACACGGTGTCCACGAGGTCATATAGTGTCCTCCAGGCCACATGGTGTAAACAAGGCCACATAGTGTCCTCGAGGCCACATAGTGTCCACGAGGCCACATAGTGTCCAGGTCACATGGTGTCCACGAGGCCACTTAGTGTCCTCGAGGCCACATGGTATCCACGAGGCCACATTGTGTCCTGGAGGCCACAGTGTCTACGAGGCCACATGGTGTCCTTGAGGCCACATAGTATCCACGAGGCCACATGATGTCCACGAGGCCACATTGTGTCCACGAGGTCACAAAGTGTCCACGAGGCCACATGGTGTTCACGAGGCCACATAGTGTCAACGAGGCAACATAGTGTCCACGAGACCACATAATGTCCACAAAGCCACATGGTGTCCACGAGGCCACATGGTGTCCACGAGGCCACATAGTGTCCACGAGGCTACATAGTGTCCACGAGGCCACATAGTGTCCACGAGGCCACATAGTGTCCACGAGGCCACATAGTGTCCACGAGGCCACATAGTGTCCACGAGGCCACATGGTGGTTATGGTGCCAGGTGGTATTCGCGATACCACATAGTGTCCACGAGGCCAGATAGTGTCCACGAGGCCAAATAGTGTCCACGAGGCCACATGCTGTCCACGAGGCCACATAGTGTCCACGAGGTCACATAGTGTTCACGAGGCCACATGGTGTCCGCGAGGCCATATAGTGTCCGCGAGGCCAAATAGTTTCCACGAGGCCCCATAGTGTCCACGAGGTCAAATAGTGTCCACGAGGCCACATGCTGTCCACGAGGCCACATGGTGTCCACGAGGTCACATAGTGTCCTTCAGGCAACATGGTTTCCACGAGGCCACATAGTGTCCACGAGGCCATATGGTGTCCAGGAGATCACATGGTGTCCACGAGGCCACATAGTATCCTCAAGCTACATGGTGTCCACGAGGCCACATTGTGTCTTCGAGGCCACATAGTGTCCACGAGGCCACATGGAGTCTACGATGCCACATGGTGTTTGCGAGGCCACATAGTGTCCACAAGGCCACATAGTGTCCACGAGGCCACATATTATCTTCGAGACCACATAGTGTCCACGAGGCCACATGGTGTCCTCGAGACCACATAGTGTGTACGAGATCGATGGTGTCCACGAGGCCACATAATGTCCACGAGGCTACATGGTGTCAACGAGGCCACATGGTGTCCACGAGGCCACATAGTGTCCACGAGGCCACATTATGTCCTCGAGGCCACATATTGTCCACGAGGCCACATAGTGTCCACGAGGCCACATAGTGTCCACGAAGTCTCATAGTGTTCACGAGGCCACATGGTGTCCACGAGGCCACATAGTGTCCACGAGGCCACATAGTGTCCACGAAGTCTCATAGTGTTCACGAGGCCACATGGTGTCCGCGAGGTAATATAATGTCCGCGAGGCCAGATAGTTTCCACGAGGCCACATAGTGTCCACGAGGCCACATGGTGTCCACGAGGTCACATAGTATCCTCCAGGCCACATAGTGTCCACGAGGCCACATCGTGTCCTATAGGCCACATAGTTTCCACGAGGCCATATGGTGTCCAGGTCACATGATGTCCACGAGGCCACATAGTGTCATCGAGGCCACATGGTGTCCACGAGGTCACATTGTGTCTTCGAGGCCACATAGTGTCAACGAGGCCACATGGTGTCCATGATGCCACATGGTGTTTGCGAGGCTACATAGTGTCCACAAGGCCACATAGTGTCCACGAGGCCACATGGTGTCTTCGAGGCCACATAGTGTCCACGAGGCCACATGGTGTCCTCGAGGCCACTTAGTGCCCACGACGCCACATAGTGTCCACGAAGCCACATAGTTTCCACGAGGTCACATAGTGTCCACGAGGCCACATAGTGTCCACGAGGCCACATGATGTCCGCGAGGCCACAGAGTGTCCACGAGGTCACCTAGTGTCCATGAGTCCATATGGCGTCCGCGAGGCCCCATGGTGTCCATGAAGCCAAATAGTGTCCACGAGGCCAAATGGTGTCCACGAGGCTACATTGTGTCCTCGAGGCCACATAGTGTCTACGAGGCCACATAGTGTCTACGAAGCCACATAGTTTCCACGAGGTCACATAGTGTCCACGAGGCCACATAGTGTCCAAGAGGCCACATGATGTCCGCGAGGCCACAGAGTGTCGACGAGGTCACATAGTGTCCACGAGGCCACATTGTGCCCGCGAGGCCACATGGTGTTCATGAGGCAACATAGTGTCCACGAGGCCAAATGGTGTCCACGAGGCCACATAGTGTCTACGAGGCCACATAGTGTCCACGAGGCCACATAGTGTCCACGAGGTCACTAGTGTTCACGAAGCCACATGGTGTCCGCGTGGTATATAGTGTCCGCGAGGCCAGATAGTTTCCACGAGGCCACATGGTGTCCACAAGGCCACATGGTGTCCACGAGGTAACATAAAGTCCACGAGGCCACATGGTGTCATCGAGGCCACATAGTGTCCATGAGGCCTCATGGTGTCCACGAGGCCACATGGTGTCCATGAGGCCACACGGTGTCCACGAGGTCATATAGTGTCCTCCAGGCCACATGGTGTAAACAAGGCCACATAGTGTCCTCGAGGCCACATAGTGTCCACGAGGCCACATGGTGTCCAGGTCACATTGTGTCCACGAGGCCACTTAGTGTCCTCGAGGCCACATGGTATCCACGAGGCTACATTGTGTCCTGGAGGCCACAGTGTCTACGAGGCCACATGGTGTCCTTGAGGCCACATAGTGTCCACGAGGCCACATGATGTCCACGAGGCCACATTGTGTCCACGAGGTCACAAAGTGTCCACGAGGCCACATGGTGTTCACGAGGCCACATAGTGTCAACGAGGCAACATAGTGTCCACGAGACCACATAGTGTCCACGAGGCCACATAGTGTTCACGATTCCACATAATGTCCACGAAGCCACATGGTGTCCACGAGGCCACATGGTGTCCACGAGGCCACATAGTGTCCACGAGGCCACATAGTGTCCACGAGGCCACATAGTGTCCACGAGGCCACATAGTGTCCACGAGGCCACATAGTGTCCACGAGGCCACATAGTGTCCACGAGGCCACATGGTGTTCATGATGCCAGGTGGTATTCGCGATACCACATAGTGTCCACGAGGCCACATAGTGTCCGCGAGGCCATATGGTGACCTCGAGGCCACATAGTGTCCGCGAGGCCACATAGTGTCCACGAGGCCGCATGGTGTCCACGAGGCTGTATAATGTCCGCGAGGCCACATAGTGTCCACGAGGCCACATGGTGTCCACGAGGCCACATAGTGTCCTCGAGGCCACATAGTGCCCAAGAGGCCACATAGTGTCCTCGAGGCCACATAGTGCCCAAGAGGCCACATAGTGTCCAAGAGGCCACATAGTGTCCACTAGGTCACATTGTGTCCTCGAGGCCACATAGTGTCCACGAGGTCACATAGTGTCCACGAAACCACATAGTGTCCACGAGACCACATACTGTCCACGAGGCCACATAGTGTCCACGATGTAACATTGTGTCCGCGAGGTCACATAGTGTCCACGAAGCCACAGAGTCTCCACGAGGTCACATAGGGTCCACGAGGCCACATAGTGTGCGCGAGGGCACATAGTGTTAGCGAGGCCACATGGTGTCCGCGAAGCCACATGGTGTGCACTAGGCCACATGGTGTCCACGAAGCCAAATGATGTCCACGAGGCCACATAGTGTCCACGAGGTCACATAATGTCCATGAGGCCACATAGTGTCCACGAGGCCAAATGGTGTCCACTAGGCCATATAGTGTCCTCGAGGCCACATAGTGTCCACGATGCCAGATAGTGTCCGCGAGGCCACGTAGTGTCCGCGAGGCCACATGGTGTCCACGAGGCCACATGGTGTCCGCTAGGCTATATAGTGTCCACGAGGCCAGATGGTGTCCAAGAGGCCACAAAGTGTCCACGAGGCCACATAGTGTTCATGAGGTCACATGGTGTCTGCGAGGCCACATAGTGTCCACGAGGCCAGATAGTGTCCACGAGGCCAAATAGTGTCCACGAGGCCACATGCTGTCCACGAGGCCACATAGTGTCCGCGAGGCCATATAGTGTCCGCGAGGCCAAATAGTTTCCACGAGGCCCCATAGTGTCCACGAGGTCAAATAGTGTCCACGAGGCCACATGCTGTCCACGAGGCCACATGGTGTCCACGAGGTCACATAGTGTCCTCCAGGCAACATGGTTTCCACGAGGCCACATAGTGTCCACGAGGCCATATGGTGTCCAGGAGATCACATGGTGTCCACGAGGCCACATAGTATCCTCAAGCTACATGGTGTCCACGAGGCCACATTGTGTCTTCGAGGCCACATAGTGTCCACGAGGCCACATGGAGTCTACGATGCCACATGGTGTTTGCGAGGCCACATAGTGTCCACAAGGCCACATAGTGTCCACGAGGCCACATATTGTCTTCGACACCACATAGTGTCCACGAGTCCACATGGTGTCCTCGAGACCACATAGTGTGTACGAGATCGATGGTGTCCACGAGGCCACATAATGTCCACGAGGCTACATGGTGTCAACGAGGCCACATGGTGTCCACGAGGCCACATAGTGTCCACGAGGCCACATAGTGTTAACGAAGTCTCATAGTGTTCACGAGGCCACATGGTGTCCGCGAGGTAATATAATGTCCGCGAGGCCAGATAGTTTCCACGAGGCCACATAGTGTCCACGAGGCCACATGGTGTCCACGAGGTCACATAGTATCCTCCAGGCCACATAGTGTCCACGAGGCCACATCGTGTCCTATAGGCCACATAGTTTCCACGAGGCCATATGGTGTCCAGGTCACATGATGTCCACGAGGCCACATAGTGTCCTCGAGGCCCCATGGTGTCCACGAGGTCACATTGTTTCTTCGAGGCCACATAGTGTCCACGAGGCCACATGGTGTCCATGATGCCACATGGTGTTTGCGAGGCTACATAGTGTCCACAAGGCCACATAGTGTTCACGAGGCCACATGGTGTCCTCGAGGCCACTTAGTGTCCACGAAGCCACATAGTGTCCACGAAGCCACATAGTTTCCACGAGGTCACATAGTGTCCACAAGGCCACATAGTGTCCACGAGGCCACATGATGTCCGCGAGGCCACAGAGTGTCCACGAGGTCACCTAGTGTCCATGAGTCCATATGGTGTCCGCGAGGCCCCATGGTGTCCATGAGGCCAAATAGTGTCCACGAGGCCAAATGGTGTCCACGAGGCTACATTGTGTCCTCGAGGCCACATAGTGTCTACGAGGCCACATAGTGTCTAGGAAGCCACATAGTTTCCACGAGGTCACATAGTGTCCACGAGGCCACATAGTGTCCAAGAGGCCACATGATGTCCGCGAGGCCACAGAGAGTCGACGAGGTCACATAGTGTCCACGAGGCCACATTGTGTCCGCGAGGCCACATGGTGTTCATGAGGCAACATAGTGTCCACGAGGCCAAATGGTGTCCACGAGGCCACATAGGGTCCTCAAGGCCACATAGTGTCCACGAGGCCAGATAGTGTCCGCGAGGCCACATAGTGTCCACGAGGCCACATAATGTCCACAAGGCCACATGGTGTCCACAAGGCCACATAGTGTCCACGAGGCCACATGGTGTCCTCGAGGCCACTTAGTGTCCACGACGCCACATAGTGTCCACGAAGCCACATAGTTTCCACGAGGTCACATAGTGTCCACAAGGCCACATAGTGTCCACGAGGCCACATGATGTCCGCGAGGCCACAGAGTGTCCACGAGGTCACCTAGTGTCCATGAGTCCATATGGTGTCCGCGAGGCCCCATGGTGTCCATGAGGCCATATAGTGTCCGCGAGGCCAGATAGTGTCCACGAGGCCACATAGTGTCCACAAGGCCACATAGCGTTCCCGAGGTCACATGGTGTCCACGAAGCCACATAGTGTCCACGAGGCCACTTAGTGTCCACGAGGCCACATAGTGTCCACGAGGTCACTAGTGTTCACGAAGCCACATGGTGTCCGCGTGGTATATAGTGTCCGCGAGGCCAGATAGTTTCCACGAGGCCACATGGTGTCCACAAGGCCACATGGTGTCCACGAGGTCACATAAAGTCCACGAGGCCACATGGTGTCCACGAGGCCACATAGTGTCCATGAAGCCTCATGGTGTCCACGAGGCCACATGGTGTCCATGAGGCCACATAGTGTCAACGAGGCCACATGGTGTCCACGAGGCCACACGGTGTCCACGAGGTCATATAGTGTCCTCCAGGCCACATGGTGTAAACAAGGCCACATAGTGTCCTCGAGGCCACATAGTGTCCACGAGGCCACATAGTGTCCAGGTCACATGGTGTCCACGAGGCCACTTAGTGTCCTCGAGGCCACATGGTATCCACGAGGCCACATTGTGTCCTGGAGGCCACAGTGTCTACGAGGCCACATGGTGTCCTTGAGGCCACATAGTATCCACGAGGCCACATGATGTCCACGAGGCCACATTGTGTCCACGAGGTCACAAAGTGTCCACGAGGCCACATGGTGTTCACGAGGCCACATAGTGTCAACGAGGCAACATAGTGTCCACGAGACCACATAATGTCCACAAAGCCACATGGTGTCCACGAGGCCACATGGTGTCCACGAGGCCACATAGTGTCCACGAGGCTACATAGTGTCCACGAGGCCACATAGTGTCCACGAGGCCACATAGTGTCCACGAGGCCACATAGTGTCCACGAGGCCACATAGTGTCCACGAGGCCACATGGTGGTTATGGTGCCAGGTGGTATTCGCGATACCACATAGTGTCCACGAGGCCAGATAGTGTCCACGAGGCCAAATAGTGTCCACGAGGCCACATGCTGTCCACGAGGCCACATAGTGTCCACGAGGTCACATAGTGTTCACGAGGCCACATGGTGTCCGCGAGGCCATATAGTGTCCGCGAGGCCAAATAGTTTCCACGAGGCCCCATAGTGTCCACGAGGTCAAATAGTGTCCACGAGGCCACATGCTGTCCACGAGGCCACATGGTGTCCACGAGGTCACATAGTGTCCTTCAGGCAACATGGTTTCCACGAGGCCACATAGTGTCCACGAGGCCATATGGTGTCCAGGAGATCACATGGTGTCCACGAGGCCACATAGTATCCTCAAGCTACATGGTGTCCACGAGGCCACATTGTGTCTTCGAGGCCACATAGTGTCCACGAGGCCACATGGAGTCTACGATGCCACATGGTGTTTGCGAGGCCACATAGTGTCCACAAGGCCACATAGTGTCCACGAGGCCACATATTATCTTCGAGACCACATAGTGTCCACGAGGCCACATGGTGTCCTCGAGACCACATAGTGTGTACGAGATCGATGGTGTCCACGAGGCCACATAATGTCCACGAGGCTACATGGTGTCAACGAGGCCACATGGTGTCCACGAGGCCACATAGTGTCCACGAGGCCACATTATGTCCTCGAGGCCACATATTGTCCACGAGGCCACATAGTGTCCACGAGGCCACATAGTGTCCACGAAGTCTCATAGTGTTCACGAGGCCACATGGTGTCCACGAGGCCACATAGTGTCCACGAGGCCACATAGTGTCCACGAAGTCTCATAGTGTTCACGAGGCCACATGGTGTCCGCGAGGTAATATAATGTCCGCGAGGCCAGATAGTTTCCACGAGGCCACATAGTGTCCACGAGGCCACATGGTGTCCACGAGGTCACATAGTATCCTCCAGGCCACATAGTGTCCACGAGGCCACATCGTGTCCTATAGGCCACATAGTTTCCACGAGGCCATATGGTGTCCAGGTCACATGATGTCCACGAGGCCACATAGTGTCATCGAGGCCACATGGTGTCCACGAGGTCACATTGTGTCTTCGAGGCCACATAGTGTCAACGAGGCCACATGGTGTCCATGATGCCACATGGTGTTTGCGAGGCTACATAGTGTCCACAAGGCCACATAGTGTCCACGAGGCCACATGGTGTCTTCGAGGCCACATAGTGTCCACGAGGCCACATGGTGTCCTCGAGGCCACTTAGTGCCCACGACGCCACATAGTGTCCACGAAGCCACATAGTTTCCACGAGGTCACATAGTGTCCACGAGGCCACATAGTGTCCACGAGGCCACATGATGTCCGCGAGGCCACAGAGTGTCCACGAGGTCACCTAGTGTCCATGAGTCCATATGGCGTCCGCGAGGCCCCATGGTGTCCATGAAGCCAAATAGTGTCCACGAGGCCAAATGGTGTCCACGAGGCTACATTGTGTCCTCGAGGCCACATAGTGTCTACGAGGCCACATAGTGTCTACGAAGCCACATAGTTTCCACGAGGTCACATAGTGTCCACGAGGCCACATAGTGTCCAAGAGGCCACATGATGTCCGCGAGGCCACAGAGTGTCGACGAGGTCACATAGTGTCCACGAGGCCACATTGTGCCCGCGAGGCCACATGGTGTTCATGAGGCAACATAGTGTCCACGAGGCCAAATGGTGTCCACGAGGCCACATAGTGTCTACGAGGCCACATAGTGTCCACGAGGCCACATAGTGTCCACGAGGTCACTAGTGTTCACGAAGCCACATGGTGTCCGCGTGGTATATAGTGTCCGCGAGGCCAGATAGTTTCCACGAGGCCACATGGTGTCCACAAGGCCACATGGTGTCCACGAGGTAACATAAAGTCCACGAGGCCACATGGTGTCCACGAGGCCACATAGTGTCCATGAGGCCTCATGGTGTCCACGAGGCCACATGGTGTCCATGAGGCCACACGGTGTCCACGAGGTCATATAGTGTCCTCCAGGCCACATGGTGTAAACAAGGCCACATAGTGTCCTCGAGGCCACATAGTGTCCACGAGGCCACATGGTGTCCAGGTCACATTGTGTCCACGAGGCCACTTAGTGTCCTCGAGGCCACATGGTATCCACGAGGCTACATTGTGTCCTGGAGGCCACAGTGTCTACGAGGCCACATGGTGTCCTTGAGGCCACATAGTGTCCACGAGGCCACATGATGTCCACGAGGCCACATTGTGTCCACGAGGTCACAAAGTGTCCACGAGGCCACATGGTGTTCACGAGGCCACATAGTGTCAACGAGGCAACATAGTGTCCACGAGACCACATAGTGTCCACGAGGCCACATAGTGTTCACGATTCCACATAATGTCCACGAAGCCACATGGTGTCCACGAGGCCACATGGTGTCCACGAGGCCACATAGTGTCCACGAGGCCACATAGTGTCCACGAGGCCACATAGTGTCCACGAGGCCACATAGTGTCCACGAGGCCACATAGTGTCCACGAGGCCACATAGTGTCCACGAGGCCACATGGTGTTCATGATGCCAGGTGGTATTCGCGATACCACATAGTGTCCACGAGGCCACATAGTGTCCGCGAGGCCATATGGTGACCTCGAGGCCACATAGTGTCCGCGAGGCCACATAGTGTCCACGAGGCCGCATGGTGTCCACGAGGCTGTATAATGTCCGCGAGGCCACATAGTGTCCACGAGGCCACATGGTGTCCACGAGGCCACATAGTGTCCTCGAGGCCACATAGTGCCCAAGAGGCCACATAGTGTCCTCGAGGCCACATAGTGCCCAAGAGGCCACATAGTGTCCAAGAGGCCACATAGTGTCCACTAGGTCACATTGTGTCCTCGAGGCCACATAGTGTCCACGAGGTCACATAGTGTCCACGAAACCACATAGTGTCCACGAGACCACATACTGTCCACGAGGCCACATAGTGTCCACGATGTAACATTGTGTCCGCGAGGTCACATAGTGTCCACGAAGCCACAGAGTCTCCACGAGGTCACATAGGGTCCACGAGGCCACATAGTGTGCGCGAGGGCACATAGTGTTAGCGAGGCCACATGGTGTCCGCGAAGCCACATGGTGTGCACTAGGCCACATGGTGTCCACGAAGCCAAATGATGTCCACGAGGCCACATAGTGTCCACGAGGTCACATAATGTCCATGAGGCCACATAGTGTCCACGAGGCCAAATGGTGTCCACTAGGCCATATAGTGTCCTCGAGGCCACATAGTGTCCACGATGCCAGATAGTGTCCGCGAGGCCACGTAGTGTCCGCGAGGCCACATGGTGTCCACGAGGCCACATGGTGTCCGCTAGGCTATATAGTGTCCACGAGGCCAGATGGTGTCCAAGAGGCCACAAAGTGTCCACGAGGCCACATAGTGTTCATGAGGTCACATGGTGTCTGCGAGGCCACATAGTGTCCACGAGGCCAGATAGTGTCCACGAGGCCAAATAGTGTCCACGAGGCCACATGCTGTCCACGAGGCCACATAGTGTCCGCGAGGCCATATAGTGTCCGCGAGGCCAAATAGTTTCCACGAGGCCCCATAGTGTCCACGAGGTCAAATAGTGTCCACGAGGCCACATGCTGTCCACGAGGCCACATGGTGTCCACGAGGTCACATAGTGTCCTCCAGGCAACATGGTTTCCACGAGGCCACATAGTGTCCACGAGGCCATATGGTGTCCAGGAGATCACATGGTGTCCACGAGGCCACATAGTATCCTCAAGCTACATGGTGTCCACGAGGCCACATTGTGTCTTCGAGGCCACATAGTGTCCACGAGGCCACATGGAGTCTACGATGCCACATGGTGTTTGCGAGGCCACATAGTGTCCACAAGGCCACATAGTGTCCACGAGGCCACATATTGTCTTCGACACCACATAGTGTCCACGAGTCCACATGGTGTCCTCGAGACCACATAGTGTGTACGAGATCGATGGTGTCCACGAGGCCACATAATGTCCACGAGGCTACATGGTGTCAACGAGGCCACATGGTGTCCACGAGGCCACATAGTGTCCACGAGGCCACATAGTGTTAACGAAGTCTCATAGTGTTCACGAGGCCACATGGTGTCCGCGAGGTAATATAATGTCCGCGAGGCCAGATAGTTTCCACGAGGCCACATAGTGTCCACGAGGCCACATGGTGTCCACGAGGTCACATAGTATCCTCCAGGCCACATAGTGTCCACGAGGCCACATCGTGTCCTATAGGCCACATAGTTTCCACGAGGCCATATGGTGTCCAGGTCACATGATGTCCACGAGGCCACATAGTGTCCTCGAGGCCCCATGGTGTCCACGAGGTCACATTGTTTCTTCGAGGCCACATAGTGTCCACGAGGCCACATGGTGTCCATGATGCCACATGGTGTTTGCGAGGCTACATAGTGTCCACAAGGCCACATAGTGTCCACGAGGCCACATGGTGTCCTCGAGGCCACTTAGTGTCCACGAAGCCACATAGTGTCCACGAAGCCACATAGTTTCCACGAGGTCACATAGTGTCCACAAGGCCACATAGTGTCCACGAGGCCACATGATGTCCGCGAGGCCACAGAGTGTCCACGAGGTCACCTAGTGTCCATGAGTCCATATGGTGTCCGCGAGGCCCCATGGTGTCCATGAGGCCAAATAGTGTCCACGAGGCCAAATGGTGTCCACGAGGCTACATTGTGTCCTCGAGGCCACATAGTGTCTACGAGGCCACATAGTGTCTAGGAAGCCACATAGTTTCCACGAGGTCACATAGTGTCCACGAGGCCACATAGTGTCCAAGAGGCCACATGATGTCCGCGAGGCCACAGAGAGTCGACGAGGTCACATAGTGTCCACGAGGCCACATTGTGTCCGCGAGGCCACATGGTGTTCATGAGGCAACATAGTGTCCACGAGGCCAAATGGTGTCCACGAGGCCACATAGGGTCCTCAAGGCCACATAGTGTCCACGAGGCCAGATAGTGTCCGCGAGGCCACATAGTGTCCACGAGGCCACATAATGTCCACAAGGCCACATGGTGTCCACAAGGCCACATAGTGTCCACGAGGCCACATGGTGTCCTCGAGGCCACTTAGTGTCCACGACGCCACATAGTGTCCACGAAGCCACATAGTTTCCACGAGGTCACATAGTGTCCACAAGGCCACATAGTGTCCACGAGGCCACATGATGTCCGCGAGGCCACAGAGTGTCCACGAGGTCACCTAGTGTCCATGAGTCCATATGGTGTCCGCGAGGCCCCATGGTGTCCATGAGGCCATATAGTGTCCGCGAGGCCAGATAGTGTCCACGAGGCCACATAGTGTCCACAAGGCCACATAGCGTTCCCGAGGTCACATGGTGTCCACGAAGCCACATAGTGTCCACGAGGCCACTTAGTGTCCACGAGGCCACATAGTGTCCACGAGGTCACTAGTGTTCACGAAGCCACATGGTGTCCGCGTGGTATATAGTGTCCGCGAGGCCAGATAGTTTCCACGAGGCCACATGGTGTCCACAAGGCCACATGGTGTCCACGAGGTCACATAAAGTCCACGAGGCCACATGGTGTCCACGAGGCCACATAGTGTCCATGAAGCCTCATGGTGTCCACGAGGCCACATGGTGTCCATGAGGCCACATAGTGTCAACGAGGCCACATGGTGTCCACGAGGCCACACGGTGTCCACGAGGTCATATAGTGTCCTCCAGGCCACATGGTGTAAACAAGGCCACATAGTGTCCTCGAGGCCACATAGTGTCCACGAGGCCACATAGTGTCCAGGTCACATGGTGTCCACGAGGCCACTTAGTGTCCTCGAGGCCACATGGTATCCACGAGGCCACATTGTGTCCTGGAGGCCACAGTGTCTACGAGGCCACATGGTGTCCTTGAGGCCACATAGTATCCACGAGGCCACATGATGTCCACGAGGCCACATTGTGTCCACGAGGTCACAAAGTGTCCACGAGGCCACATGGTGTTCACGAGGCCACATAGTGTCAACGAGGCAACATAGTGTCCACGAGACCACATAATGTCCACAAAGCCACATGGTGTCCACGAGGCCACATGGTGTCCACGAGGCCACATAGTGTCCACGAGGCTACATAGTGTCCACGAGGCCACATAGTGTCCACGAGGCCACATAGTGTCCACGAGGCCACATAGTGTCCACGAGGCCACATAGTGTCCACGAGGCCACATGGTGGTTATGGTGCCAGGTGGTATTCGCGATACCACATAGTGTCCACGAGGCCAGATAGTGTCCACGAGGCCAAATAGTGTCCACGAGGCCACATGCTGTCCACGAGGCCACATAGTGTCCACGAGGTCACATAGTGTTCACGAGGCCACATGGTGTCCGCGAGGCCATATAGTGTCCGCGAGGCCAAATAGTTTCCACGAGGCCCCATAGTGTCCACGAGGTCAAATAGTGTCCACGAGGCCACATGCTGTCCACGAGGCCACATGGTGTCCACGAGGTCACATAGTGTCCTTCAGGCAACATGGTTTCCACGAGGCCACATAGTGTCCACGAGGCCATATGGTGTCCAGGAGATCACATGGTGTCCACGAGGCCACATAGTATCCTCAAGCTACATGGTGTCCACGAGGCCACATTGTGTCTTCGAGGCCACATAGTGTCCACGAGGCCACATGGAGTCTACGATGCCACATGGTGTTTGCGAGGCCACATAGTGTCCACAAGGCCACATAGTGTCCACGAGGCCACATATTATCTTCGAGACCACATAGTGTCCACGAGGCCACATGGTGTCCTCGAGACCACATAGTGTGTACGAGATCGATGGTGTCCACGAGGCCACATAATGTCCACGAGGCTACATGGTGTCAACGAGGCCACATGGTGTCCACGAGGCCACATAGTGTCCACGAGGCCACATTATGTCCTCGAGGCCACATATTGTCCACGAGGCCACATAGTGTCCACGAGGCCACATAGTGTCCACGAAGTCTCATAGTGTTCACGAGGCCACATGGTGTCCACGAGGCCACATAGTGTCCACGAGGCCACATAGTGTCCACGAAGTCTCATAGTGTTCACGAGGCCACATGGTGTCCGCGAGGTAATATAATGTCCGCGAGGCCAGATAGTTTCCACGAGGCCACATAGTGTCCACGAGGCCACATGGTGTCCACGAGGTCACATAGTATCCTCCAGGCCACATAGTGTCCACGAGGCCACATCGTGTCCTATAGGCCACATAGTTTCCACGAGGCCATATGGTGTCCAGGTCACATGATGTCCACGAGGCCACATAGTGTCATCGAGGCCACATGGTGTCCACGAGGTCACATTGTGTCTTCGAGGCCACATAGTGTCAACGAGGCCACATGGTGTCCATGATGCCACATGGTGTTTGCGAGGCTACATAGTGTCCACAAGGCCACATAGTGTCCACGAGGCCACATGGTGTCTTCGAGGCCACATAGTGTCCACGAGGCCACATGGTGTCCTCGAGGCCACTTAGTGCCCACGACGCCACATAGTGTCCACGAAGCCACATAGTTTCCACGAGGTCACATAGTGTCCACGAGGCCACATAGTGTCCACGAGGCCACATGATGTCCGCGAGGCCACAGAGTGTCCACGAGGTCACCTAGTGTCCATGAGTCCATATGGCGTCCGCGAGGCCCCATGGTGTCCATGAAGCCAAATAGTGTCCACGAGGCCAAATGGTGTCCACGAGGCTACATTGTGTCCTCGAGGCCACATAGTGTCTACGAGGCCACATAGTGTCTACGAAGCCACATAGTTTCCACGAGGTCACATAGTGTCCACGAGGCCACATAGTGTCCAAGAGGCCACATGATGTCCGCGAGGCCACAGAGTGTCGACGAGGTCACATAGTGTCCACGAGGCCACATTGTGCCCGCGAGGCCACATGGTGTTCATGAGGCAACATAGTGTCCACGAGGCCAAATGGTGTCCACGAGGCCACATAGTGTCTACGAGGCCACATAGTGTCCACGAGGCCACATAGTGTCCACGAGGTCACTAGTGTTCACGAAGCCACATGGTGTCCGCGTGGTATATAGTGTCCGCGAGGCCAGATAGTTTCCACGAGGCCACATGGTGTCCACAAGGCCACATGGTGTCCACGAGGTAACATAAAGTCCACGAGGCCACATGGTGTCCACGAGGCCACATAGTGTCCATGAGGCCTCATGGTGTCCACGAGGCCACATGGTGTCCATGAGGCCACACGGTGTCCACGAGGTCATATAGTGTCCTCCAGGCCACATGGTGTAAACAAGGCCACATAGTGTCCTCGAGGCCACATAGTGTCCACGAGGCCACATGGTGTCCAGGTCACATTGTGTCCACGAGGCCACTTAGTGTCCTCGAGGCCACATGGTATCCACGAGGCTACATTGTGTCCTGGAGGCCACAGTGTCTACGAGGCCACATGGTGTCCTTGAGGCCACATAGTGTCCACGAGGCCACATGATGTCCACGAGGCCACATTGTGTCCACGAGGTCACAAAGTGTCCACGAGGCCACATGGTGTTCACGAGGCCACATAGTGTCAACGAGGCAACATAGTGTCCACGAGACCACATAGTGTCCACGAGGCCACATAGTGTTCACGATTCCACATAATGTCCACGAAGCCACATGGTGTCCACGAGGCCACATGGTGTCCACGAGGCCACATAGTGTCCACGAGGCCACATAGTGTCCACGAGGCCACATAGTGTCCACGAGGCCACATAGTGTCCACGAGGCCACATAGTGTCCACGAGGCCACATAGTGTCCACGAGGCCACATGGTGTTCATGATGCCAGGTGGTATTCGCGATACCACATAGTGTCCACGAGGCCACATAGTGTCCGCGAGGCCATATGGTGACCTCGAGGCCACATAGTGTCCGCGAGGCCACATAGTGTCCACGAGGCCGCATGGTGTCCACGAGGCTGTATAATGTCCGCGAGGCCACATAGTGTCCACGAGGCCACATGGTGTCCACGAGGCCACATAGTGTCCTCGAGGCCACATAGTGCCCAAGAGGCCACATAGTGTCCTCGAGGCCACATAGTGCCCAAGAGGCCACATAGTGTCCAAGAGGCCACATAGTGTCCACTAGGTCACATTGTGTCCTCGAGGCCACATAGTGTCCACGAGGTCACATAGTGTCCACGAAGCCACAGAGTCTCCACGAGGTCACATAGGGTCCACGAGGCCACATAGTGTGCGCGAGGGCACATAGTGTTAGCGAGGCCACATGGTGTCCGCGAAGCCACATGGTGTGCACTAGGCCACATGGTGTCCACGAAGCCAAATGATGTCCACGAGGCCACATAGTGTCCACGAGGTCACATAATGTCCATGAGGCCACATAGTGTCCACGAGGCCAAATGGTGTCCACTAGGCCATATAGTGTCCTCGAGGCCACATAGTGTCCACGATGCCAGATAGTGTCCGCGAGGCCACGTAGTGTCCGCGAGGCCACATGGTGTCCACGAGGCCACATGGTGTCCGCTAGGCTATATAGTGTCCACGAGGCCAGATGGTGTCCAAGAGGCCACAAAGTGTCCACGAGGCCACATAGTGTTCATGAGGTCACATGGTGTCTGCGAGGCCACATAGTGTCCACGAGGCCAGATAGTGTCCACGAGGCCAAATAGTGTCCACGAGGCCACATGCTGTCCACGAGGCCACATAGTGTCCGCGAGGCCATATAGTGTCCGCGAGGCCAAATAGTTTCCACGAGGCCCCATAGTGTCCACGAGGTCAAATAGTGTCCACGAGGCCACATGCTGTCCACGAGGCCACATGGTGTCCACGAGGTCACATAGTGTCCTCCAGGCAACATGGTTTCCACGAGGCCACATAGTGTCCACGAGGCCATATGGTGTCCAGGAGATCACATGGTGTCCACGAGGCCACATAGTATCCTCAAGCTACATGGTGTCCACGAGGCCACATTGTGTCTTCGAGGCCACATAGTGTCCACGAGGCCACATGGAGTCTACGATGCCACATGGTGTTTGCGAGGCCACATAGTGTCCACAAGGCCACATAGTGTCCACGAGGCCACATATTGTCTTCGACACCACATAGTGTCCACGAGTCCACATGGTGTCCTCGAGACCACATAGTGTGTACGAGATCGATGGTGTCCACGAGGCCACATAATGTCCACGAGGCTACATGGTGTCAACGAGGCCACATGGTGTCCACGAGGCCACATAGTGTCCACGAGGCCACATAGTGTTAACGAAGTCTCATAGTGTTCACGAGGCCACATGGTGTCCGCGAGGTAATATAATGTCCGCGAGGCCAGATAGTTTCCACGAGGCCACATAGTGTCCACGAGGCCACATGGTGTCCACGAGGTCACATAGTATCCTCCAGGCCACATAGTGTCCACGAGGCCACATCGTGTCCTATAGGCCACATAGTTTCCACGAGGCCATATGGTGTCCAGGTCACATGATGTCCACGAGGCCACATAGTGTCCTCGAGGCCCCATGGTGTCCACGAGGTCACATTGTTTCTTCGAGGCCACATAGTGTCCACGAGGCCACATGGTGTCCATGATGCCACATGGTGTTTGCGAGGCTACATAGTGTCCACAAGGCCACATAGTGTCCACGAGGCCACATGGTGTCCTCGAGGCCACTTAGTGTCCACGAAGCCACATAGTGTCCACGAAGCCACATAGTTTCCACGAGGTCACATAGTGTCCACAAGGCCACATAGTGTCCACGAGGCCACATGATGTCCGCGAGGCCACAGAGTGTCCACGAGGTCACCTAGTGTCCATGAGTCCATATGGTGTCCGCGAGGCCCCATGGTGTCCATGAGGCCAAATAGTGTCCACGAGGCCAAATGGTGTCCACGAGGCTACATTGTGTCCTCGAGGCCACATAGTGTCTACGAGGCCACATAGTGTCTAGGAAGCCACATAGTTTCCACGAGGTCACATAGTGTCCACGAGGCCACATAGTGTCCAAGAGGCCACATGATGTCCGCGAGGCCACAGAGAGTCGACGAGGTCACATAGTGTCCACGAGGCCACATTGTGTCCGCGAGGCCACATGGTGTTCATGAGGCAACATAGTGTCCACGAGGCCAAATGGTGTCCACGAGGCCACATAGGGTCCTCAAGGCCACATAGTGTCCACGAGGCCAGATAGTGTCCGCGAGGCCACATAGTGTCCACGAGGCCACATAATGTCCACAAGGCCACATGGTGTCCACAAGGCCACATAGTGTCCACGAGGCCACATGGTGTCCTCGAGGCCACTTAGTGTCCACGACGCCACATAGTGTCCACGAAGCCACATAGTTTCCACGAGGTCACATAGTGTCCACAAGGCCACATAGTGTCCACGAGGCCACATGATGTCCGCGAGGCCACAGAGTGTCCACGAGGTCACCTAGTGTCCATGAGTCCATATGGTGTCCGCGAGGCCCCATGGTGTCCATGAGGCCATATAGTGTCCGCGAGGCCAGATAGTGTCCACGAGGCCACATAGTGTCCACAAGGCCACATAGCGTTCCCGAGGTCACATGGTGTCCACGAAGCCACATAGTGTCCACGAGGCCACTTAGTGTCCACGAGGCCACATAGTGTCCACGAGGTCACTAGTGTTCACGAAGCCACATGGTGTCCGCGTGGTATATAGTGTCCGCGAGGCCAGATAGTTTCCACGAGGCCACATGGTGTCCACAAGGCCACATGGTGTCCACGAGGTCACATAAAGTCCACGAGGCCACATGGTGTCCACGAGGCCACATAGTGTCCATGAAGCCTCATGGTGTCCACGAGGCCACATGGTGTCCATGAGGCCACATAGTGTCAACGAGGCCACATGGTGTCCACGAGGCCACACGGTGTCCACGAGGTCATATAGTGTCCTCCAGGCCACATGGTGTAAACAAGGCCACATAGTGTCCTCGAGGCCACATAGTGTCCACGAGGCCACATAGTGTCCAGGTCACATGGTGTCCACGAGGCCACTTAGTGTCCTCGAGGCCACATGGTATCCACGAGGCCACATTGTGTCCTGGAGGCCACAGTGTCTACGAGGCCACATGGTGTCCTTGAGGCCACATAGTATCCACGAGGCCACATGATGTCCACGAGGCCACATTGTGTCCACGAGGTCACAAAGTGTCCACGAGACCACATAATGTCCACGAAGCCACATGGTGTCCACGAGGCCACATGGTGTCCACGAGGCCACATAGTGTCCACGAGGCTACATAGTGTCCACGAGGCCACATAGTGTCCACGAGGCCACATAGTGTCCACGAGGCCACATAGTGTCCACGAGGCCACATAGTGTCCACGAGGCCACATGGTGGTTATGGTGCCAGGTGGTATTCGCGATACCACATAGTGTCTACGAGGCCACATAGTGTCCGCGAGGCCATATGGTGACCTCGAGGCCACATAGTGTCCGCGAGGCCACATAGTGTCCACGAGGCCGCATGGTGTCCACGAGGCTGTATAATGTCCGCGAGGCCACATAGTGTCCACGAGGCCACATGGTGTCCTCGAAGCCACATAGTGTCTGCGAGGCCACATAGTGTCCACGAGGCGACATAGTGTCCACGAGGCCACATTGTATCCACGAGGTCACATAGTGTCCACGAGGCCACATTGTATCCACGAGGCCACATAGTGTCCACGAGACCACATAGTGTCCACGAGGCCACATAGTGTTCACGATTCCATATAATGTCCACGAAGCAACGTGGTGTCCACGTGGCCACATGGTGTCCACGTGGCCACATGGTGTCCACGAGGCCACATGGTGTCCACGAGGCCACATATTGTGTTAACGATGCTACATGGTGTCCGCAAAGTCACATAGTGTCCACGAGGCCTCATGTTGTCCACAATGCCACATGGTGTCCGCGAGGCCACATAGTGTCCACGAGGCAACATGGTGTCCGCGAGGCCACATAGTGTCCACGAGGGGACATAGTGTCCTCGAGGCCACATAGTGTCCACGAGGACACATGTTGTCCACGAGGCCACATGGTGTCCACGAAGCCACATGGTGTACTCGAGGCCACAAGGTGTCCACGAGGCAACATAGTGTCCACGAGGCCACATGGTGTCCACGAGGCCACAGTGTCCACGATGTCACAAGGTGTCCTCGAGGCAACATGGTGTCCAAGAGGCCACATAGTGTCCACGAGGCCACATAGTGTCCACGAGGCAACATAGTGTCCACGAGGCCATATGGTGTCCTCGAGAATACATGGTGTCCACGAGGCCACATGGTGTCCTCGAGGCCACAAGGTGTCCACGAGGCAACATAGTGTCCACGAGGCCACACAGTGTCCTCGAGGCCACATGGTGTCCACGAGGCCACATGGTGTCCGCGAGGCTACATTGTGTCCTCAAGGCCACATAGTGTCCTCGAGACCACATAGTGTCCACAAGGCCACATAGTGTCCACGAGGCCACAGAGTGTCCTCGAAGCAACATAGTGACCACGAGGCCACATTGTGACCTCGAGGCCACATGGTGTCCACGAGATCACATGATGTCCTCGAGGCCACATAGTGTCCACGAGGCCAAATGGTGCCCTAGAGGCCACCTAGTGTCCACGAGGCCACATGGTGTCCTGGAGGCAACACAGTGTCCACGAGGCCACCTAATGTCCACGAGGCCACATAGTGTCCACGAGGCCACATAGTGTCCACGAGGCCACATGGTGTCAACGAGGCAATATAGTGTCCACGAGGCCACACAGTGTCCACGATGCCACATGGTGTCCTCGAGGCAACATGGTGTCCACGAGGCCACATAGTGTCCACGAGGCCACATATTGTGTCCACGATGCCACATGGTGTCCACGAGGCCACATAGTGTCCACGAGGCCTCATGGTCTCCACGATGCCACATTGTGTCCGCGAGGCCACATAGTGTCCACGAGAACACATAGCGTCCACGATGCCACATGGTGTCCACGAGGCTACATAGTTTCCACGAGAACACATAGTGTCCACAAAGCCACATAGTGTCCACGAGGCCACATAGTGTCCACGAGGACTCATGGTGTCCAAGATGCCACATGGTGTCCACGAGGCCACATAGTGTCCACGAGACCTCATGGTGTCCACGATGCCACATGGTGTCTGCGAGGCCACATAGTATCCGCGAGGCCACATAGAGTCCTCGAGGCCTCATGGTGTCCACGATGCCACATGGTGTTTGCGAGGCCACATAGTGTCCACGAGGCCACATAGTGTCCACGAGGCCACATAGTGTCCACGAGGCCACAGTGTCCTCGAAGCCCCATAGTAACCACGAGGTCACATGGTGTCCTCGAGGCCACATGGTGTCCAAGAGGCCACATAGTGTCCACGAGGCCACATAGTGTCCACGAGGTTACATAGTGTCCACGAGGCCACATAGTGTCCACGAGGCTACAGAGTGTCGTCGAAGGCCCATAGTGACCACGAGGCCACATTGTGTCCTCGAGGCCACATAGTGTCCACGAGGTCACATGGTGTCCTCGAGGCCACATAGTGTCCACAAGGCCACATAGTGTCCATGAGGCCACATGGTGTCCAAGAGGCCACATAGTGTCCACGAGGCCACATAGTGTCCACGAGGCAACGTGGTGTCCTAAAGGCCACCTAGTGTCCATGAGGCCACATGGTGTCCTTGAAGTAACACAGTGTCCACGAGGCCGCATGGTGTCCACGAGGCCACATAGTGTCCACGAGGCCACATAGTGTCCACGAGGTCACATAGTGTCCACGAGGCCACATGGTGTCCACGAGGCCATATAGTGTCCACGAGGCCACACAGTGTCCACGATGCCACATGGTGTCCGCAAAGCAACGTGGTGTCCACGAGGCCACATGGTGTCCACGAGGCCACATAGTGTCCACGAGGCCACATAGTGTCCACGAAGTCTCATAGTGTTCACGAGGCCACATGGTGTCCGCTAGGCCATATAATGTCCGCGAGGCCAGATAGTTTCCACGAGGCCACATAGTGTCCACGAGGCCACATGGTGTCCACGAGGTCACATAGTATCCTCCAGGCTACATAGTGTCCACGAGGCCACATCGTGTCCAATAGGCCACATAGTGTCCACGAGGCCATATGGTGTCCAGGTCACATGATGTCCACAAGGCCCCATAGTGTCCTCGAGGCCACATGGTGTCCACGAGGTCACATTGTGTCTTCGAGGCCACATGGTGTCCACGAGGCCACATGGTGTCCATGATTCCACATGGTGTTTGCGAGGCTACATAGTGTCCACATGGCCACATAGTGTCCACGAGGCCACATGGTGTCTTCGAGGCCACATAGTGTCCACGAGGCCACATGGTGTCTTCGAGGCCACATAGTGTCCACGAGGCCACATAGTGTCCACGAAGCCACATACTTTCCACGATGTCACATTGTGTCCACGAGGCCACATAGTGTCCACGAGGCCACATGATGTCCGCGAGGCCACAGAGTGTCCACGAGGTCACCTAGTGTCCATGAGGCCATATGGTGTCCGCGAGGCCCCATGGTGTCCATGAGGCTACATAGTGTCCACGAGGCCAAATGGTGTCCACGAGGCTACATTGTGTCCTCGAGGCCACATAGTGTCTACGAGGCCACATAGTGTCCACGAAGCCACATAGTTTCCACGAGGTCACATAGTGTCCACGAGGCCACATAGTGTCCACGAGGCCACATGATGTCCGCGAGGCCACAGAGTGTCCACGCGGCCACATAGTGTCCACGAGGCCACATGGTGTCCACGAGGCCACATAGTGTCCACGAGGCCACATAGTGTCCTCGAGGTCACATAGTGTCCACGAGGCCACATGGTGTCCACGATGCCACATGGTGTCCTCGAAGCAACGTGGTGTCCACGAGGCCACATGGTGTCCACGAGACCACATGGTGTCCACGAGGCCACATATTGTGTTCACGATGCCACATGGTGTCCGCAAAGCCACATAGTGTCCACGAGGCCTCATGGTGTCTACAATGCCACAAGGTGTCCACGAGGCCACATAGTGTCCACGAGACCTCATAGTGTCCACAAGGCCACATAGTGTCCACGAGGCCTCAAGGTGTCCAAGATGCCACATGGTGTCCACGAGAACACATAGTGTCCACGAGGCCACATAGTGTCCACGAGGCCTCAAGGTGTCCAAGATGCCAAATGGTGTCCACGAGGCCACATAGTGTCCATGAGGCCTCATGGTGTCCACGATGCCACATAGTGTCCACGAAGCCACATGGTGTCCTCGAGGCCACATAGGGCCCACGAGGCCACATAGGGCCCACGAGGCCACATGGTGTCCACGAGGCCACATAGTGTCCACGAGGCCACATGGTGTCCACGAGGCCACATAGTGTCCACGAGGCCACATGGTGTCAACAAGGCCACATGGTGTCCATGAGGCCACATAGTACCCACGAGGCTAAATGGTGTCCACGATGCCACATGGTGTTTGCGAGGCCACATAGTGTACACGAGGCCACATAGTGCCCAGGATGCCACATGGTGTCCAAGAGTGT
The DNA here is from genome assembly GCF_040958095.1 of Procambarus clarkii. Classification (NCBI taxonomy): domain Eukaryota; kingdom Metazoa; phylum Arthropoda; class Malacostraca; order Decapoda; family Cambaridae; genus Procambarus; species Procambarus clarkii. The sequence continues at coordinate 26,931,280 of NC_091197.1, forward strand.
CCACGAGGCCTCAAGGTGTCCAAGATGTCACATGGTGTCCATGATGCCACATAGTGTCCACGAGGCCACATAGTATCCACGAGGCCTCAAGGTGTCCAAGATGCCACACGGTGTCCATGATGCCACGTAGTGTCCACGAGGCCACATGGTGTCCTCGAGGCCACATAGGGTCCACGAGGCCACATAGGGCCCACGAGGCCGCATGGTGTCCACGAGGCCACATAGTGTCCATGAGGCCATATGGTGTCCGCGAGGCCCCATGGTGTCCATGAGGCCACATAGTGTCCACGAGGCCAAATGGTGTCCACGAGGCTACATTGTGTCCTCGAGGCCACATAGTGTCTACGAGGCCACATAGTGTCCAAGAAGCCACATAGTTTCCACGAGGTCACATAGTGTCCACAAGGCCACATAGTGTCCACGAGGCCACATGGTGTCCACGAGGCCACATAGTGTCCACGAGGCTACATAGTGTCCACGAGGCCACATAGTGTCCACGAGGCCACATAGTGTCCACGAGGCCACATAGTGTCCACGAGGCCACATAGTGTCCACGAGGCCACATGGTGTTCATGATGCCAGGTGGTATTCGCGATACCACATAGTGTCCACGAGGCCACATAGTGTCCGCGAGGCCATATGGTGACCTCGAGGCCACATAGTGTCCGCGAGGCCACATAGTGTCCACGAGGCCGCATGGTGTCCACGAGGCTGTATAATGTCCGCGAGGCCACATAGTGTCCACGAGGCCACATGGTGTCCTCGAAGCCACATAGTGTCTGCGAGGCCACATAGTGTCCACGAGGCGACATAGTGTCCACGAGGCCACATTGTATCCACGAGGTCACATAGTGTCCACGAGGCCACATTGTATCCACGAGGCCACATAGTGTCCACGAGACCACATAGTGTCCACGAGGCCACATAGTGTTCACGATTCCATATAATGTCCACGAAGCAACGTGGTGTCCACGTGGCCACATGGTGTCCACGTGGCCACATGGTGTCCACGAGGCCACATGGTGTCCACGAGGCCACATATTGTGTTCACGATGCTACATGGTGTCCGCAAAGTCACATAGTGTCCACGAGGCCTCATGTTGTCCACAATGCCACATGGTGTCCGCGAGGCCACATAGTGTCCACGAGGCAACATGGTGTCCGCGAGGCCACATAGTGTCCACGAGGGGACATAGTGTCCTCGAGGCCACATAGTGTCCACGAGGACACATGTTGTCCACGAGGCCACATGGTGTCCACGAAGCCACATGGTGTACTCGAGGCCACAAGGTGTCCACGAGGCAACATAGTGTCCACGAGGCCACATGGTGTCCACGAGGCCACAGTGTCTACGATGTCACAAGGTGTCCTCGAGGCAACATGGTGTCCAAGAGGCCACATAGTGTCCACGAGGCCACATAGTGTCCACGAGGCAACATAGTGTCCACGAGGCCATATGGTGTCCTCGAGAATACATGGTGTCCACGAGGCCACATGGTGTCCTCGAGGCCACAAGGTGTCCACGAGGCAACATAGTGTCCACGAGGCCACACAGTGTCCTCGAGGCCACATGGTGTCCACGAGGCCACATGGTGTCCGCGAGGCTACATTGTGTCCTCAAGGCCACATAGTGTCCTCGAGACCACATAGTGTCCACAAGGCCACATAGTGTCCACGAGGCCACAGAGTGTCCTCGAAGCAACATAGTGACCACGAGGCCACATTGTGACCTCGAGGCCACATGGTGTCCACGAGATCACATGATGTCCTCGAGGCCACATAGTGTCCACGAGGCCAAATGGTGCCCTAGAGGCCACCTAGTGTCCACGATGCCACATGGTGTTTGCGAGGCCACATAGTGTACACGAGGCCACATAGTGCCCAGGATGCCACATGGTGTCCAAGAGTGTCCACGAGGCCTCAAGGTGTCCAAGATGTCACATGGTGTCCATGATGCCACATAGTGTCCACGAGGCCACATAGTATCCACGAGGCCTCAAGGTGTCCAAGATGCCACACGGTGTCCATGATGCCACGTAGTTTCCACGAGGCCACATGGTGTCCTCGAGGCCACATAGGGTCCACGAGGCCACATAGGGCCCACGAGGCCGCATGGTGTCCACGAGGCCACATAGTGTCCATGAGGCCATATGGTGTCCGCGAGGCCCCATGGTGTCCATGAGGCCACATAGTGTCCACGAGGCCAAATGGTGTCCACGAGGCTACATTGTGTCCTCGAGGCCACATAGTGTCTACGAGGCCACATAGTGTCCAAGAAGCCACATAGTTTCCACGAGGTCACATAGTGTCCACGAGGCCACATAGTGTCCACGAGGCCACATGGTGTCCACGAGGCCACATAGTGTCCACGAGGCTACATAGTGTCCACGAGGCCACATAGTGTCCACGAGGCCACATAGTGTCCACGAGGCCACATAGTGTCCACGAGGCCACATAGTGTCCACGAGGCCACATGGTGTTCATGATGCCAGGTGGTATTCGCGATACCACATAGTGTCCACGAGGCCACATAGTGTCCGCGAGGCCATATGGTGACCTCGAGGCCACATAGTGTCCGCGAGGCCACATAGTGTCCACGAGGCCGCATGGTGTCCACGAGGCTGTATAATGTCCGCGAGGCCACATAGTGTCCACGAGGCCACATGGTGTCCTCGAAGCCACATAGTGTCTGCGAGGCCACATAGTGTCCACGAGGCGACATAGTGTCCACGAGGCCACATTGTATCCACGAGGTCACATAGTGTCCACGAGGCCACATTGTATCCACGAGGCCACATAGTGTCCACGAGACCACATAGTGTCCACGAGGCCACATAGTGTTCACGATTCCATATAATGTCCACGAAGCAACGTGGTGTCCACGTGGCCACATGGTGTCCACGTGGCCACATGGTGTCCACGAGGCCACATGGTGTCCACGAGGCCACATATTGTGTTCACGATGCTACATGGTGTCCGCAAAGTCACATAGTGTCCACGAGGCCTCATGTTGTCCACAATGCCACATGGTGTCCGCGAGGCCACATAGTGTCCACGAGGCAACATGGTGTCCGCGAGGCCACATAGTGTCCACGAGGGGACATAGTGTCCTCGAGGCCACATAGTGTCCACGAGGACACATGTTGTCCACGAGGCCACATGGTGTCCACGAAGCCACATGGTGTACTCGAGGCCACAAGGTGTCCACGAGGCAACATAGTGTCCACGAGGCCACATGGTGTCCACGAGGCCACAGTGTCCACGATGTCACAAGGTGTCCTCGAGGCAACATGGTGTCCAAGAGGCCACATAGTGTCCACGAGGCCACATAGTGTCCACGAGGCAACATAGTGTCCACGAGGCCATATGGTGTCCTCGAGAATACATGGTGTCCACGAGGCCACATGGTGTCCTCGAGGCCACAAGGTGTCCACGAGGCAACATAGTGTCCACGAGGCCACACAGTGTCCTCGAGGCCACATGGTGTCCACGAGGCCACATGGTGTCCGCGAGGCTACATTGTGTCCTCAAGGCCACATAGTGTCCTCGAGACCACATAGTGTCCACAAGGCCACATAGTGTCCACGAGGCCACAGAGTGTCCTCGAAGCAACATAGTGACCACGAGGCCACATTGTGACCTCGAGGCCACATGGTGTCCACGAGATCACATGATGTCCTCGAGGCCACATAGTGTCCACGAGGCCAAATGGTGCCCTAGAGGCCACCTAGTGTCCACGAGGCCACATGGTGTCCTGGAGGCAACACAGTGTCCACGAGGCCACCTAATGTCCACGAGGCCACATAGTGTCCACGAGGCCACATAGTGTCCACGAGGCCACATGGTGTCAACGAGGCAATATAGTGTCCACGAGGCCACACAGTGTCCACGATGCCACATGGTGTCCTCGAGGCAACATGGTGTCCACGAGGCCACATAGTGTCCACGAGGCCACATATTGTGTCCACGATGCCACATGGTGTCCACGAGGCCACATAGTGTCCACGAGGCCTCATGGTCTCCACGATGCCACATTGTGTCCGCGAGGCCACATAGTGTCCACGAGAACACATAGCGTCCACGATGCCACATGGTGTCCACGAGGCTACATAGTTTCCACGAGAACACATAGTGTCCACAAAGCCACATAGTGTCCACGAGGCCACATAGTGTCCACGAGGACTCATGGTGTCCAAGATGCCACATGGTGTCCACGAGGCCACATAGTGTCCACGAGACCTCATGGTGTCCACGATGCCACATGGTGTCTGCGAGGCCACATAGTATCCGCGAGGCCACATAGAGTCCTCGAGGCCTCATGGTGTCCACGATGCCACATGGTGTTTGCGAGGCCACATAGTGTCCACGAGGCCACATAGTGTCCACGAGGCCACATAGTGTCCACGAGGCCACAGTGTCCTCGAAGCCCCATAGTAACCACGAGGTCACATGGTGTCCTCGAGGCCACATAGTATCCACAAGGTCACAGTGTCCAAGAGGCCACATGGTGTCCAAGAGGCCACATAGTGTCCACGAGGCCACATAGTGTCCATGAGGTTACATAGTGTCCACGAGGCCACATAGTGTCCACGAGGCTACAGAGTGTCGTCGAAGGCCCATAGTGACCACGAGGCCACATTGTGTCCTCGAGGCCACATAGTGTCCACGAGGTCACATGGTGTCCTCGAGGCCACATAGTGTCCACAAGGCCACATAGTGTCCATGAGGCCACATGGTGTCCAAGAGGCCACATAGTGTCCACGAGGCCACATAGTGTCCACGAGGCAACGTGGTGTCCTAAAGGCCACCTAGTGTCCATGAGGCCACATGGTGTCCTAGAAGTAACACAGTGTCCACGAGGCCGCATGGTGTCCACGAGGCCACATAGTGTCCACGAGGCCACATAGTGTCCACGAGGTCACATAGTGTCCACGAGGCCACATGGTGTCCACGAGGCCATATAGTGTCCACGAGGCCACACAGTGTCCACGATGCCACATGGTGTCCGCAAAGCAACGTGGTGTCCACGAGGCCACATGGTGTCCACGAGGCCACATAGTGTCCACGAGGCCACATAGTGTCCACGAAGTCTCATAGTGTTCACGAGGCCACATGGTGTCCGCTAGGCCATATAATGTCCGCGAGGCCAGATAGTTTCCACGAGGCCACATAGTGTCCACGAGGCCACATGGTGTCCACGAGGTCACATAGTATCCTCCAGGCTACATAGTGTCCACGAGGCCACATCGTGTCCAATAGGCCACATAGTGTCCACGAGGCCATATGGTGTCCAGGTCACATGATGTCCACAAGGCCCCATAGTGTCCTCGAGGCCACATGGTGTCCACGAGGTCACATTGTGTCTTCGAGGCCACATGGTGTCCACGAGGCCACATGGTGTCCATGATTCCACATGGTGTTTGCGAGGCTACATAGTGTCCACATGGCCACATAGTGTCCACGAGGCCACATGGTGTCTTCGAGGCCACATAGTGTCCACGAGGCCACATGGTGTCTTCGAGGCCACATAGTGTCCACGAGGCCACATAGTGTCCACGAAGCCACATACTTTCCACGATGTCACATTGTGTCCACGAGGCCACATAGTGTCCACGAGGCCACATGATGTCCGCGAGGCCACAGAGTGTCCACGAGGTCACCTAGTGTCCATGAGGCCATATGGTGTCCGCGAGGCCCCATGGTGTCCATGAGGCTACATAGTGTCCACGAGGCCAAATGGTGTCCACGAGGCTACATTGTGTCCTCGAGGCCACATAGTGTCTACGAGGCCACATAGTGTCCACGAAGCCACATAGTTTCCACGAGGTCACATAGTGTCCACGAGGCCACATAGTGTCCACGAGGCCACATGATGTCCGCGAGGCCACAGAGTGTCCACGCGGCCACATAGTGTCCACGAGGCCACATGGTGTCCACGAGGCCACATAGTGTCCACGAGGCCACATAGTGTCCTCGAGGTCACATAGTGTCCACGAGGCCACATGGTGTCCACGAGGCCATATAGTGTCCACGAGGCCACACAGTGTCCACGATGCCACATGGTGTCCTCGAAGCAACGTGGTGTCCACGAGGCCACATGGTGTCCACGAGACCACATGGTGTCCACGAGGCCACATATTGTGTTCACGATGCCACATGGTGTCCGCAAAGCCACATAGTGTCCACGAGGCCTCATGGTGTCTACAATGCCACAAGGTGTCCACGAGGCCACATAGTGTCCACGAGACCTCATAGTGTCCACGAGGCCACATAGTGTCCACGAGGCCTCAAGGTGTCCAAGATGCCACATGGTGTCCACGAGAACACATAGTGTCCACGAGGCCACATAGTGTCCACGAGGCCTCAAGGTGTCCAAGATGCCACATGGTGTCCACGAGGCCACATAGTGTCCATGAGGCCTCATGGTGTCCACGATGCCACATAGTGTCCACGAAGCCACATGGTGTCCTCGAGGCCACATAGGGCCCACGAGGCCACATAGGGCCCACGAGGCCACATGGTGTCCACGAGGCCACATAGTGTCCACGAGGCCACATGGTGTCCACGAGGCCACATAGTGTCCACGAGGCCACATGGTGTCAACAAGGCCACATGGTGTCCATGAGGCCACATAGTACCCACGAGGCCAAATGGTGTCCACGATGCCACATGGTGTTTGCGAGGCCACATAGTGTACACGAGGCCACATAGTGCCCAGGATGCCACATGGTGTCCAAGAGTGTCCACGAGGCCTCAAGGTGTCCAAGATGTCACATGGTGTCCATGATGCCACATAGTGTCCACGAGGCCACATAGTATCCACGAGGCCTCAAGGTGTCCAAGATGCCACACGGTGTCCATGATGCCACGTAGTGTCCACGAGGCCACATGGTGTCCTCGAGGCCACATAGGGTCCACGAGGCCACATAGGGCCCACGAGGCCGCATGGTGTCCACGAGGCCACATAGTGTCCATGAGGCCATATGGTGTCCGCGAGGCCCCATGGTGTCCATGAGGCCACATAGTGTCCACGAGGCCAAATGGTGTCCACGAGGCTACATTGTGTCCTCGAGGCCACATAGTGTCTACGAGGCCACATAGTGTCCACGAAGCCACATAGTTTCCACGAGGTCACATAGTGTCCACGAGGCCACATAGTGTCCACGAGGCCACATGATGTCCGCGAGGCCACAGAGTGTCCACGCGGCCACATAGTGTCCACGAGGCCACATGGTGTCCACGAGGCCACATAGTGTCCACGAGGCCACATAGTGTCCACGAGGTCACATAGTGTCCACGATGCCACATCGTGTCCACGAGGCCATATAGTGTCCACGAGGCCACACAGTGTCCACGATGCCACATGGTGTCCTCGAAGCAACGTGGTGTCCACGAGGCCACATGGTGTCCACGAGACCACATGGTGTCCACGAGGCCACATATTGTGTTCACGATGCCACATGGTGTCCGCAAAGCCACATAGTGTCCACGAGGCCTCATGGTGTCTACAATGCCACAAGGTGTCCACGAGGCCACATAGTGTCCACGAGACCTCATAGTGTCCACGAGGCCACATAGTGTCCACGAGGCCTCAAGGTGTCCAAGATGCCACATGGTGTCCACGAGAACACATAGTGTCCACGAGGCCACATAGTGTCCACGAGGCCTCAAGGTGTCCAAGATGCCACATGGTGTCCACGAGGCCACATAGTGTCCATGAGGCCTCATGGTGTCCACGATGCCACATAGTGTCCACGAAGCCACATGGTGTCCTCAAGGCCACATAGGGCCCACGAGGCCACATACGGCCCACGAGGCCACATGGTGTCCACGAGGCCACATAGTGTCCACGAGGCCACATGGTGTCCACGAGGCCACATAGTGTCCACGAGGCCACATGGTGTCAACAAGGCCACATGGTGTCCATGAGGCCACATAGTACCCACGAGGCCAAATGGTGTCCACGATGCCACATGGTGTTTGCGAGGCCACATAGTGTACACGAGGCCACATAGTGCCCAGGATGCCACATGGTGTCCAAGAGTGTCCACGAGGCCTCAAGGTGTCCAAGATGTCACATGGTGTCCATGATGCCACATAGTGTCCACGAGGCCACATAGTATCCACGAGGCCTCAAGGTGTCCAAGATGCCACACGGTGTCCATGATGCCACGTAGTGTCCACGAGGCCACATGGTGTCCTCGAGGCCACATAGGGTCCACGAGGCCACATAGTGCCTACGAGGCCGCATGGTGTCCACGAGGCCACATAGTGTCCACGAGGCCACATGGTGTCAACAAGGCCAAATGGTGTCCATTAGGCCACATAGTACCCACGAGGCCAAATGGTGTCTTCCAGGCCACATAGTGTCCACGAGGCCACATGGTGTCCTCGAGGCCACATAGTGTCCACAAAGTCACATTGTGTCCTCGAGGCCACAAAGTGTCCACGAGGCCACATAGTGTCCACGAAACCACATAGTGTCCACGAGGTCACATAGTGTCCACGACGCCGCATGGTGTCCACGAGGCAACACAGTGTCCACGAGGCCACATGGTGTCCACGAGGCCACATAGTGTCCACGAGGCCACATAGTGTCCACGAGGACACATTATGTCCACGAAGCTATATAGTGTTCACGAGGCCACATAGTGTCCACGACGAAACATGGTGTCCTCGTGGCAACATGGTATCCACGAGTCTACGTGGTGTCCACGAGGCCACAAAATATCCACGAGGCCTCATGGTGTCCACAATGCACCATGGTGTCCGCGAGGCCACATAGTGTCCACGAAAACACATAGTGTCCACGATGCCACATGGTGTCCACGAGGCCACATAGTGTCCACGAGGCCATATAGTGTCCACGAAGCCACATAGTGTCCACGAGGCTTCTTGGTGTCCACGATGCCACATGGTGTCTACGAGGCCACATAGTATCCGCGAGGTCACATAGTGTCCTCGAGGCCTCATGGTGTCCACGATGCCACATTGTGTTTGCGAGGCGACATAGTGTCCAAGAGGCCACGTGGTGTCCAAGAGGCCACATATTGTTCACGAGACCACATAGTGTCCACGAAGCCACATGGTGTCCATGAGGCCACATTGTGTCCACGAGGCCAAATGGTGTCTTCGAGGCCACATAGTTTCCACGAGGCCACATTGTGTCCTCGAGGCCACATAGTGCCCAAGAGGACACATGGTTTCCACGAGGCCACATAGTGTCCACGAGGCCACATAGTGTCCACTAGGTCACATTGTATCCTCGAGGCCACATAGTGTCCACGAGGTCACATAGTGTCCACGAAACCACATAGTGTCCACGAGACCACATACTGTCCACGAGGCCACATAGTGTCCACGATGTAACATGGTGTCCACGAGGTCACATAGTGTCTACGAAGCCACAGAGTGTCCACGAGGTCACATAGTGTCCACGAGGCCACATAGTGTGCGCAAGGGCACATAGTGTTAGCGAGGCCACATGGTGTCCACGAAGCCACATGGTGTGCACGAGGCCACATGGTGTCCACGAGGCCAAATGATGTCCACGAGGCCACATAGTGTCCACGAGGCCACGTGGTGTCCAAGAGGCCACATAGTGTTCACGAGACCAATAGTGTCCACGAGACCAGATTGTGTCCTCGAGACCACATAGTGTCCACAAAGCCACATGATGTCCATGAGGCCACATTGTGTCCACAAGGCCAAATGGTGTCTTCGAGGCCACATAGTTTCCAGGAGGCCACATGGTGTCCTCGAGGACACATAGTGCCCAAGAGGCCACATGGTTTCCACGAGGCCACATAGTGTCCACTAGGTCACATTGTGTCCTCGAGGCCACATAGTGTCCACGAGGTCACATAGTGTCCACGAGGCCACATAGTGTCCACGAGACCACATACTGTCCACGAGGCCACATAGTGTCCACGAGGCCACATAGTGTGCGCGAGGGCACATAGTGTTAGCGAGGCCACATGGTGTCCGCGAAGCCACATGGTGTGCACGAGGCCACATGGTGTCCACGAGGCCAAATGATGTCCACGAGGCCACATAGTGTCCACGAGGTCACATAATGTCCATGAGGCCACATAGTGTCCACGAGGCCAAATGGTGTCCACGAGGCCATATAGTGTCCTCGAAGCCACATAGTGTCCACGATGCCAGATAGTGTCCGCAAGGCCACGTAGTGTCCGCGAGGCCACATAGTGTCCACGAGGCCACATAGTGTCCACGAGGTCACATAGTGTCCACGAGGCCACATAGTGTGCGCGAGGACACATAGTGTTAGCGAGGCCATATGGTGTCCGCGAAGCCACATGGTGTGCACGAGGCCACATGGTGTCCACGAGGCCAAATGATGTCCACGAGGCTACATAGTGTCCACGAGGTCACATAATGTCCATGAGGCCACATAGTGTCCACGAGGCCAAATGGTGTCCACGAGGCCATATAGTGTCCTCGAAGCCACATAGTGTCCACGATGCCAGATAGTGTCCGCGAGGCCACGTCGTGTCCGCGAGGCCACATAGTGTCCACGAGGCCACATAGTGTTCATGAGGTCACATGGTGTCCGCGAGGCCACGTAGTGTCCACGAGGCCAGATAGTGTCCACGAGGCCAAATAGTGTCCACGAGGCCACATGCCGTCCACGAGGCCACATAGTGTCCACGAGGTCACATAGTGTTCACGAGGCCACATGGTGTCCGCGAGGCCAAATAGTTTTAACGAGGCCACATAGTGTCCACAAGGTCAAATAGTGTCCACGAGGCCACATGGTGTCCACGAGGCCACATGGTGTCCACGAGGTCACATAGTGTCCTCCAGGCAACATGGTTTCCACGAGGCCACATAGTGTCCACGAGGCCATATGGTGTCCAGGAGATCACATGGTGTCCACGAAACCACATAGTATCCTCAAGCTACATGGTGTCCACGAGGCCACATTGTGTCTTCGAGGCCACATAGAGTCCACGAGGCCACATGGAGTCTACGATGCCACATGGTGTTTGCGAGGCCACATAGTGTCCACAAGGCCACATAGTGTCCACGAGGCCACATATTGTCTTCGAGACCACATTGTGTCCACGAGGCCACATTATGTCCTCGAGACCACATAGTGTGTACGAGGTCGATGGTGTCCACGAGGCCACATAATGTCCACGAGGCTACATGGTGTCAACGAGGCCACATGGTGTCCACGAGGCCACATAGTGTCCACGAGGCCACATTGTGTCCTCGAGGCCACATATTGTCCACGAGGCCACATAGTGTCCACGAGGCCACATAGTGTCCACGAAGTCTCATAGTGTTCACGAGGCCACATGGTGTCCGCGAGGCCATATAATGTCCGCGAGGCCAGATAGTTTCCACGAGGCCACATAGTGTCCACGAGGCCACATGGTGTCCACGAGGTCACATAGTATCCTCCAGGCCATATAGTGTCCACAAGGCCACATCGTGTCCTATAGGACACATAGTGTCCACGAGTCCATATGGTGTCCAGGTCACATGATGTCCACGAGGCCACATAGTGTCTTCGAGGCCACATGGTGTCCACGAGGTTACATTGTGTCTTCGAGGCCACATAGTGTCCACGAGGCCACATGGTGTCCATGATGCCACATGGTGTTTGCGAGGCTACATAGTGTCCACATGGCCACATAGTGTCCACGAGGCCACATGGTGTCTTCGAGGCCACATAGTGTCCACGAGGCCACATGGTGTCCTCGAGGCCACTTAGTGTCCACGACGCCACATAGTGTCCACGAAGCCACATAGTTTCCACGAGGTCACATAGTGTCCACGAGGCCACATAGTGTCCTCGAGGCCACATGATGTCCGCGAAGCCACAGAGTGTCCACGAGGTCACCTAGTGTCCATGAGGCCATATGGTGTCCGCGAGGCCCCATGGTGTCCATGAGGCCAAATAGTGTCCACGAGGCCAAATGGTGTCCACGAGGCTACATTGTGTCCTCGAGGCCACATAGTGTCTACGAGGCCACATAGTGTCCACGAAGCCACATAGTTTCCACGAGGTCACATAGTGTCCACGAGGCCACATAGTGTCCAAGAGGCCACATGATGTCCGCGAGGCCACAGAGTGTCGACGAGGTCACATAGTGTCCACGAGGCCACATGCTGTCCGCGAGGCCACATGGTGTTCATGAGGCCACATAGTGTCCATGAGGCCAAATGGTGTCCACGAGGTCACATAGTGTCCTCGAGGCCACATAGTGTCCACGAGGCCAGATAGTGTCCGCGAGGCCACATAGTGTCCACGAGGCCACATAATGTCCACGACGCCACATGGTGTCCGCTAGGCTATATAGTGTCCGCAAGGCCAGATAGTGTCCACGAGACCACATAGTGTCCACAAGGCCACATAGTGTCCTCGAGGCCACATAGTGTCTACGAGGCCACATAGTGTCCACGAAGCCACATAGTTTCCACGAGGTCACATAGTGTCCACGAGGCCACATAGTGTCCACGAGGCCACATGATGTCCGCGAGGCCACAGAGTGTCCACGAGGTCACATAGTGTCCACGAAGCCACATGGTGTTCGCGAGGCCACATGGTGTTCATGAGGCCACATAGTGTCCACGAGGCCAAATGGTGTCCACTAGGCCACATAGTGTCCCCGAGGCCACATAGTGTCCACGAGGCCAGATAGTGTCCGCGAGGCCACATAGTGTCCACGAGGCCACATAATGTCCACGAGGCCACATGGTGTCCGCTAGGCTTTATAGTGTCCGCGAGGCCAGATACTGTCCACGAGGCCACATAGTGTCCACAAGGCCACATAGCGTTCACGAGGTCACATGGTGTCCATGAAGCCACATAGTGTCCACGATGCCACATAGTGTCCACGAGGCCACATAGTGTCCACGAGGTCACATAGTGTTCACGAAGCCACATTGTGTCCGCGTGGTATATAGTGTCCACGAGGCCAGATAGTTTCCACGAGGCCACATGGTGTCCACAAGGCCACATGGTGTCCACGATGTCACATAGTGTCCACGAGGCCACATGGTGTCCACGAGGCCACATAGTGTCCATGAGGCCTCATGGTGTCCACGAGGCCACATGGTGTCCATGAGGCCACATAGTGTCAACGAGGCCACATGGTGTCCACGAGGCCACACGGTGTCCACGAGGTCATATAGTGTCCTCCAGGCCACATGGTGTAAACAAGGCCACATAGTGTCCTCGAGGCCACATAGTGTCCACGAGGCCACATGGTGTCCAGGTCACATGGTGACCACGAGGCCACTTAGTGTCCTCGAGGCCACATGGTATCCACGAGGCCACATTGTGTCCTCGAGGCCACATAGTGTCCACGAGGCCACATGGTGTCCATGATGCCAGGTGGTATTCGCGATACCACATAGTGTCCACGAGGCCACATAGTGTCCGCGAGGCCATATGGTGACCTCGAGGCCACATAGTGTCCGCGAGGCCACATAGTGTCCATGAGGCCGCATGGTGTCCACGAGGCCACATAGTGTTCACGATTCCACATAATGTCCACGAAGCCACATGGTGTCCACGAGGCCACATAGTGTCCACGAGGCCACATAGTATCCACGAGGCCACATAGTGTCCACGAGGCCACATAGTGTCCACGAGGCCACATAGTGTCCACGAGGCCACATAGTGTCCACTAGGCCACATAGTGTCCACGAGGCCACATAGTGTCCACGAGGCCACATGGTGTTCATGATGCCAGGTGGTATTCGCGATACCACATAGTGTCCACGAGGCCACATAGTGTCCGCGAGGCCATATGGTGACCTCGAGGCCACATAGTGTCCGCGAGGCCACATAGTGTCCATGAGGCCGCATGGTGTCCACGAGGCTGTATAATGTCCGCGAGGCCACATAGTGTCCACGAGGCCACATGGTGTCCTCGAAGCCACATAGTGTCTGCGAGGCCACATAGTGTCCACGAGGCGACATAGTGTCCACGAGGCCACATTGTATCCACGAGGTCACATAGTGTCCACGAGGCCACATTGTATCCACGAGGCCACATAGTGTCCACGAGACCACATAGTGTCCACGAGGCCACATAGTGTTCACGATTCCACATAATGTCCACGAAGCCGCATGGTGTCCACGAGGCCACATAGTGTCCACGAGGCCACATAGTGTCCACGAGGCCACATAGTGTCCACGAGGCCACATATTGTCCACGAGGCCACATGGTGTCCACGAGGCCACATGATGTCCATGAGGCCACATAGTGTCCACGAGGTCACAAAGTGTCCACGAGGCCACATAGTGTCCACGAGGCCACATAGTGTTCACGATTCCACATAATGTCCACGAAGCCGCATGGTGTCCACGAGGCCACATAGTGTCCACGAGGCCACATAGTGTCCACGAGGCCACATAGTGTCCACGAGGCCACATATTGTCCACGAGGCCACATGGTGTCCACGAGGCCACATGATGTCCATGAGGCCACATAGTGTCCACGAGGTCACAAAGTGTCCACGAGGCCACATAGTGTCCACGAGGCCACATGGTGTCCACGAGGCCACATAGTGTCCTTAAGGCCACAGTGTCCACGAGGCCACATGGTGTCCTCGAGGCCACATGGTGTCCACGAGGCCACATTGTGTCTACGAGATCACATAGTGTCCATGAGGCCACATAATGTCTACGAGGCCACATAGTGTCCACGAGGCCACATAATGTCTACGAGGCCACATGGTGTCCACGAGGCCACATGGTGTCCACGAGGCCACATGGTGTCCACGAGGCCACATAGTGTCCACGAGGCCACATAGTGTCCATGAGGCCACATAGTGTCCACGAGGCCACATAGTGTCCACGAGGCCACATAGTGTTCACGAGGCCACATAGTGTCCACGAGGCCACATGGTGTCCGCGAGGCCACATGGTGTCCGCGAGGCCACCGGGGGAAATGTCGCAGTTGCTCGCACTACTGGCAATGATGGAGTCATGTTGCACTTGGGCGAGGTGTGTCCCGACCCTGATCGATCCCTACCTGTACACAGTTACCTTCCACACCCTCAAGCGCCTACATGCTTGTTTCCCACTTTATTTACCCTATAAAGTGAATTGGATAAATTTTCTAACCACTTGGCCAATTATAAATAAAATGTTAATGTTAAATTATTTATTTTAAATATGAATTATATCGTTATATGTGGCATCTTTAATCACAAAAAACGGAGTTTTTATACAGCGTCCCAGACTATGCTATTTCTGGCTCTCTGACCTTACTGTAGGAATCTGAAGTTATCTGAAGGTCGCCCCTCTAGTAACCTCGACGGGGACAGGTCTCCGGCGGCTTGTGCAAGGATGAATGTGGTAGATATAATTTATGTGTGAAGTAACGCTTGGTTTCTGAGGGATTAACAGTTCCTTGTTTAGTGTCCCTGTGCTCTTATCGAACATCCGTCAACATCTCTTCGAGCTTGGTACTCGTCTGTCTGTCTCTGTGGGTAATGTGTCTGCGTATCTGTTTCTATTTGTAATATGTTTGTCTCTGTATGCGTTGTGTCTGCTTCTGTGTGTAACGTGTCTGTCTGCCTCTGCATGTGAGTCCTGTGTGTGTGTCTGTCTGTGTGTAAGTCTTAGAGTAATCTGGCGATTATGTTAAGAATCTCTGAGCTCCTGGCACCATGCATCAGTCAGCATCAGCTGGGAGCTCTTAGCAGCATGCACCAGCTGGGACAAGGAAGCCATTCACAGGTAACCACAAGGACAAAATCAATTACTTAAGGCACCCGTGCAAGCCTGCGCGTCTCAGTTTTCTGTGGTCCCCCGAGAGGGTCGGACCCCCTCCATCACCGGAGAAAAACCGCCCCGGATCCCCCCCCCCCCCCCGGAGCTCCCCCTCCTGGTGGGGGAGACTCAAGGAAACCCATCGGACTCTTGGTCTGGTAGGACGATCGTCAGCGTCTGATAAGTGTGTGTTGCCAGGCATACGCGATGACAACTTAGTCTTGTTTACATTCTAAAGTGACTTTGATGAGTGCAACATTGCACTTCCGGGCCGAGCCAGGCACTCACGGCTCCATCATAGAAAGTTGTGAGTCAATGTTCCGTGTTGCTATGACAACGAGTGCGTCCACTGACAAGCTGGTCACTCTCCGTCGGCCCCACATGACAGGTACTCGTCGACAGTGACTGTCATGAGTGACTGGGTCACCCTAGGCCTCCAGACACTAGGCCCACCCAGTGTACAGAAAATAGAGTGATCGCAACAGCCTTGTTACGTTAGGTAGTTAAGTGTGTGAGTGCATAAGGGTGAGGCCCTCGACGAGCACGACGCTCTAAGTGCACTTGACTCTTGCACTCGTCTGCCTCTGGGTCGAGGTAAATATTTACACTTGTTTGTATGGGCAGTTTGTATGCTATACTGGGACATATACTGTGTATGGTGGCTATATGCTATACTGGGACATATACTGTGTATGGTGGCTATATGCTATACTGGGACATATACTGTGTATGGTGGCTATATGCTATACTGGGACATATACTGTGTATGGTGGCTATATACTATACTGGGACATATACTGTGTATGGTGGCTATATGCTATACTGGGACATATACTGTGTATGGTGGCTATATACTATACTGGGACATATACTGTGTATGGTGGCTATATGCTATACTGGGACATATACTGTGTATGGTGACTATATGCTATACTGGGACATATACTGTGTATGGTGGCTATATGCTATACTGGGACATATACTGTGTATGGTGGCTATATACTATACTGGGACATATACTGTGTATGGTGGCTATATGCTATACTGGGACATATACTGTGTATGGTGACTATATGCTATACTGGGACATATACTGTGTATGGTGACTATATGCTATACTGTGTATAGTGGCTATACATTCTTGTTGCTGCGTTGTCATCATCAATGTATGTAAAGCATGTGTTATGTTGGGGGAGTCCACTGTCACACATGTATACCACTATCACATGTATACACCTAACACATGTATACCTCTGTCACATGTGTATACCTGTCATATAAGTATACCAGTTATGACGGTATAGTGTTATACAACTTTACTGATACATGTTGGATTAACAGTAAGTTTGGGGCTAAGAATATGTTCTTAAGAATATGACCCGGTGTTATTCTTAAGAATGTGGCCCGGTGTTATTCTTAAGAATGTGGCCCGGTGTTATTCTTAAGAATGTGGCCCGGTGTTATTCTTAAGAATGTGGCCCGGTGTTATTCTTAAGAATGTGGCCCGGTGTTATTCTTAAGAATGTGGCCCGGTGTTATTCTTAAGAATGTGGCCCGGTGTTATTCTTAAGAATGTGGCCCGGTGTTATTCTTAAGAATGTGGCCCGGTGTTATTCTTAAGAATGTGACCCGGTGTTATTCTTAAGAATGTGACCCGGTGTTATTCTTAAGAATGTGGCCCGGTGTTATTCTTAAGAATGTGGCCCGGTATTATTCTTAAGAATGTGGCCCGGTGTTATTCTTAAGAATGTGGCCCGGTGTTATTCTTAAGAATGTGGCCCGGTGTTATTCTTAAGAATGTGACCCGGTGTTATTCTTAAGAATGTGACCCGGTGTTATTCTTAAGAATGTGGCCCGGTGTTATTCTTAAGAATGTGGCCCGGTGTTATTCTTAAGAATGTGACCCGGTGTTATTCTTAAGAATGTGGCCCGGTGTTATTCTTAAGAATGTGGCCCGGTATTATTCTTAAGAATGTGGCCCGGTGTTATTCTTAAGAATGTGGCCCGGTGTTATTCTTAAGAATGTGGCCCAGTGTTATTCTTAAGAATGTGGCCCGGTGTTATTCTTAAGAATATGACCCGGTGTTATTCTTAAGAATGTGACCCGGTGTTATTCTTAAGAATGTGACCCGGTGTTATTCTTAAGAATGTGGTCCCCCCTAAAGAACCTTTACTGGTCCTGGATATAGAGAGTCCTATTTATAACGACCCAACTGTAATTGATCGGTTGTAATTAAGCCGTCGACCTCGCCACTGTTGTCTTACCGCTAACTGTCGCCGTAAGTCAACTGCCCTGTTTCCTAGCCAGTATTTACCCAGGTCTCAGCCTTAATTTATAATAATAGGTGTGGGTGAAGGAGGCGATTGACCTGTCATCTTTAATCAGGTGCTTCAGTAATCACTTGAGACAAGCCCATGACATCACACTAACAAGAGAAATGTTGAGTACAAACACTTGTATGATAGACACAGCCCAAGATGGAAGAAGATTACAACTGCTTGAAGCAGTCCATATAACTTCCCAACCACCCACCATAACTACCCAACAACCCACCATAGCCACCCAACAACCCACCATAGCCACCCAACAACCCACCATAACTACCCAACAACCCACCATAACTACCCAGCAACCCACCATAACCACCCAACAACCCATCATAACCACCCAACAACCCACCATAACCACCCAACAACCCATCATAACTACCCAACAACCCACCATAACCACCCAACAACCCACCATAACTACCCAACAACCCATCATAACTACCCAACAACCCACCATAACCACCCAACAACCCACCATAACTACCCAACAACCCACCATAACTACCCAACAACCCACCATAACTACCCAACAACCCACCATAACCACCCAACAACCCACCATAGCCACCCAACAACCCATCATAACCACCCAACAACCCACCATAGCCACCCAACAACCCACCATAACTACCCAACAACCCACCATAACTACCCAACAACCCACCATAACCACCCAACAACCCATCATAACCACCCAACAACCCACCATAACCACCCAACAACCCATCATAACTACCCAACAACCCACCATAACCACCCAACAACCCACCATAACCACCCAACAACCCACCATAACCACCCAACAACCCATCATAACTACCCAACAACCCACCATAACCACCCAACAACCCACCATAACCACCCAACAACCCACCATAACTACCCAACAACCCACCATAACCACCCAACAACCCATCATAACTACCCAACAACCCACCATAACTACCCAACAACCCACCATAACTACCCAACAACCCACCATAACCACCCAACAACCCATCATAACTACCCAAAAACCCACCATAACCACCCAACAACCCACCATAACTACCCAACAACCCATCATAACTACCCAACAACCCACCATAACTACCCAACAACCCACCATAACTACCCAACAACCCACCATAACTACCCAACAACCCACCATAACTACCCAACAACCCACCATAACTACCCAACTACCCATCATAACTACCCAACAACCCACCATAACCACCCAACAACCCACCATAACTACCCAACAACCCACCATAACCACCCAACAACCCACCATAACCACCCAACAACCCACCATAACTACCCAACAACCCATCATAACTACCCAACAACCCACCATAACCACCCAACAACCCACCATAACTACCCAACAACCCACCATAACCACCCAACAACCCATCATAACTACCCAACAACCCACCATTACTACCCAACAACCCACCATAACTACCCAACAACCCACCATAACCACCCAACAACCCACCATAACCACCCAACAACCCACCATAACTACCCAACAACCCACCATAACTACCCAGCAACCCACCATAACCACCCAACAACCCATCATAACCACCCAACAACCCATCATAACTACCCAACAACCCACCATAACCACCCAACAACCCACCATAACTACCCAACAACCCACCATAACTACCCAACAACCCACCATAACCACCCAGCAACCCACCATAACTACCCAACAACCCACCATAACCACCCAACAACCCATCATAACTACCCATCAACCCACCATAAACACCCAACAACCCACCATAACCACCCAGCAACCCACCATAACCACCCAACAACCCACCATAACCACCCAACAACCCACCATAACCACCCAACAACCCACCATAACTACCCAACAACCCACCAAAACTACCCAACAACCCACCATAACTACCCAACTACCCACTATAACCACCCAACAACCCACCATAACCACCCAACAACCCACCATAACCACCCAACTACCCACCATAACCACCCAACAACCCACCATAACTACCCAACTACCCACCATAACCACCCAACAACCCACCATAACCACCCAACAACCCACCATAACTACCCAACAACCCACCATAACTACCCAACAACCCACCATAACCACCCAACAACCCACCATACCTACCCAACAACCCACCATAACCACCCAACAACCCACCATAACCACCCAACAACCCACCATAACTACCCAACTACCCACTATAACCACCCAACAACCCACCATAACTACCCAACTACCCACCATAACCACCCAACAACCTACCATAACTACCCAACTACCCACCATAACTACCCAACTACCCACCATAACCACCCAACAACCCACCATAACTACCCAACAACCCACCATAAACACCCAACAACCCACCATAACTACCCAACAACCCACCATAAACACCCAACAACCCACCATAAACACCCAACAACCCACCATAACTACCCAACAACCCACCATAACTACCCAACTACCCACCATAAACACCCAACAACCCACCATAACTACCCAACAACCCACCATAACCACCCAACAACCCACCATAACTACCCAACAACCCACTATAACCACCCAACAACCCACCATAACCACCCAACAACCCACTATAACTACCCAACAACCCACCATAAACACCCAACAACCCACCATAACTACCCAACAACCCACCATAAACACCCAACAACCCACCATAACCACCCAACAACCCACCATAACCACCCAACAACCCACCATAACCACCCAACAACCCACCATAACCACCCAACTACCCACCATAACCACCCAACTACCCACCATAAACACCCAACAACCCACCATAACCACCCAACTACCCACCATAACTACCCAACAACCCACCATAACCACCCAACAACCCACCATAACTACCCAACAACCCACCATAACCACCCAACTACCCACCATAAACACCCAACAACCCACCATAACTACCCAACAACCCACCATAACTACCCAACAACCCACCATAACCACCCAACTACCCACCATAAACACCAACAACCCACCATAACTACCGAACAACCCACCATAACCACCCAACAACCCACCATAACTACCCAACAACCCACCATAACTACCCAACAACCCACCATAACCACCCAACTACCCACCATAAACACCCAACAACCCACCATAACCACCCAACAACCCACCATAACTACCCAACAACCCACCATAACCACCCAACTACCCACCATAAACACCCAACAACCCACCATAACTACCCAACAACCCACCATAACTACCCAACAACCCACCATAACCACCCAACTACCCACCATAAACACCCAACAACCCACCATAACCACCCAACAACCCACCATAACCACCCAACTACCCACCATAAACACCCAACAACCCACCATAACTACCCAACAACCCACCATAACTACCCAACAACCCACCATAACCACCCAACTACCCACCATAAACACCCAACAACCCACCATAACTACCCAACAACCCACCATAACTACCCAACAACCCACCATAACTACCCAACAACCCACCATAACCACCCAACAACCCACCATAACTACCCAACAACCCACCATAACTACCCAACAACCCACCATAACCACCCAACTACCCACCATAAACACCCAACAACCCACCATAACCACCCAACAACCCACCATAACTACCCAACAACCCACCATAACCACCCAACTACCCACCATAAACACCCAACAACCCACCATAACTACCCAACAACCCACCATAACTACCCAACAACCCACCATAACCACCCAACAACCCACCATAACTACCCAACAACCCACCATAAACACCCAACAACCCACCATAAACACCCAACAACCCACCATAACCACCCAACAACCCATCATAACTACCCATCAACCCACCATAAACACCCAACAACCCACCATAACCACCCAGCAACCCACCATAACCACCCAACAACCCACCATAACCACCCAACAACCCACCATAACCACCCAACAACCCACCATAACTACCCAACAACCCACCAAAACTACCCAACAACCCACCATAACTACCCAACTACCCACTATAACCACCCAACAACCCACCATAACCACCCAACAACCCACCATAACCACCCAACTACCCACCATAACCACCCAACAACCCACCATAACTACCCAACTACCCACCATAACCACCCAACAACCCACCATAACCACCCAACAACCCACCATAACTACCCAACAACCCACCATAACTACCCAACAACCCACCATAACCACCCAACAACCCACCATAACTACCCAACAACCCACCATAACCACCCAACAACCCACCATAACCACCCAACAACCCACCATAACTACCCAACTACCCACTATAACCACCCAACAACCCACCATAACTACCCAACTACCCACCATAACCACCCAACAACCTACCATAACTACCCAACTACCCACCATAACTACCCAACTACCCACCATAACCACCCAACAACCCACCATAACTACCCAACAACCCACCATAAACACCCAACAACCCACCATAACTACCCAACAACCCACCATAAACACCCAACAACCCACCATAAACACCCAACAACCCACCATAACTACCCAACAACCCACCATAACTACCCAACTACCCACCATAAACACCCAACAACCCATCATAACTACCCAACAACCCACCATAACCACCCAACAACCCACCATAACTACCCAACAACCCACTATAACCACCCAACAACCCACCATAACCACCCAACAACCCACTATAACTACCCAACAACCCACCATAAACACCCAACAACCCACCATAACTACCCAACAACCCACCATAACCACCCAACAACCCACCATAACTACCCAACAACCCACCATAACCACCCAACAACCCACCATAACTACCCAACAACCCACCATAAACACCCAACAACCCACCATAACCACCCAGCAACCCACCATAACTACCCAACAACCCACCATAAACACCCAACAACCCACCATAACCACCCAACAACCCACCATAACCACCCAACAACCCACCATAACCACCCAACAACCCACCATAACCACCCAACTACCCACCATAACCACCCAACTACCCACCATAAACACCCAACAACCCACCATAACCACCCAACTACCCACCATAACTACCCAACAACCCACCATAACCACCCAACAACCCACCATAACTACCCAACAACCCACCATAACCACCCAACTACCCACCATAAACACCCAACAACCCACAATTAACTACCCAACAACCCACCATAACTACCCAACAACCCACCATAACCACCCAACTACCCACCATAAACACCAACAACCCACCATAACTACCGAACAACCCACCATAACCACCCAACAACCCACCATAACTACCCAACAACCCACCATAACTACCCAACAACCCACCATAACCACCCAACTACCCACCATAAACACCCAACAACCCACCATAACCACCCAACAACCCACCATAACTACCCAACAACCCACCATAACCACCCAACTACCCACCATAAACACCCAACAACCCACCATAACTACCCAACAACCCACCATAACTACCCAACAACCCACCATAACCACCCAACTACCCACCATAAACACCCAACAACCCACCATAACCACCCAACAACCCACCATAACCACCCAACTACCCACCATAAACACCCAACAACCCACCATAACTACCCAACAACCCACCATAACTACCCAACAACCCACCATAACCACCCAACTACCCACCATAAACACCCAACAACCCACCATAACTACCCAACAACCCACCATAACTACCCAACAACCCACCATAACTACCCAACAACCCACCATAACCACCCAACAACCCACCATAACTACCCAACAACCCACCATAACTACCCAACAACCCACCATAACCACCCAACTACCCACCATAAACACCCAACAACCCACCATAACCACCCAACAACCCACCATAACTACCCAACAACCCACCATAACCACCCAACTACCCACCATAAACACCCAACAACCCACCATAACTACCCAACAACCCACCATAACTACCCAACAACCCACCATAACCACCCAACAACCCACCATAACTACCCAACAACCCACCATAACTACTTAACAACCCACCATAACCACCCAACTACCCACCATAACTACCCAACAACCCACCATAACCACCCAACAACCCACCATAACTACCCAACAACCCACCATAACCACCCAACAACCCACCATAACTACCCAACAACCCACAATAACTACCCAACAACCCACCATAACTACCCAACAACCCACCATAACCACCCAACAACCCACCATAACTACCCAACAACCCACCATAACCACCCAACAACCCACCATAACTACCCAACAACCCACCATAACCACCCAACTATCCACCATAAACACCCAACAACCCACCATAACTACCCAACAACCCACCATAACTACCCAACAACCCACCATAACCACCCAACTACCCACCATAAACACCCAACAACCCACCATAACTACCCAACAACCCACCATAACCACCCAACTACCCACCATAAGCACCCAACAACCCACCATAACTACCCAACAACCCACCATAACTACCCAACAACCCACCATAAACACCCAACAACCCACCATAACCACCCAACAACCAACCATAACTACCCAACAACCCACCATAACCACCCAACAACCCACCATAACTACCCAACAACCCACCATAACTACCCAACAACCCACCATAACCACCCAACTACCCACCATAACCACCCAACTACCCACCATAAGCACCCAACAACCCACCATAACTACCCAACAACCCACCATAACTACCCAACAACCCACCATAAACACCCAACAACCCACCATAACCACCCAACAACCCACCATAAACACCCAACAACCCACCATAACCACCCAACAACCCACCATAAACACCCAACAACCCACCATAACCACCCAACAACCCACCATAACTACCCAACAACCCACCATAACTACCCAACAACCCACCATAACCACCCAACAACCCACCATAACCACCCAACTACCCACCATAACCACCCAACTACCCACCATAAGCACCCAACAACCCACCATAACTACCCAACAACCCACCATAACTACCCAACAACCCACCATAACTACCCAACAACCCACCATAACCACCCAACAACCCACCATAACCACCCAACAACCCACCATAAACACCCAACAACCCACCATAAACACCCAACAACCCACCATAACCACCCAACAACCCACCATAAACACCCAACAACCCACAATAAACACCCAACAACCCACCATAACCACCCAACAACCCACCATACCCACCCAACTACCCACCATAAGCACCCAACAACCCACCATAACTACCCAACAACCCACCATAACCACCCAATAACCCACCATAACTACCCAACAACCCACCATAACTTCCCAACAACCCACCATAACCACCCAACTACCCACCATAACCACCCAACTACCCACCATAAGCACCCAACAACCCACCATAACTACCCAACAACCCACCATAACTACCCAACAACCCACCATAACCACCCAACTACCCACCATAACCACCCAACTACCCACCATAAGCACCCAACAACCCACCATAACTACCCAACAAACCACCATAACCACCCAACAACCCACCATAAACACCCAACAACCCACCATAACCACCCAACAACCCACCATAACTACCCAACAACCCACCATAACTACCCAACAACCCACCATAACCACCCAACAACCCACCATAACTGCCCAACAACCAACCATAACCACCCAACAACCTACCATAACCACCCAACAACCCACCATAACTACCCAACAACCCACCATAACTACCCAACAACCCACCATAACTACCCAACAACCCACCATAACTACCCAACAACCCACCATAACTACCCAACAACCCACCATAACTACCCAACAACCCACCATAACCACCCAACAACCCACCATAACTACCCAACAACCCACCATAACTACCCAACAACCCACCATAACCACCCAACAACCCACCATAACAACCCAACAACCAACCATAACCACCCAACAACCTACCATAACCACCCAACAACTCACCATAACTACCCAACAACCCACCATAACTACCCAACAACCCACCATAACTACCCAACAACCCACCATAACCACCCAACAACCCACCATAACTACCCAACAACCCACAATAACTACCCAACAACCCACCATAACCACCCAACATTCTCACCTATTTGTTTTGTATAATATACCTGACCCCCCTAATGGTATAACTCCAATACGCCCAGTACAGTCCCATCACTTGAGAATGAACCATGTTGATTCGAAACGTTGTGTAAAATTGTAATTAGTGTAATACATTTGACAGTTAATTATTATTTTAAATCTTTCTGTTATAAAATAATCTTTATTTTAAATAAAGATTATAAAATAATCTTTGCTGCCTGTACACAGACGCCGCCTTCTTGACCCAGCTGTGATACACAACCTTCCCAACATGTCCCTGAGCTCTGTTGCTGTTGACTCTTCTCTTGCACACAATGTACTCAAATGTTCTAAACTTTCTAACAAACGTGACCTAACATAAGCCTTCACTTCCTTTTATCTTTCTTTGTATTTCTCTTGTTTTCTCTTACGATCCCTTTCTTATACCCATTATTACACCTCACCTTCCGTACGTTGTTGTTGTTGTTGTTATAGATTCAGCTACTCGGAACGAAAAGTTCCAAATAGCACGGGCTATGGTGAGCCCGCATTAGACTTACCTGGCACAGAAGCGGGGCAAGTAGCACGGGCTATGGTGAGCCCGCATTAGACTTACCTGGCACAGGAGCGGGGCAAGTAGCACGGGCTATGGTGAGCCCGTAGTGGACTTACCTGGCACAGGAGCGGGGCAAGTAGCACGGGCTATGGTGAGCCCGTAGTGGACATACCTGGCACAGGAGCGGGGCAAGTAGCACGGGCTATGGTGAGCCCGTAGTGGACTTACCTGGCACAGGAGCGGGGCTGTAACTTGAGAGAGAGAATTCCTCCGACCCTCCGTACATTTTGCCTTACTCTTATCTTCCTCTGAGATATCCATCTGCTTCCCTCTCTCTCTCTCTCTCTCTCGCCTCCCTCCTTTCATCACAGTCGACTTGGTAATGGTCCAGAACGGACCAAAACGTCGTCCTCTCTTCAATTTCTAGTGTGTGGTTAGGTCAATATATATATAAATATATATATATATATATATATATATATATATATATATATATATATATATATATATATATATATATATATATATATATATATATATATATATATATATATATATATATATATATATATATATATATTAGTATATTTTGGTAGCTGTCTCTCTTGTAGACATATATTATTAAATATGACCGAAAAAGTAAGATTAATAATTCTAACACGAATTTTCTCAATGTTTCTTATATTTCTTTTCACTGTTGATGGTAACTGAAAAATCAATTCTCCAAAATTCATTTTTATTTCTAGTCTGACGCGACACTTGAACGCGTTTCGTAAATCTTATTACATTTTCAAAAACTTTAGTTTACACACACACAACTATAACTGAACAGAGTTTAAACAACTTCGATTTTATACCTGCATTTCGGTGAGGTGATATGTTACAACAGTTTTGGATGAGGTGAAAACAAACTTTCAACACAAGACAGAACAGGAAACAATGGGTATAATATTTTGTAAGTTAAAGGGAAGAATGGAAGTAACTGCAAAGGCCTATTGGCCCATATTTCTTGATGCTTCTATATTGGTGCGGAGTCTTGAAGTGGGTATAATATAGTTGTGCATTAATTGGCTGTTGATTGCTGGTGTCGACTTCTTAATGTGTAGTGCCTCGCAGATATCTAGCCGCCTGCTATCGCTGTATCTATCGATGATTTCCGTGTTTTTTGTTAAGACTTCTCTGGTGATGGTCTGGTTGTGGGAAGAGATTAGATGTTCCTTAAAGGAGCCCTGTTGCTTATGCATCGTTAATCGCCTGGAAAGAGATGTTGTTTTGCCTATATACTGAATTCTTTGAGGCTTACAGTCCCCAAGTGGGCATTTGAAGGCATAGACGACATTGGTCTCTTTTAAAGCGTTCTGCTTTGTGTCTGGAGAGTTTCTCATGAGTAGGTTGGCCGTTTTCTTGGTTTTATAGTAGATCGTCAATTGTATCTTCTAATTTTTGTCTGTAGGGATAACGTTTCTATTAACAATATCTTTCAGGACCCTTTCCTCCGTTTTATGGGCTGTGGAAAAGAAGTTCCTGTAAAATAGTCTAATAGGAGGTACAGGTGTTGTGTTAGTTGTCTCTTCAGAGGTTGCATGGCATTTCACCTTCCTTCTTATGATGTCTTCAACGAAACCATTGGAGAAGCTGTTGTTGACTAGGACCTGCCTTACCCTACAGAGTTCTTCATCGACTTGCTTCCATCCTGAGCTGTGGCTGAGAGCACGGTCGACATAAGCGTTAACGACACTCCTCTTGTACCTGTCTGGGCAGTCACTGTTGGCATTGAGGCACATTCCTATGTTTGTTTCCTTAGTGTAGACTGCAGTGTGGAAACCTCCGCTCCTTTCCATGACTGTTACATCTAGAAAGGGCAGCTTCCCATCCTTCTCCATCTCGTAAGTGAAACTTAACACAGAATTCTGCCTGAATGCCTCCTTTAGCTGCTGCAGACGTCTGACATCAGGTACCTGCATAAAAATGTCGTCAACATACATGCTGTATATGGCGGGTTTCAAGTCCATGTCAACTAAGACCCTCTGCTCTATAGAGGTCGAGGGTCAACTAAGACCCTCTGCACTCCATACTAAGACTCTCCATACTCCAAATAAGACCAGCACGGAGGAAAGTGTCCTGAAAGATATTATTAATAGGAACGTTATCCTACAGACAAAAATCAGAAAATACAATTGACAATTTACTACAAAAACAAAAAACCGTCCAACCTACTCATGAAAAACTTCCCAGACATCAAACAGAACGCCTTGAAGGAAACCAACGTCGTCTATGCCTTCAAATGCCCACTTGGGGACTGTATGCCCCAAAGAACTCAGTATATAGGCAAGACAACAACGTCTCTTTCTAGGCGATTAACAATGCACAAACAACAGGGCTCCATCAAGGAACATATAATCTCTTCTCACAACCAGACCATCACCAGAGAAATCTTAACAAACAACACAGAAATCATCGATAGATACAGCGATAGCAGGAGACTCGACATCAGCGAGGCACTACACATCAAAAAGTTAACACCAGCAATCAACAGTCAATTAATGCATAACTATATTCTACCCACTTCAAGACCCTGAACCAACATAGGAGCAGCAAGAGGACCAATAGGTCTTCTGCAGTTACTTTCATTCTTATGCCTTTCATACCCAATTAATACCCACCTCACCCAAAACATTTGTGTCATATCACCTCACCCAAAACATTTGTGTCATATCACCTCACCCAAAACATTTGTGTCATATCACCTCACCCAAAACAAATAAAAAGCATGATGTATGTTATGTGTAATATCACAGAAACAAGGTTATCACGAATAACCGAACTCAATTATGGGCTCACCATAGCCCGTGCTACATGGACACTTCGTTCTGAGTAGCTAAATCTGAAACAACAACAACGTTATGTGTAAACAAGCCTTTGAAAATGTAAGAAGCCTTACGAAACGCTTCTAGGCGTCAGATCAAAAACAAAAAATGTAAAAAATGACTTTTGGAGAGTTAATTTTTCAATTACCCTCGACAGTGAAGAAAAACTTAAGAAATATTGAGAAGATTCGTGTTAGAATTATTAATCTTACTCTTATATATATAATAACTCTTAATAAATATATATATATATATATATATATATATATATATATATATATATATATATATATATATATATATATATATATATATATACATACATACATACATACATAGATAACACGGGGAGAATGCGGCATCAGAGCAGAACTTCTTTAGTAACGGTTGCCATGGCGATATTCTAGGAATATTGATCAGCTTGACTGTAGTGTCTGGCGTATGACCTGCACGCCGGTGTGTGCCCACACAGCTCTACCATGCTGGCAGGGATACGAACCCCGGAGCCTGTACCCTCCCCACCGTGTTTCCACGGAGAGGTGTAATGACTTCACTGTTTACCAACACTGCCAGGTGACCCAGCTTGTGGGTGTACACACACACCAGGAGTATAATATTGTCCGGGACAATATTCCGAGGTGAAGTATACTTACTGGCCGGTCAGTATGCCATGTGGTGGTCAGTATATCCCTGCAGAGCTTGTCTGGCCTCAAGATGACACTGACCTCTGCCGCTAGTAAGGTGTTGACTCCTTGCTGCTCCTCCTTGAGGTAGTTCTCCGGACTGTCCTCCCGGCGGGACGCGGGTCGCACCATAATATATGCACACACTTATAATATGCCGAGAGAGAACTGGTTTTGAATCCATATATTGACTCCATTCCTTGTGAGAGTGAGAGCCTGGTAGTCTTGGCCCGGTAGTCTTAGCCCGGTAGTCGTGGCCCAGCGGCTGTAGTTAAGAGCAGAGGATCAAGTACTCTCGGTCACCGGCCGGCGGCGCCCGGGGCTCCTCCACACCTACACATCTTCCAGGGGAATTAGCGGCAGGAAACATTTTGTAGATAATGGGTGTTTGGAAGCATTGGTGATCAGCCAGGCTGTGGTGGCTCTATGTCCGCACGTGTCCAGTACGACCAGGTTAGTCCCCCAGGGTGTGGCCAGCGACTGGATGGGTGAACTCACCCTACAACCTCATTTTCCCCCATAAGTTAACACTTAATATTCCAGCAAAGAAAATAGACTTGCGTATATTTTGGCCGATGTATTATATATTAATACATCATACAACAAGAAATACAGGAGCTTTGTATATAGGATTTTATATTATGATTATTACAGTATAATAGAGCATACTTCATATACCACCCTTCACTCTGGAATACAATATATAAGATATAGTCAAAAATACAACATGTTAGGGTACACTGCTTATATCCGAGAATGTATACCTTAGCTGCTATATTATACTGTGTATGTTAGAGTATACTCACAGTCTAAGGGAGCCACTACAGCCCGGCTGATCAGTAACGCTGGGAGTGTTGATCACTAACACTAGAGTGTTGATCAGTAACACTAGTGCTGTTGATCAGTAACACTGGTGGTGTTGATGAGTAACACTGGTGGTGTTGATCAGTAACACTGGCAGTGTTGATCAGTAACACTGGTGGTGTTGGTTAGTAACACTGGTGGTGTTGGTCAGTAACACTGGTGGTGTTGATCAGTAACACTGGCAGTGTTGATCAGTAACACTGGTGGTGTTGATCAGTAACACTGGCAGTGTTGATCAGTAACACTGGAGGTGTTGATCAGTAACACTGGTGGTGTTAGTCAGTAACACTGGTGGTGTTGATCAGTAACACTGGTGGTGTTGATCAGTAACACTGGTGGTGTTGATCAGTAACACTGGTGGTGTTGATCAGTAACACTGGTGGTGTTGATCAGTAACACTGGTGGTGTTGATCAGTAACACTGGTGGTGTTGATCAGTAACACTGGTGGTGTTGATCAGTAACACTGGTGGTGTTGATCAGTAACACTGGTGGTGTTGATCAGTAACACTGGTGGTGTTGATCAGTAACACTGGTGGTGTTGATCAGTAACACTGGTGGTGTTGATCAGTAACACTGGTGGTGTTGATCAGTAACACTTGTGGTGTTGATCAGTAACACTGGGGGTGTTGATCAGTAACACTGGGGGTGTTGATCAGTAACACTGGTGGTGTTGATCAGTAACACTGGTGGTGTTGATCAGTAACACTTGTGGTGTTGATCAGTAACACTGGGAGTGTTGATCAGTAACACTGGGAGTGTTGATCAGTAACACTGGGGGTGTTGATCAGTAACACTGGTGGTGTTGATCAGTAACACTGGTGGTGTTGATCAGTAACACTTGTGGTGTTGATCAGTACCACTGGTGATGTTGATCAGTAACACTGGGAGTGTTGATCAGTAACACTGGTGGTGTTGATCAGTAACACTGGTGATGTTGATCAGTAACACTGGGGATGTTGATCAGTAACACTGGTGGTGTTGATCAGTAACACTGGTGGTGTTGATCAGTAACACTGGTCGTGTTGGTCAGTAACACTGGTGGTGTTGATCAGTAACACTGGTGGTGTTGATCAGTAACACTGGTGATGTTGATCAGTAACACTGGGGATGTTGATCAGTAACACTGGTGGTGTTGATCAGTAACACTGGTGGTGTTGGTCAGTAACACTGGTGGTGTTGGTCAGTAACACTGGTGGTGTTAATCAGTAACAGTGGTGTTGATCAGTAACACTGGGAGTGTTGGTCAGTAACACTGGTGGTGTTAATCAGTAACAGTGGTGTTGATCAGTAACACTGGGGGTGTTGATCAGTAACACTAGTGGTGTTGATCAGTAACACTGGTGGTGTTGATAAGAAACACTTGTGGTGTTGATCAGTAACACTTGCGGTGTTGATCAGTAACACTGGGAGTGTTGATCAGTAACACTGGTGGTGTTGATCAGTGATACTGGGAGTGTTGATCAGTAACACTGGTGATGTTGATCAGTAACACTGGGAGTGTTGATCAGTAACACTGGTGGTGTTGATCAGTGATACTGGGAGTGTTGATCAGTAACACTGGGGGTGTTGGTCAATAACACTGGTGGTGTTGGTCAGTAACACTGGGGGGGTGTTGGTCAGTAACACTGGTGGTCTTGATCAGTAACATTGGGAGTGTTGATCAGTAACACAGGTAGAGTTGGTCAGTAACACTGGTGGTGTTGATCAGTAACATTGGGAGTGTTGGTCAGTAACACTGGTGGTGTTGGTCAGTAACACTGGGGATGTTGATCAGTAACACTGGTGGTCTTGATCAGTAACATTGGGAGTGTTGATCAGTAACACTGGTGGTGTTGGTCAGTAACACAGGTGGTGTTGGTCAGTAACACTGGTGGTGTTGGTCAGTAACACTGGTGGTGTTGATCAGTAACACTGGGGGTGTTGATCAGTAACACTGGTGGTGTTGATCAGTAACACTGGGTGTGTTGATCAGTAACACTGGGAGTGTTGGGCAGTAACACTGGTGGTGTTGATCAGTAACACTGGTGGTGTTGGTCAGTAACACTGGGGGTGTTGATCAGTAACACTGGGGGTGTTGGTCAGTAACACTGGTGGTGTTGGTCTGTAACACTGGTGGTGTTGGTCAGTAACACTAGTGGTGTTGATCAGTAACACTGGTGGAGTTGGTCAGTAACACTGGTGGTGTTGATCAGTAACACTGGTGGTGTTGGTCAGTAACACTGGTGGTGTTGATCAGTAACACTGGGGGTGTTGATCAGTAACACTGGTGGTGTTGGTCAGTAACACTGGTGGTGTTGATCAGTAACACTGGTGGGGTTGATCAGTTACACTGGTGGTGTTGGTCAGTAACACTGGGAGTGTTGATCAGTAACACTGGGGGTGTTGATCATTAACACTGGGGGGTGTTAGTCAGTAACACTGTGGGTGTTGATCAGTAACACTGGTGGTGGTGGCCAGTAACACTAGGGGTGTTGGTCAGTAACACTGGTGGTGGTCGGTAATACGGGTGGTGTTGATCAGTAACACGGGGTGTTGATCAGTAACACTGGTGGTGTTGATCAGTAACACTGGCAGTGTTGATCAGTAACACTGGTGGTGTTGATCAGTAACACTGGCAGTGTTGATCAGTAACACTGGGGGTGTTGGTCAGTAACACTTGTGGTGTTGATCAGTAACACTGGTGATGTTGATCAGTAACACTGGGAGTGTTGATCAGTAACACTGGTGGTGTTGATCAGTAACACTGGTGATGTTGATCAGTAACACTGGGGATGTTGATCAGTAACACTGGTGGTGTTGATCAGTAACACTGGTGGTGTTGATCAGTAACACTGGTCGTGTTGGTCAGTAACACTGGTGGTGTTGATCAGTAACACTGGTGGTGTTGATCAGTAACACTGGTGATGTTGATCAGTAACACTGGGGATGTTGATCAGTAACACTGGTGGTGTTGATCAGTAACACTGGTCGTGTTGGTCAGTAACACTGGTGGTGTTGGTCAGTAACACTGGTGGTGTTAATCAGTAACAGTGGTGTTGATCAGTAACACTGGGAGTGTTGGTCAGTAACACTGGTGGTGTTAATCAGTAACAGTGGTGTTGATCAGTAACACTGGGGGTGTTGATCAGTAACACTAGTGGTGTTGATCAGTAACACTGGTGGTGTTGATCAGTAACACTGGTGGTGTTGATAAGTAACACTTGTGGTGTTGATCAGTAACACTTGCGGTGTTGATCAGTAACAATGGGAGTGTTGATCAGTAACACTGGTGGTGTTGATCAGTGATACTGGGAGTGTTGATCAGTAACACTGGTGATGTTGATCAGTAACACTGGGAGTGTTGATTAGTAACACTGGTGGTGTTGATCAGTGATACTGGGAGTGTTGATCAGTAACACTGGGGGTGTTGGTCAATAACACTGGTGGTGTTGGTCAGTAACACTGGGGGGGTGTTGGTCAGTAACACTGGTGGTCTTGATCAGTAACATTGGGAGTGTTGATCAGTAACACTGGTGGTGTTGATCAGTGATACTGGAGGTGTTGATCAGTAACACTGGTGGTGTTGATCAGTGATACTGGGGGTGTTGGTCAGTAACACTAAGGGTGTTGATCAGTAACACTGGGGGGGTGTTGGTCAGTAACACTGGTGGTCTTCATCAGTAACATTGGGAGTGTTGATCAGTAACACTGGTAGAGTTGGTCAGTAACACTGGTGGTGTTGATCAGTAACATTGGGAGTGTTGGTCAGTAACACTGGTGGTGTCGGTCAGTAACACTGGGGATGTTGATCAGTAACACTGGTGGTCTTGATCAGTAACATTGGGAGTGTTGATCAGTAACACTGGTGGTGTTGGTCAGTAACACTGGTGGTGTTGGTCAGTAACATTGGTGGTGTTGGTCAGTAACACTGGTGGAGTTGGTCAGTAACACTGGGGGTGTTGATCAGTAACACTGGTGGTTTGATCAGTAACACTGGTGGTGTTGGTCAGTAACACTGGGGGTGTTGATCAGTAACACTGGGGGTGTTGGTCAGTAACACTGGGGGTGTTGATCAGTAACACTGGGGGTGTTGATCAGTAACACTGGTGGTGTTGGTCAGTAACACTGGTGGTGTTGGGCAGTAACACTGGGTGTGTTGATCAGTAACACTGGTGGTGTTCATCAGTAACACTGGGGGTGTTGATCAGTAACACTGGTGGTGTTGATCAGTAACACTGGGGGTGTTGATCAGTAACACTGGTGGTGTTGATCAGTAACACTGGGGGTGTTGATCAGTAACACTGGTGGTGTTGATCAGTAACACTGGGTGTGTTGATCAGTAACACTGGGAGTGTTGGGCAGTAACACTGGTGGTGTTGATCAGTAACACTGGTGGTGTTGGTCAGTAACACTGGGGGTGTTGGTCAGTAACACTGGGGGTGTTGATCAGTAACACTGGGGGTGTTGGTCAGTAACACTGGTGGTGTTGGTCTGTAACACTGGTGGTGTTGGTCAGTAACACTAGTGGTGTTGATCAGTAACACTGGTGGAGTTGGTCAGTAACACTGGTGGTGTTGATCAGTAACACTGGTGGTGTTGGTCAGTAACACTGGTGGTGTTGATCAGTAACACTGGGGGTGTTGATCAGTAACACTGGTGGTGTTGGTCAGTAACACTGGTGGTGTTGATCAGTAACATTGGTGGTGTTGATCAGTAACACTGGTGGTGTTGGTCAGTAACACTGGGAGTGTTGATCAGTAACACTGGGGGTGTTGATCATTAACACTGGGGGGTGTTAGTCAGTAACACTGTGGGTGTTGATCAGTAACACTGGTGGTGGTGGCCAGTAACACTAGGGGTGTTGGTCAGTAACACTGGTGGTGGTCGGTAATACGGGTGGTGTTGATCAGTAACACGGGGTGTTGATCAGTAACACTGGTGGTGTTGATCAGTAACACTGGCAGTGTTGATCAGTAACACTGGTGGTGTTGATCAGTAACACTGGCAGTGTTGATCAGTAACACTGGGGTTGTTGGTCAGTAACACTGGTGGTGGTCAGTAACACTGGTGGTGTTGATCAGTAACACTGGGGGTGTTGATCAGTAACACTGGTGGTGTTAATCAGTAACACTGGTAGTGTTGATCAGTAACACTTGTGGTGTTGGTCAGTAACACTGGTGGTGTTGATCAGTAACACTGGTGGTGTTGGTAAGTAACACTGGGGGTGGTGGTCAGTAACACTGGGGGTTTTGATCAGTAACACTGGTGGTGTTGATCAGTAACACTGGAGGTGTTGATCAGTAACACTGGTGGTGGTGGTCAGTAACACTGGGAGTGTTGATCAGTAACACTGGTGGTGTTGGTCAGTATCACTGGTGGTGTTGATCAGTAACACTGGTGGTTTTGATCAATAACACTGGGAGTGTTGATCAGTAACATTAGAAGTGTTGATCAGTAACAATGGGAGTGTTGATCAGTAACACTGGGGGGTGTTGATCAGTAACACTGGTGGTGTTGATCAGTAACACTGGGGGTGTTGGTCAGTAACACTGGTGGTGTTGATCAGTAACACTCGGTGGTGTTGATCAGTAACGCTGGGAGTGTTGATCAGTAACACTGGGAGTGTTGATCAGTAACACTGGGAGTGTTGATCAGTAACAATGGGAGTGTTGATCAGTAACACTGGGAGTGTTGATCAGTAACACTGGGAGTGTTGATCAGTAACACTGGGAGTGTTGATCAGTAACACTGGGGGTGTTGATCAGTAACACTGGTGGTGTTGATCAATAACACTGGGGGTGTTGATCAGTAACGCTGGGAGTGTTGATCAGTAACACTGGTGGTGTGGATCAGTAACACTGGTGGTGTTGATCAGTAACACTGGTGGTGTTGGTCAGTAACACTGGGGGTGGTGGTCAGTAACACTGGGGGTTTTGATCAGTAACACTGGTGGTGTTGATCAGTAACACTGGTGGTGTTGATCAGTAACACTGGGAGTGTTGATCAGTAACACTGGGAGTGTTGATCAGTAACACTGGGAGTGTTGATCAGTAACACTGGGAGTGTTGATCAGTAACACTGGGAGTGTTGATCAGTAACACTGGGAGTGTTGATCAGTAACACTGGGAGTGTTGATCAGTAACACTGGTGGTGTTGATCAGTAACACTGGGAGTGTTGATCAGTAACACTGGTGGTGTTGATCAGTAACACTGGGAGTGTTGATCAGTAACACTGGTGGTGTTGATCAGTAACACTGGTGGTGTTGGTCAGTATCACTGGTGGTGTTGATCAGTAACACTGGTGGTGTTGATCAATAACACTGGGAGTGTTGATCAGTAACATTAGAAGTGTTGATCAGTAACAATGGGAGTGTTGATCAGTAACACTGGGGGTGTTGATCAGTAACACTGGTGGTGTTGATCAGTAACACTGGGGGTGTTGGTCATTAACACTGGTGGTGTTGATCAGTAACACTCGGTGGTGTTGATCAGTAACGCTGGGAGTGTTGATCAGTAACACTGGGAGTGTTGATCAGTAACACTGGGAGTGTTGATCAGTAACAATGGGAGTGTTGATCAGTAACACTGGGAGTGTTGATCAGTAACACTGGGAGTGTTGATCAGTAACACTGGGAGTGTTGATCAGTAACACTGGGGGTGTTGATCAGTAACACTGGTGGTGTTGATCAATAACACTGGGGGGTGTTGATCAGTAACGCTGGGAGTGTTGATCAGTAACACTGGTGGTGTGGATCAGTAACACTGGTGGTGTTGGTCAGTAACACTGGGTGTGTTGATCAGTAACACTGGGTGTGTTGATCAGTAACACTGGTGGTTTTGATCAGTAACACTGGTGGTGTTGGTCAGTAACACTGGTGGTGTTGATCAGTAACACTGGTGGTGTGGATCAATAAACTGGTGGTGTTGATCAGTAACACTGGGGGTGTTGATCTGTAACACTGGTGGTGTGGATCAGTAACACTGGGAGTGTTGATCAGTAACACTGGTGTGGATCAATAAACTGGTGGTGTTGATCAGTAACACTGGGGGTGTTGATCTGTAACACTGGTGGTGTGGATCAGTAACACTGGGAGTGTTGATCAGTAACACAGGGGGTTTTGATTAGTAACACTGGGAGTGTTGGTCAGTAACACTGGTGGTGTTTATCAGTACCTGCTTGATACCTGCTTGATGGGGTTCTCGGAGTTCTTCTACTCCCAAGCCCGGCCCGAGGCCAGGCTCGACTTGTGAGAGTTTGGTCCACCAGGCTGTTGCTTGGAGCTGCCCGCAGGCCCACATACCCACCACAGCCCGGCTAATCCGGAACTTCTCTTAGAAAACCGTCCAGTTTTCTCTAGAAGATATCCATGGTTGTTCCGGCAATATTTCTTATAGTCGCTGGGAGGACGTTGAACAACCACGGACCTGTGATGTTTATACAGTGTTCTCTGATTGTGCCTATGGCACCTCTGCTCTTCACTGGTCCAATCTTGCATTTTTTTCCATGTCGTTCACTCCAGAACGTTATTATTTTACTGTGTAGATTTGGGACCTGGCGCTCCAGTATTTTCCATGTGTATATTATTTGGTATCTCTCTCGTCTCCTTTCTTGAGAGTACATTTGGAGAGCTTTGAGACGATCCTAATAATTTAGGTGTTTTATCTCGTCTATGCGTGCCGTATATTTTCTCTGTATTCCCTCTATTTGAGCAATCTCTCCTGCTCTGAAGGGGAAAGTGAGTACTGAGCAGTACTCGAGACGGGACAATACAAGTGATTTGAAGAGCACAACCATTGTGATGGGATCTCTGGACTTGAAGGTTCTCGTAATCCATCCTATCATTTTTCTGGCTGACGCAATATTTGCTTGGTTATGCTCCCTAAACGTTAGGTCGTCAGACATCATTATTCCCAAATCCTTGACATGGTGTTTTCCTACTATTGGCAGATTCGATTGTGTTTTGTACCCTGTATTATGTTTAAGATTCTCATTTTTGCCGTATCTGAGTACCTGGAATTTATCACCGTTAAACATCATGTTATTTTCTGCTGCCCATTCGAAAACTTTGTTGACATCTGCTTGTAGTTTTTTAATGTCATCAGCAGAGGTAATTTTCATGCTGATTTTTATGTCATCTGCAAAGGACGACACGAAGCTGTGATGTGTATTTTTGTCTATATCAGATATGAGAATAAGGAACAGTAGCGGTGCAAGGACTGTACCTTGAGGTACAGAGCTTTTAACATCGCTTGGACTCGATTTTATCTGATTGACTGTTAGTCTTTGTATTCTGTTCGATTGGAAATTGAGTATCCAGCGTCCTACTTTTCCAGTTATTCCCATTGACTTCATTTTGTGAGCTATCACCCAATGGTCACATTTGTCGAACGCCTTTGCAATGTCTGTGTATACAACATCTGCATTTTGCTTTTCTTCTACAGCTTCTGTGATTTTGTCATAGTGGTTGAGTAACTGTGACAGACAGGATCTTCCCGCTCTAAATCCATGTTGTCCTGGATTGCGCAATTCATTGTTTTCCATAAAACTAGAAATTTGATTCCTAATCACTCTTTCAAACACTTTTATTATGTGTGATGTTAGTGCAACTGGTCTATAATTTTTTGCCAAGGCTTTACTTCCCCCCCCCCCTTGTGCAACGAAGCTATATCTGCAGATTTAAGTGGTGCTGGTATCTCCCCTGTATCCAGGCTCTTTCTCCATATTACGCTGAGTGCTCGCGCTACTGGTACTTTACATTTATTTATGAATATTGAATTCCATGAGTCAGGCCCAGGAGCTGAGTGCATGGGCATATTTTCAATTTCTCTTTCAAAGTCTTCCGAGTTTGTGGTAATATCCGTTATATTATCTGCAGCTTGGATATCATTCATAAAGAAGCTGTCTGGGTCATCAACTTTCATGTTGTTTATTGGTGTGCTAAACATAGCCTCATACTGGCTTCTTAGAATTTCACTAATGTCTTTGTTGTCCTCTGTGTACGTACCTTCATTTGTAATTAACGGTCCAATACTGGTCGAGGTTTTGGATTTTGATTTTGCGTATGTGAAAAAATATTTCGGATTTTTTCTTATCTCTTGTATAGCTTTCTGTTCCAATTTCATTTCCTCAGAATCATATGATCGCTACAACGTTTGTTCTATTTCTTTGATCTCCCTGCTTAGGCTTGTTTTCCTTGCTTGTGATAGTTGTGTCTGCCGAAGCATTTCCGTTATTTTTTTCCTTCTCCTGTACAGTCGTCTGCGTTCTCTTTCTAGAGTGGTCCTCTTTCTGCCCCACTCTGTAACACTGGTGGTGTTGATCAGTAACACTGGTGGTGTGGATCAGTAACACTGGGAGTGTTGATCAGTAACACTGGTGGTGTTGGTCAGTAACACTGGTGTTGATCAGTAACACTGGGGGTGTTGATCAGTAACACTGGTGGTGTTGGTCAGTAACACTGGTGGTGTTGATCAGTAACACTAGGGGTGTTGATCAGTAACACTGGGAGTGTTGGTCAGTAACACTGGGGGTGTTGATCAGTAACACTGGGGGTGTTGATCAGTAACACTGGGAGTGTTGGTCAGTAACGCTGGGGGTGTTGATCAGTAACACTGGTGGTGCTGATCAGTAACACTGGGGGTGTTGATCAGTAACACTGGGGGTGTTGATCAGTAACACTGGTGGTGTTGATCAGTAACACTGGTGGTGTTGGTCAGTAACACTGGGGGTGTTGATCAGTAACACTGGGGGTGTTGATCAGTAACACTGGGAGTGTTGGTCAGTAACACTGGGGGTGTTGATCAGTAACACTGGTGGTGCTGATCAGTAACACTGGGGGTGTTGATCAGTAACACTGGTGGTGTTGATCAGGAACACTGGTGGTGTTGATCAGTAACACTGGTGGTGTTGATCAGTAACACTGGGGGTGTTGATCAGTAACACTGGGGGTGTTGGTCTGTATGACTGGTTCCCTGTCTGTCACCCCTCTGGTTCCCTGTCTGTCACCCCTCTGGTTCCCTGTCTGTCACCCCTCTGGTTCCCTGTCTGTCACCCCTCTGGTTCCGTGCCTGTCACCCCTCTGGTTCCCTGTCTGTCACCCCTCTGGTTCCCTGTCTGTCACCCCTCTGGTTCCCTGCCTGTCACCCCTCTGGTTCCCTGTCTGTCACCCCTCTGGTTCCCTGCCTGTCACCCCTCTGGTTCCGTGCCTGTCACCCCTCTGGTTCCCTGCCTGTCACCCCTCTGGTTCCCTGTCTGTCACCCCTCTGGTTCCCTGCCTGTCACCCCTCTGGTTCCCTGCCTGTCACCCCTCTGGTTACCTGTCTGTCACCCCTCTGGTCCTTGCCTGTCACCCCTCTGGTTCCCTGTCTGTCACCCGTCTGGTTCTCTGCCTGTCACCCCTCTGGTTCCTTGCCTGTCACCCCTCTTGTTCCCTGCCTGTCACCCTTCTGGTTCCCTGTCTGTCACCCCTCTGGTTCCCTGTCTGTCACCCCTCTGGTTCCTTGCCTATCACCCCTCTGGTTCCCTGCCTGTCACCCCTCTGGTTCCCTGCATGTCACCCCTCTGGTTCCCTGCCTGTCACCCCTCTGGTTCCCTGCCTGTCACCCCTCTGGTTCCCTGCCTGTCACCCCTCTGGTTCCCTGCCTGTCACCCCTCTGGTTCCCTGTCTGTCACCCCTCTGGTTCCCTGCCTGTCACCCCTCTGGTTCCCTGCCTGTCACCCCTCTGGTTCCCTGTCTGTCACCCCTCTGGTTCCTTGCCTGTCACCCCTGTGGTTCCCTGTCTGTCACCCGTCTGGTTCCCTGCCTGTCACCCCTCTGGTTCCTTGCCTGTCACCCCTCTTGTTCCCTGCCTGTCACCCTTCTGGTTCCCTGTCTGTCACCCCTCTGGTTCCCTGTCTGTCACCCCTCTGGTTCCTTGCCTATCACCCCTCTGGTTCCCTGCCTGTCACCCCTCTGGTTCCCTGCCTGTCACCCCTCTGGTTCCCTGCCTGTCACCCCTCTGGTTCCCTGCCTGTCACCCCTCTGGTTCCCTGCCTGTCACCCCTCTGGTTCCCTGCCTGTCACCCCTCTGGTTCCCTGCCTATCACCCCTCTGGTTCCCTGCCTGTCACCCCTCTGGTTCCCTGCCTGTCACCCCTCTGGTTCCCTGCCTGTCACCCCTCTGGTTCCCTGCCTGTCACCCCTCTGGTTCCCTGCCTGTCACCCCTCTGGTTCCCTGCCTGTCACCCCTCTGGTTCCCTGCCTGTCACCCCTCTGGTTCCCTATCTGTCACTCCTCTGGTTCCCTGCCTGTCACCCCTCTGGTTCCCTGCCTGTCACCCCTCTGGTTCCCTGTCTGTCACCCCTCTGGTTCCCTGCCTGTCACCCCCTCTGGTTCCCTGCCTGTCACCCCTCTGGTTCCCTGTCTGTCACCCCTCTGGTTCCCTGCCTGTCACCCCCTCTGGTTCCCTGCCTGTCACCCCTCTGGTTCCCTGCCTGTCACCCCTCTGGTTCCCTGTCTGTCACCCCTCTGGTTCCCTGTCTGTCACCTCTCTGGTTCCCTGCTTATCACCCCTCTGGTTCCTTACCTGTCACCCCTCTGGTTCCCTGCCTGTCACCCCTCTGGTTCCCTGTCTGTCACCCCTCTGGTTCCTTGCCTGTCACCCCTCTGGTTCCCTGCCTGTTATCCTCTCTGGTTCCCTGCCTGTCACCCCTCTGGTTCCCTGCCTGTCACCCCTCTGGTTCCCTGTTTGTCACCCCTCTGGTTCCCTGCCTGTCACCCCTCTGGTTCCCTGTCTGTCACCCCTCTGGTTCCCTGCCTGTCACCCGTCTGGTTCCCTGCCTGTCACCCCTCTGGTTCCTTGCCTTTCACCCCTCTTGTTCCCTGCCTGTCACCCCTCTGGTTCCCTGTCTGTCACCCCTCTGGTTCCCTGTATGTCACCCCTCTGGTTCCTTGCCTATCACCCCTCTGGTTCCCAGTCTGTCACCCCTCTGGTTCCTTGCCTGTCACCTCTCTGGTTCCCTGTCTGTCACCCCTCTGGTTCCTTGCCTATCACCCCTCTGGTTCCCTGTCTGTCACCCCTCTGGTTCCCTGTCTGTCACCCCTCTGGTTCCTTGCCTATCACCCCTCTGGTTCCCTGCCTGTCACCCCTCTGGTTCCCTGTCTGTCACCCCTCTGGTTCTCTGCCTGTCACCCCCTCTGGTTCCCTGCCTGTCACCCCTCTGGTTCCCTGCCTGTCACCCCTCTGGTTCCCTGTCTGTCACCCCTCTGGTTCCCTGTCTGTCACCTCTCTGGTTCCCTGCCTATCACCCCTCTGGTTCCTTACCTGTCACCCCCTCTGGTTCCCTGCCTGTCACCCCTCTGGTTCCCTGCCTGTCACCCCTCTGGTTCCCTGTCTGTCACCCCTCTGGTTCCCTGTCTGTCACCTCTCTGGTTCCCTGCCTATCACCCCTCTGGTTCCTTACCTGTCACCCCTCTGGTTCCCTGTTTGTCACCCCTCTGGTTCCCTGCCTGTCACCCCTCTGGTTCCCTGTCTGTCACCCCTCTGGTTCCCTGCCTGTCACCCGTCTGGTTCCCTGCCTGTCACCCCTCTGGTTCCTTGCCTTTCACCCCTCTTGTTCCCTGCCTGTCACCCCTCTGGTTCCCTGTCTGTCACCCCTCTGGTTCCCTGTATGTCACCCCTCTGGTTCCTTGCCTATCACCCCTCTGGTTCCCAGTCTGTCACCCCTCTGGTTCCTTGCCTGTCACCTCTCTGGTTCCCTGTCTGTCACCCCTCTGGTTCCTTGCCTATCACCCCTCTGGTTCCCTGTCTGTCACCCCTCTGGTTCCCTGTCTGTCACCCCTCTGGTTCCTTGCCTATCACCCCTCTGGTTCCCTGCCTGTCACCCCTCTGGTTCCCTGTCTGTCACCCCTCTGGTTCTCTGTCTGTCACCCCTCTGGTTCCTTGCCTATCACCCCTCTGGTTCCCTGTCTGTCACCCCTCTGGTTCCTTGCC
Source organism: Procambarus clarkii (assembly GCF_040958095.1). NCBI lineage: Eukaryota > Metazoa > Arthropoda > Malacostraca > Decapoda > Cambaridae > Procambarus > Procambarus clarkii. The sequence goes on from NC_091197.1 coordinate 26,975,512, forward strand.
TGTCACCCCTCTGGTTCCCTGTCTGTCACCCCTCTGGTTCCTTGCCTATCACCCCTCTGGTTCCCTGCCTGTCACCCCCTCTGGTTCCCTGCCTGTCACCCCTCTGGTTCCCTGCCTGTCACCCCTCTGGTTCCCTGTCTGTCACCCCTCTGGTTCCCTGTCTGTCACCTCTCTGGTTCCCTGCCTATCACCCCTCTGGTTCCTTACCTGTCACCCCTCTGGTTCCCTGCCTGTCACCCCTCTGGTTCCCTGTCTGTCACCCCTCTGGTTCCTTGCCTGTCACCCCTCTGGTTCCCTGCCTGTTATCCTCTCTGGTTCCCTGCCTGTCACCCCTCTGGTTCCCTGCCTGTCACCCCTCTGGTTCCCTGTTTGTCACCCCTCTGGTTCCCTGCCTGTCACCCCTCTGGTTCCCTGTCTGTCACCCCTCTGGTTCCCTGCCTGTCACCCGTCTGGTTCCCTGCCTGTCACCCCTCTGGTTCCTTGCCTTTCACCCCTCTTGTTCCCTGCCTGTCACCCCTCTGGTTCCCTGTCTGTCACCCCTCTGGTTCCCTGTATGTCACCCCTCTGGTTCCTTGCCTATCACCCCTCTGGTTCCCAGTCTGTCACCCCTCTGGTTCCTTGCCTGTCACCTCTCTGGTTCCCTGTCTGTCACCCCTCTGGTTCCTTGCCTATCACCCCTCTGGTTCCCTGTCTGTCACCCCTCTGGTTCCCTGTCTGTCACCCCTCTGGTTCCTTGCCTATCACCCCTCTGGTTCCCTGCCTGTCACCCCTCTGGTTCCCTGTCTGTCACCCCTCTGGTTCTCTGTCTGTCACCCCTCTGGTTCCTTGCCTATCACCCCTCTGGTTCCCTGTCTGTCACCCCTCTGGTTCCTTGCCTGTCACCCCTCTGGTTCCCTGTCTGTCACCCCTCTGGTTCCTTGCCTATCACCCCTCTGGTTCCCTGTCTGTCACCCCTCTGGTTCCTTGCCTATCACCCCTCTGGTTTCCTGCTTTCACCCCTCTGGTTCCCTGCCTGTTACCTCTCTGGTTCCCTGTCTGTCACCCCTCTGGTTCTCTGTCTGTTACCCCTCTGGTTCCTTGCCTATCACCCCTCTGGTTCCCTGTCTGTCACCCCTCTGGTTCCTTGCCTGTCACCCCTCTGGTTCTCTGTCTGTCACCCCTCTGGTTCCTTGCCTATCACCCCTCTGGTTCCCTGTCTGTCACCCCTCTGGTTCCTTGCCTGTCACCCCTCTGGTTCCCTGTCTGTCACCCCTCTGGTTCCTTGCCTGTCACCCCTCTGGTTCCTTGCCTGTCACCCCTCTGGTTCCCTGCCTGTCACCCCTCTGGTTCCCTGTCTGTCACCCCTCTGGTTCTCTGTCTGTCACCCCTCTGGTTCCTTGCCTATCACCCCTCTGGTTCCGTCTGTCACCCCTCTGGTTCCTTGCCTGTCACCCCTCTGGTTCCCTGTCTGTCACCCCTCTGGTTCCTTGCCTATCACCCCTCTGGTTCCCTGTCTGTCACCCCTCTGGTTCCTTGCCTATCACCCCTCTGGTTTCCTGCTTTCACCCCTCTGGTTCCCTGCCTGTTACCTCTCTGGTTCCCTGTCTGTCACCCCTCTGGTTCTCTGTCTGTTACCCCTCTGGTTCCTTGCCTATCACCCCTCTGGTTCCCTGTCTGTCACCCCTCTAGTTCCTTGCCTGTCACCCCTCTGGTTCTCTGTCTGTCACCCCTCTGGTTCCTTGCCTATCACCCCTCTGGTTCCCTGTCTGTCACCCCTCTGGTTCCTTGCCTGTCACCCCTCTGGTTCCCTGTCTGTCACCCCTCTGGTTCCTTGCCTGTCACCCCTCTGGTTCCCTGCGTTTCCGGCAGAATAAAATAAATATTGTATTCTTAGAGGATTAGTGAACCTTTACACAAGAAGAAGTAAGCTCATATATGTATTAAAACTTGTGGATTAAATTAAATATATATAAATTAAAACTAAAATATTATTGTGTGTACTCACCTAATTGTGCTTGCGGGGGTTGAGCTTTGACTCTTTGTTTCCGCCTGTTAACTGTCAAATAACTGGTGAATGTAGAGTCCATAATATGTGCTCTTGATGTAGTCTGTAGCGGCGTGAGTGACTGTACCTGTCCGCGTCTCCGTGTAACTTGTCATGTCCCCGGGCGCCTGGACCCGCCTCAGTTTACTTGGGTCTCCGCTCCATTTGTTGCTTTAGTTTTCTCTAATTGAGAAAGATTCCAGTTTTCTTTACTTGTTGAGACGCCGGATCCGGTAAATGGAAGTCGTTTGTTGCTTCGTTTTTTTGGTCATTGTTATTATATAGTAGAGGATGTTGCCTGAGGAGCACAAGAGTGGCACAGCAGGCAACCTGCGCCCTACTGCTCCTTGCTCGTCCTGGTAACTGCTCGTCTCCCACGTGTGTAGCAGTCACCACCTGGGATGGTTCAGGTAGTGTTGGTACGCCTGCTTAGCGCGGCTAGGAACTCACCTAGTTGTGCTTACCTAACTCTGCTTGGGCGGGGGTATAGCTCCGGCTCTTTGGTCCCACCTCTTTGGCGTTCATCAACTGTTGGACAGGTTCGTGAGCCTAGAGCCTCTCATGTTGTGTCGGGGGGACAGGCAGCCAGTGTATATATACATGTTTGTCTTGTATTGAGGTCTGCCCAAGGTGGCACTCCTGACCCCCCCCCCCAGGATCCAACCCCACAACAAGCTAACTCCTGGGTGACTATTTATTGCCAGGTGAACAGGCGCATTAGGTGATAGGAAATGCGCCCAACCATTTATGTCCCGCGCGGGATTTGAACCCGGAGTTACCTATTGCGAGTCGAGAACGAACCCGACTGTACCACCGAGACATAGCATGTGAAACTGTGTATTGAGTCTGCCTCCACCACACCACTGTCTACCGTAGTGGTTATCTTGCCATGATTTCGGGGTTCAACGTCCCCGCGGCCCGATCTTTGATCACGCCTCCTAGGGGGACCAGATTCACGAAGCAGTTATGCAAGCACTTACGAACCTGTACATCTTCTCAATCTTTGGCGGCTTTGTTTACAATTATTAAACAGTTAATGAGCTCCGAAGCACCAGGAGGCTGTTTATAACAATAACAACAGTTGATTGGCAAGTTTTCATGCTTGTAAACTGTTTAATAAATGTAAACAAAACCGTCAACGATTTAGGAAAGATGTGCACGTTCGTAAGTGCTTGCGTAACTGCTTCGTGAATCTGGCCCCTGGTTGCTGGACTGGTCAACCCAACAGCGGCTGCTCGCAGCATGTCGTATGAGCCACAGCCTGGTTGATCAGGTATCCTTTGGAGGTGTTTGTCAAGTTCTCTCTTGAACACTGTGAGGAGTCGGCCAGTTATGTCCCTTATGTGTAGTGGAAGCGTGTTGAACAGTCTCAGGCCTCTGATGTTGATTGTTCTCTCTTGAACACTGTGAGGAGTCGGCCAGTTATGTCCCTTATGTGTAGTGGAAGCGTGTTGAACAGTCTCGGGCCTCTGATGTTGATTGTTCTCTCTTGAACACTGTGAGGAGTCGGCCAGTTATGTCCCTTATGTGTAGTGGAAGCGTGTTGAACAGTCTCGGGCCTCTGATGTTGATAGTTCTCTCTTGAACACTGTGAGGGGTCGGCCAGTTATGTCCCTTATGTGTAGTGGAAGCGTGTTGAACAGTCTCGGGCCTCTGATGTTGATTGTTCTCTCTTGAACACTGTGAGGAGTCGGCCAGTTATGTCCCTTATGTGTAGTGGAAGCGTGTTGAACAGTCTCAGGCCTCTGATGTTGATAGTTCTCTCTTGAACACTGTGAGGGGTCGGCCAGTTATGCCCCTTATGTGTAGTGGAAGCGTGTTGAACAGTCTCAGGCCTCTGATGTTGATAGTTCTCTCTTGAACACTGAGAGGGGTCGGTCAGTTATGTCCCTTATGTGTAGTGGAAGCGTGTTGAACAGTCTCGGGCCTCTGATGTTGATAGTTCTCTCTTGAACACTGAGAGGGGTCGGTCAGTTATGTCCCTTATGTGTAGTGGAAGCGTGTTGAACAGTCTCGGGCCTCTGATGTTGATAGTTCTCTCTTGAACACTGAGAGGGGTCGGTCAGTTATGTCCCTTATGTGTAGTGGAAGCGTGTTGAACAGTCTCGGGCCTCTGATGTTGATAGTTCTCTCTCAGCTTTAATATCTCCTTATCATTCTCAGTTATCCAGTCCTCCACTTTTCTCAGTGTCATTACCTGTTCCTTCACTGGTGTTTCCTCCATAATGTGGCTGTGAAGCACTTTGGGTTGGATCTTTGCTTTATTTGCTATGTTGTTTTCATTCTGGCTCTCTGCTTCTCTTCTCTCACTGAGGTACTCATTCCTCACCCTCTGATATCTTACTCTGCTCGCCGGTGTTATGTTCAAATTCAAAATTCAAATTCAAATGTTTATTCAGGTAAAGTACATACATACAAGGGGTGATACATATATTGCTGAATTTATAGACAGAGCTAGTACATACAATGCCTAAAACCACTATTACGCAAAGCGTTTCGGGCATGTTGCTCCTATAGTCTCTCCATGTGAGAGAACGGTAGAGGAATACAGGAGGAAGTGTACTCACCTATTTGTGCTTACGGTGGTTGAGCTTTGGCTTTTTGGTCCCGCCTCTCACCCATCAATCAACTGGTGTACAGATTCCTGAGCCTACTGGGCTCTATCATATCTACACTTGAAACTGTGTATGGAGTCAGCCTCCACCACATCACTGCCTAATGCATTCCATCTGTTAACAACTCTGACACTAAAAACTCAGTTTCCACCTGTGTCCCCTTGTTCGCGTACCACCAGTGTTGAATACTTTATCCTTGTCTACCCGGTAGATTCCCCTGAGGATTTTGTAGGTTGTGATCATGTCTCCCCTTACTCTTCTGTCTTCCAGTGTCGTAAGGTGCATTTCCTGCAGTCTTTTCTCGTAACTCATGCCTCTTAGTTCTGGGACTAGTCTAGTGGCATACCTTTGGACTTTTTCCAGCTTCGTCTTGTGCTTGACAAGGTACGGGCTCCATGCTGGGGCTGCATACTCCAGGATTGGTCTTACATATGTGGTATATAAGATTCTGAATGATTCCTTACACAGGTTCCTGAAGGCTGTTCTGATGTTAGCCAGCCTCGCATATGCCGCAGACGTTATTCTTTTTATGTGGGCTTAAGGAGACAGATTTGGTGTGATATCAACTCCTAGATCTTTCTTTCTGTCAGTTTCGTTAAGTACTTCATCTCCTATTCTGTATCCTGTGTCTGGCCTCCTGTTTCCACCGCCTACTTTCATTACTTTGCATTTACTCGGGTTGAACTTCAATAGCCATTTGTTGGACCATTCACCCAGTCTGTCTAGGTCATCTTGTAGCCTCTTACTATCATCCTCTGTTTCAATTCTTCTCATAATTTTTGCATCATCAGCAAACATTGAGAGAAACGAGTCTATACCCTCCGGGAGATCATTTACATATATCAGAAACAGTATAGGTCCAAGGACTGACCCCTACAGGACTCCACTTGTAACGTCTCGCCAATCTGAGACCTCACCCCTCACATTGACTCATTGTCTCCTGTTGCTTAGGTACTCCTTTATCCAATGGAGTACCTTACCTTTCACACCGGCCTGCATCTCCAGCTTTCTCACTAGCCTCTTGTGTGGTACTGTATCAAAGGCTTTCTAGCAATCCAGAAATATGCCGTCGGCCCATCCCTCTCTTTCTTGCCTTATTTTTGTTGCCTGGTCGTAGACTTCAAGTAACCCTGTGAGGCAGGACCTGCCATCCCTGAACCCATGTTGATGCTGTGTTACAAAGTTCTTTCGCTCCAGATGCTCCACTAGCTTTCTTCGCACAATCTTCTCCATCAGCTTGCATGGTATGCAGGTTAGGGACACTGGCTTGTAGTTCAGTGCCTCCTGTCTATCCCCTTGTATATCGGGATTACGTTAGCTGCTTTCCAAATTTCAACAGTTCCCCTGTTGCCAGAGATTTGTTTGTTACGGCCCTACTGGGACGCAACCGGGTTCTTTTCTGGTGTTATTAGAATTTGGGAATCCGGCCCCAAGTTAGTAGTGGCTTTCAAGGGGTGTGTTCCGTAACGCAAGTTAAATTAAAGGGGAAGGGAGACAAATGCACTGCTTTATATATATATATATATATATATATATATATATATATATATATATATATATATATATATATATATATATATATATATATATATATATATATATATATATATATATATATATATATATATATTTATATATATATATATATATATATATATATATATATATATATATATATATATATATATATATATAATCACCACCACCATAAATAAATATATAAACAGTCACACGGGGTTGCTATAACTACACTTATTATATACAGATTCGTCTTCCTCTGAAGACACAGGATGCTCCACGGTGCTCACGATGAGTAGCCCTGGTTCCCTTCTTCGTGGCCCATGATGAATCCTCTTGGCTTCTCTCGGCAAATCTACCCTGGCCATAGGCCAGCCAAATCACAGTCCCACTGGGTGCTCCATCGTGGAGGCCTTCAACCACAATCCAGCCTGTAGCTAGCAGGTTCCAATCAGCTCCGCTGCGTAGGTCACTCCACGACCGATGCCAGGGTTGCGAGCCCTAGGCAGGAGCCTCATGTGATTCCGCTGATCACTCTCCTCTCTCAGTACCACAGTGGCTAGTCTCCTCCACCAGCCAGCCCCGGATACGACGATTCCTCGACTCTGCCATGTCACAGGCAGGCTAACACTCTCAACAGTGTTCGTCCGGGGGTGACTCACAGCTTTTTCAGAGCAAACTCGTGGAGAGACTTTGGCTGCCTTGGGTAGACTGCCCCATCGTCCAGTACAGCAGTCCCAGGTCGACTCTGTAATCAGACACGTCATTAGTACTAGGGACACTCTAGGGCACCTCACTTACAGGCTTAGACACAAACGTCCACCTATCCACTCCATAGATGGCGTTGCTGTCTAAGCGCCACCTCACCAGAGGTCAGCAGCGGCTATGTTATGAGCTGATCAAGACGGGAAACCAGCCCCTGTGGCCGGTATATCCCGTCCTCGCTAGATAGCGTCGTCCATTTGGAGGGGGTTTCGGGAGCCAACTCACAGATGGCGTTGTCGTCACTGCTCCGTGCTACGACGCTAGACTCGGGTCCGTAACATTGTTATACACTATGGAGAGTGGTAATGGAGAGAGTGTAGGTAAGTTCTGGTGCTTAGTTGCTCTGATTTCTTTCATTCTTGATGCTTCCATCACTGTGATTCATTCTTTTTCTTTAGGAGTGAGACAAACTTGCCAGCTGGCTCCTGCCGCTTGTGAGTGATGTACCGTGTACCATGTGTCCCGCCACCTGTATGGTACCTACTTGATTCCTGCTTGATGGGGTTCTGGGAGTTCTTCTACTCCCCAATCCCGGCCCGAGGCCAGGCTTGACTTGTGAGAGTTTGGTCCACTAGGCTGTTGCTTGGAGCGGCCCGCAGGCCCACATACCCACCACAGCCCGGTTGGTCCGGCACTCCTTGAAAGAAACAATCTAGTTTCCTCTTGAAGATGTCTACGGTTGTTCCGGCAATATTTCTGATGCTCGCTGGTAGGACGTTGAACAACCACGGACTTCTGATGTTTATACAGTGTTCTCTGATTGTGCCTATGGCACCTCTGCTCTTCACTGGTTCTATTCTGCATTTTCTTCCATTTCGTTCACTCCAGTACGTTGTTATTTTACTGTGAAGATTTGGGACCTGGCCCTCCAGTATTTTCCATGTATATATTATTTGGTATCTCTCTCGTCTCCTTTCTAGTGAGTACATTTGGAGAGCTTTGAGACGATCCCAATAATTTAGGTGCTTTATCTCGTCTATGCGTGCCGTATATGTTCTCCGTATTCCCTCAATTTCAGCAATCTCTCCTGCTCTGAAGGGGAAAGTGAGTACTGAGCAGTACTCAAGACGGGACAACACAAGTGATTTGAAGAGCACAACCATTGCGATGGGATCTCTGGACTTGAAGGTTCTCGTAATCCATCCTATCATTTTTCTGGCTGACGCAATATTTGCTTGGTTATGCTCCCTAAACGTTAGATCGTCGGACATCATTATTCCCAAATCCTTGACATGGTGTTTTCCTACTATGGGCAGATTCGATTGTGTTTTGTACCCTGTATTATGTTTAAGATTCTCATTTTTGCCGTATCTGAGTACCTGGAATTTATCACCGTTAAACATCATGTTATTTTCTGCTGCCCAGTCGAAAACTTTGTTGATATCTGTTTGTAGTTTATCAATGTCTTCAGCAGAGGTAATTTTCATGCTGATTTTTGTATCATCTGCAAAGGATGACACGAAGCTGTGACTTGTGTTTTTGTCTATATCTGATATAAGAATAAGGAACAGCAGTGGTGCAAGGACTGTACCTTGAGGTACAGAGCTTTTAACATCGCTTGGACTCGATTTCACTTGATTGACTGTTACTCATTGTGTTCTGTTCGACAGGAAATTGAGTATCCAGCGTCCTACTTTACCAGTTTTACCCATTGACCTCATTTTGTGTGGCTTTGACCTCATTACGGTACAGCTGGCAAGCTGACCCCAACACTCTGGGGTCAACACTCTGGGGTCAACACTGGGGTCAACACAGGAGTAAACACTGGGGTCAACACTCAGGAGTCAACACTGGGGTCAACACTCAAGAGTCAACACTGGGGTCAACACTGGGGTCAACACTCTGGGGTCAACACTCTGGGGTCAACACTGGGGCCAACACTCTGGGGTCAACACTCTGGGGTCAACACTGGGGTCAACACTCTGGGGTCAACACTCTGGGGTCAACACTCTGGGGTCAACACTAGTGTCAACACTCTGAGGTCAACACTGCCAACACTGGGGTCAACACTGTGTCAACAATGGGGTCAACACTGGGGTCAACACTCTGGGGTCAACACTGGGGTCAACACTCTGGGGTCAACACTGGGGTCAACACTAGTGTCAACACTCTGGGGTCAACACTGGTCAACACTCTGGGGTCAACACTAGTGTCAACACTGGGGTCAACACTGTGGTCAACACTGGGGTCAACACTGGGGTCAACACTCTGGGGTCAACACTGGGGTCAACACTGGGGTCAACACTAGTGTCAACACTCTGGGGTCAACACTGTGGTCAACACTGGGGTCAACACTAGTGTCAACACTGGGGTCAACACTGGGGTCAACACTGTGGTCAACACTGGGGTCAACACTTTGTGGGGTCAACACTGGGTGGGGCCAACACTGGGGTCAACACTGTGTCAACACTGGGGTCAACACTCTGGGGTCAACACTGGGGTCAACACTCTGGGGTCAACACTGGGGTCAACAGTGGGGTCAATGCTGGCTTCAACACTCTGAGGTCAACACTGTGGTTAACACTGGGGTCAACACTGGGGTCAACACTCTGGGGTCAGCACTCTGGGGTCAGCACTCTGGGGTCAACACTGGAGTCAGTACTCTGAGGTCAACACTCTGGGGTCAACACTGGGGTCAACACTGGGGTCAACACTGGGGTCAGCACTCTGGGGTCAACACTCTGGGGTCAACACTGGGGTCAACACTCTGGGGTCAACACTGGGGTCAGCACTCTAAGTCAACACTCTGGGGTCAACACTGGGGTCAACACTGTGGTCAACACTGGGGTCAGCACTCTGGGGTCAACACTGGGGTCATCACTCTGGGGTCATCATTCTGGGGTCAACACTCAGGAGTCAACACTGGGATCAACACTCTGGGGTCAACACTGGGGTCAGCACTCTGGGGTCAACATTCTGGGGTCAACCCCTTTGGGTCAACACTGGGATCAACACTGTGGTCAACACTCTGGGGTCAACACTCTAGGGTCAACACTGGGGTCAACACTCTGGGGTCAACACTGGGGTCAACACTCTGGGGTCAACACTGGGGTCAACACTGGGGTCGGCACTCTGGGGTCAACACTGGGATCAACACTCTGGGGTCAACACTGGGGTCAGCACCTTGGGGTCAACACTGGGGTCAGCACTCTGGGGTCAACACTGGGGTCAGCACTCTGGGGTCAACACTGGGGTCAGCACTCTGGGGTCAACACTGGGGTCAGCACTCTGGGGTCAACACTGGGGTAGCACTCTGGGGTCAACACTGGGGTCAGCATTCTGGGGTCAACACGGGTATACTCTGGGGTCAACACTGGGGTCAGCACTCTGGGGTCAACACTCTGGGGTCAACACTCTGGGGTCAACACTGGGGTCAGCACTCTGGGGTCAACACTGGAGTCAACACTCTGGGGTCAACACTGGGGTCAGCACTCTGGGGTCAACATTCTGGGGTCAACCCCTTTGGGTCAACACTGGGATCAACACTGTGGTCAACACTCTGGGGTCAACACTCTAGGGTCAACACTGGGGTCAACACTCTGGGGTCAACACTGGGGTCAACACTCTGGGGTCAACACTGGGGTCAACACTGGGGTCGGCACTCTGGGGTCAACACTGGGATCAACACTCTGGGATCAACACTGGGGTCAGCACCTTGGGGTCAACACTGGGGTCAGCACTCTGGGGTCAACACTGGGGTCAGCACTCTGGGGTCAACACTGGGGTCAGCACTCTGGGGTCAACACTGGGGTCAGCACTCTGGGGTCAACACTGGGGTCAGCACTCTGGGGTCAACACTGGGGTCAGCACTCTGGGGTCAACACGGGTATACTCTGGGGTCAACACTGGGGTCAGCACTCTGGGGTCAACACTCTGGGGTCAACACTCTGGGGTCAACACTGGGGTCTACACTCTGGGGTCAACACTGGAGTCAACACTCTGGGGTCAACACTGGGGTCAGCACTCTGGGGTCAACACTCTGGGGTCAACACTCTGGGGTCAACACTGGGGTCAGCACTCTGGGGTCAGCACTCTGGGGTCAAGACTCTGGTGTCAACACTGGGGTCAACACTGGGATCAACACTCTGGAGTCAAGACTCTGGGGTCAACACTCTGGGGTCAACACTGGGGTCAACACTCTGGGGTCAACACTGGGGTCAACACTCTAGGGTCAACACTGGGGTCAACACTCTGGGGTCAACACTGGGGTCAACACTCTGGGGTCAACACTAGTGTCAACACTGTGGTCAACACCCTGGGGTTAACACTGGGGTCAACAGTGGGGTCAACACTAGTCTCAATACTGGGGTCAACACTGGGGTCAACACTGTGGTCAACACTGGGGTCAACACTCTGGGGTCAACACTGGGGTCAACACTGTGTCAACACTGTGTCAACACTGGGGTCAACACTGGGGTCAACACTGGGGTCAACACTCTGGGGTCAACACTGGGGTCAACACTCTGGGGATCAACACTGGGGTCAACACTGTGTCAACACTGGGGTCAACACTGGGGTCAACACTCTGGGGTCAACACTGGGGTCAACACTGGGGTCAACGCTCTGGGGTCAACGCTCTGGGGTCAACGCTCTGGGGTCAACACTGGGGTCAACAGTGGGGTCAACACTCTGAGGTCAACACTGGGGTCAACACTGGGGTCAACACTCTGGGGTCAACACTGTGGTCAACACTTTGGTCAACACTGGGGTCAGCACTCTGGGGTCAACACTCTGGGGTCAACACTCTGGGGTCAGCACTGGGGTCAACACTATGGGGTCAACACTCTGGGGTCAACACTGGGGTCAACACTGGGGTCAGCACTCTGGGGTCAACACTCTGGGGTCAACACTCTGGGGTCAACACTCTGGGGTCAACACTGGGGTCAACACTGGTCAACACTGGAATCAACACTCTGGGGTCAACACTGGGGTCAGCACTCTGGGGTCAACACTGGGATCAACACTCTGGGGTCAACACTGGGGTCAGCACTCTGGGGTCAACACTGTGGTCAGCACTCTGGGGTCAACACTGGTGTCAGCACTCTGGGGTCAACACTGGGGTCAGCACTCTGGGGTCAACACGGGTACACCCTGGGGTCAACACTGGGGTCAGCACTCTGGGGTCAACACTCTGGGGTCAACACTGGGGTCAACACTCTGGGGTCAACACTGGGGTCAGCACTCTGGGTCAACAATCTGGGGTCAACACTCTGGGGTCAACACTGGGGTCAACACTGGGGTCAACACTGGGGTCAGCACTCTGGGGTCAACACTGGTGTCAGCACTCTGGGGTCAACACTGGGGTCAGCACTCTGGGGTCAACACGGGTACACTCTGGGGTCATCACTGGGGTCAGCACTCTGGGGTCAACACTCTGGGGTCAACACTGGGGGTCAACACTCTGGGGTCAACACTGGGGTCAGCACTCTGGGTCAACAATCTGGGGTCAACACTCTGGGGTCAACACTGGGGCCTACACTCTGGGGTCAACACTCTGGGGTCAACACTGGGGTCAGCACTCTGGAGTCAACACTCTGGGGTCAACACTCTGCGGTCAACACTGGGATCAGCACTCTGGGGTCAGCACTCTGGGGTCAACACTCTGGTGTCAACACTGGGGTCAACACTCTGGGATCAACACCCTGGGGTCAAGACTCTTGGGTCAACACTCTGGGGTCAACACAGGGGTCAACACTCTGGGGTCAACACTGGGGTCAACACTCTGGGGTCAACACTGGGGTCAACACTAGTGTCAACACTCTGGGGTCAACACTGGGGTCAACACTAGTGTGAACACTGGGGTCAACACTCTGGGGTCAACACTGTGGTCAACACTCTGGGGTTAAGACTGGGGTCAACAGTGGGGTCAACACTAGTGTCAACACTGGGGTCAACACTGGGGTCAACACTGTGGTCAACACTGGGGTCAACACTCTGGGGTCAACATTGGGGTCAACACTGTGTCAACACTGGGGTCAACACTGGGGTCAACACTCTGGGGTCAACACTCTGGGGTCAACACTGGGGTCAACACTGTGTCAACACTGGGGTCAACACTCTGGGGTCAACACTGGGGTCAACACTGGGGTCAACACTCTGGGGTCAACACTGGGGTCAACGCTCTGGGGTCAACACTGGGGTCAACACTCTGAGGTCAACACTGGGGTCAACACTGGGGTCAACACTCTGGGGTCAACACTGTGGTCAACACTGGGGTCAACACTGGGGTCAGCACTCTGGGGTCAACACTCTGGGGTCAACACTCTGGGGTCAACACTGGGGTCAACACTCTGGGGTCAACACTGGGGTCAACACTGGGGTCAGCACTCTGGGGTCAACACTCTGGGGTCAACTCTGGGATCAGCACTCTAAGTCAACACTCTGGGGTCAACACTCTGGGGTCAACACTGGGGTCAACACTGTGGTCAACACTGGGATCAACACTCTGGGGTCAACACTGTGGTCAACACTGGGATCAACACTCTGGGGTCAACACTGGGGTCAACACTCTGGGGTCAACACTGGGATCAACACTCTGGGGTCAACACTGGGGTCAGCACTCTGGGGTCAACACTGTGGTCAGCACTCTTTGGGTCAACACTGGTGTCAGCACTCTGGGGTCAACAATGGGGTCAGCACCCTGGGGTCAACACTCTGGGGTCAACACTGGGGTCAGTACTCTGGGGTCAACACTCTGGGGTCAACACTGGGGTCAACACTCTGGGGTCAACACTGGGGTCAGCACTCTGGGTCAACAATCTGGGGTCAACACTGGGGTCTACTCTCTGGGGTCAACACTCTGGGGTCAACACTCTGGGGTCAACACTGGGGTCAGCACTCTGGGGTCAACACTCTGGGGTCAACACTGGGGTCAGCACTCTAGGGTCAGCACTCTGGGGTCAAGACTCTGGTGTCAACACTGGGGTCAACACTCTGGGATCAACACTCTGGGGTCAAGACTCTGGGATCAACACTCTGGGGTCAACACTGGGGTCAGCACTCTGGGTCAACAATCTGGGGTCAACACTCTGGGGTCAACACTGGGGTCAACAATCTGGGGTCAACACTCTGGGGTCAACACTGGGGTCAACACTCTGGGATCAACACTCAGGGGTCAAGACTCTGGGGTCAACACTCTGGGGTCAACACTCTGGTTAGGTTAAGTGTAGGTGTGGAGAGTGTGGAGGTGTACAGTGTAGGTGTGGAGAGTGTGGTGGTGTACAGTGTAGGTGTGGAGAGTGTGGAGGTGTACAGTGTAGGTGTGGAGAGTGTGGAGGTGTACAGTGTAGGTTTGGAGAGTGTGGAGGTGTACAGTGTAGGTGTGGAGAGTGTGGTGGTGTACAGTGTAGGTGTTGAGAGTGTGGTGGTGTACAGTGTAGGTGTGGAGAGTGTGGAGGTGTACAGTGTAGGTGTGGAGAGTGTGGTGGTGTACAGTGTAGGTGTGGAGAGTGTGGTGGTGTACAGTGTACGTGTGGAGAGTGTGGAGGTGTACAGTGTAGGTGTGGAGAGTGTGGTGGTGTACAGTGTAGGTGTGGAGAGTGTGGTGGTGTACAGTGTACGTGTGGAGAGTGTGGAGGTGTGCAGTGCAGGTGTGGAGAGTGTGGAGGTGTACAGTGTAGCACCACACACAGGGCGCCAGGAGCCAGGGGTCGTCTGCCAGCAGCCTCAACACCTGGAGCAGACACCTAGCGGCCACCACCTCCACCTGCAGGTCCAGTATACACACATTATTGCATCATTTATAGTCTTCAAACCAATATGTCAGTGTTAATGGGAACCATTTTGTGTTGGTTGGAGTCGAACAGGTTGGGGAGGTTACGTCAGCGGGCCACGTCTGCGTCGCTGTTCTATGGGGAATAACGTGAGATATCCTATCTCAGAAATGTCCAGGGATAACTGCGCTAATTGTCCAGCGGGGCCCTAGTGTAATATACCCATGTTGTCCAGCGGGGCCCTAGTGTAATATACCCATGTTGTCCAGCGGGGCCCTAGTGTAATATACCCATGTTGTCCAGCGGGGCCCTAGTGTAATATACCCATGTTGTCCAGCGGGGCCCTAGTGTAATATACCCATGTTGTCCAGCGGGGCCCTAGTGTAATATACCCATGTTGTCCAGCGGGGCCCTAGTGTAATATACCCATGTTGTCCAGCGGGGCCCTAGTGTAATATACCCATGTTGTCCAGCGGGGCCCTAGTGTAATATACCCATGTTGTCCAGCGGGGCCCTAGTGTAATATATAATATATTGCCAACGGCCATACTACGTTGAGAACACCGCTTCTCGTCCGATCAGCGAAGTTAAGCAACGTTGGGTTTGGTTAGTACTTGGATGGGTGACCGCCTGGGAACACCAAATGCTGTTGGCAATAATGTTGAACACTCAGCTCTCTTGTTTAAATCCCTAAACTTGCTAAATATTAACTCCCTCCACACATTCTCTTGTGTCAACTACATTTACAAAACCCTGTTCTTAAATGCAAACCATGCTCTGAAACTCTCCCTGGACAGATGTAATAGGACCCATTATCACCACACCAGAAATAAATATCTCTTTGATATCCCCAGGGTCAAACTTAATCTGTGTAAACACTATGCAAATTAAGGGACCTAGTCTATGGAACTCACTCCCTAGTGAATTGAAAAACTGTAAAACTTTTGCCTTATTTAAAAGCAAAACCAAAAAGTACCTAATTTCATCTTCATAGTTTCCTACACTGAGCTTTAAATTTGCTCTGTACCTAGTGTTACCCAATCTCCTAATTTTTATGTAATATCAAACTACCTTATCATTGTGTTCATTGCTGTCTTCTTTTATGTGCTAGCCATATGCTGTATTGTGACTACCAATTTTTGTCAACTACCATTCAAGCTGTCATTGCAATCAATCTTATATTGTTTCTGCTGTATTGTGACTACCAATTTTTGTCAACTACCATTCAAGCTGTCATTGCAATCAATCTTAGCTACCTATGTGCTTTAATA
Organism: Procambarus clarkii; assembly: GCF_040958095.1. Taxonomy (NCBI): domain Eukaryota; kingdom Metazoa; phylum Arthropoda; class Malacostraca; order Decapoda; family Cambaridae; genus Procambarus; species Procambarus clarkii. The sequence goes on from NC_091197.1 coordinate 26,991,416, forward strand.
TACTGTACCTACAATTTTCTCTCATCTTCTTTTTTTTTCATTTCATGTAACTGTTATCATTTTTTTGTCTATAAATTTTGCAAGTATTTACCTCCTTAAAATTTTCTTAGATTAAGGACCTGCCCGAAACGCTGCGCGTGCTTGTGGCTTTACAAGACTGTAATTACCATATTTGTATCCTCACATTCCTTATGTACATTCTTGTATATGCATAAATAAATAAATAAATAAATAAATAAATAAATAAATACCCATGTTGTCCAGCGAGGCGCTAGTGTAATATACCCATGTTGTCCAGCGGGTCGCTAGTGTAATATATCCATGTTGTCCAGCGGGGCGCTAGTGTAAGTAGCCCTGTGCTATCGTGATCAAAGATAACATAACTCCATGAAGAAGCAAAACACAATTTGTTATTTAGTCAAGCGACCCTAAGCTCTCAGGTGTTGGGAGAGTACGACACTTTGTGCGGCTGCCTGCAGCGCTGCCAGGCGCAGTGTTTACAACAAGATCAACCATTACCTGTTGTCTGCTAACTTAACCTAACTTACCCACGTTACCTTTGTAAACTAACTTTACTGTACCTACACTCACTTAACCTAACCTACAAACTGTCCCATGTACACCCCATAACAGTACCATGTACACCCCCATAACTGTACCATGTACACCCCATAACTGTACCATGCTCACCCCATAACTGTACCATGTACACCCTATAACTGTACCATGTACACCCCATAACTGTACCATGTACACCCTATAACAGTACCATGTACACCCCCATAAACTGTACCATGTACACCCCATAACTGTACCATGCTCACCCCATAACTGTACCATGTACACTCCATAACTGTATTATGTACACCCCCATAAACTGTACCATGTACACCCCATAACTGTACCATGCTCACCCCATAACAGTACCATGCTCACCCCATAACTGTACCATGTACACCCCATAACTGTACCATGTACACCCCATAACTGTACCATGTACACCCCATAACTGTACCATGTACACCCCATAACTGTATTATGTACACCCCCATAAACTGTACCATGTACACTCCATAACTGTACCATGTACGCCCCATAACTGTAACATGTACACCCCATAACTGTACCATGTACACCCCATAACTGTACCATGTACACCCCATAACTGTACCATGTACACCCCATAACTGTACCATGTACACCCCATAACTGTACCATGTACACCCCATAACTGTACCATGTACACCCCATAACTGTACCATGTACACCCCCATGAGTGTACCATGTACACACTCATAACTGTACATTGTACATCCCATAACTGTACCATGTACGCCCCATAACTGTACCGTGTACACCCCCATAACTGTACCATGTACACCCCATAACTGTACCATGTACACCCCATAACTGTACCATGTACACCCCATAACTGTATTATGTACACCCCCATAAACTGTACCATGTACACTCCATAACTGTACCATGTACGCCCCATAACTGTAACATGTACACCCCATAACTGTACCATGTACACCCCATAACTGTACCATGTACACCCCATAACTGTACCATGTACACCCCATAACTGTACCATGTACACCCCATAACTGTACCATGTACACCCCATAACTGTACCATGTACACCCCATAACTGTACCATGTACACCCCATAACTGTACCATGTACACCCCATAACTGTACCATGTACACCCCCATGAGTGTACCATGTACACACTCATAACTGTACATTGTACATCCCATAACTGTACCATGTACGCCCCATAACTGTACCGTGTACACCCCCATAACTGTACCATGTACACCCCATAACTGTACCATGTACACCCCATAACTGTACCATGTACACCCCCATAAGTGTACCGTGTACACCCCATAAACACACACCGTAGAGGGACGGTGCAAGGCGTCAAGTAAGTGAGCAGAGACGTAGTACTGGTTCAGGCTACGGTGTCACAGTCATCTTCCTAAATTACTCCACATTATCTTATCAGGAGTAGTAGTGTTTTGTCCACCCGGCCGGACAGTGATGCTTGGACAGTAGTAGTGTCCAGACGGCTGAACAGTGAGGCTTGGACAGTAGTAGTGTCCAGACAGCTGAACAGTGAGGCAGTTACTGTGTGAGAAGAAGCAGACTCACCGTGATATACTCACCGTGATATACTCTCTCACAGTGTGTAGACAAAGAGGTTCACCAACATAACATACCCCAGTATACCCCAGACAGCTGCCCATACAGACATACTCTGGCCAGTGACTACCTCAGAGTTGTGAGGTTATCAGAGAGACTGTGGCAGTGGTTGAGTGATTATGGAGTAGTGAGATAGACTCCTTGTTGATCATGCCGCACCAAGACGACGCCCCCAGAGTCTCCAATGGCAGCCTCCCCAGGTACGTCAGTCTCATTCTCGCCCTTAATGACTCTATTATACCACTGTCTTGTACTGGTGGCTAGCTTACACCACTACCACACACTAGGGAGCCTTAGTGTGTATCCTGGGGTATGTAGGAGGCCTTAGTGTGTACCCTGGGGTATGTAGGAGGCCTTAGTGCGTATCCTGGGGTATGTAGGAGGCCTTAGTGTGTATCCTGGGGTATGTAGGAGGCCTTAGTGCGTATCCTGGGGTATGTAGGAGGCCTTAGTGCGTATCCTGGGGTATGTAGGGAGCCTTAGTGTGTATCCTGGGGTATGTAGGAGGCCTTAGTGTGTATCCTGGGGTATGTAGGGAGCCTTAGTGTGTATCCTGGGGTATGTAGGGAGCCTTAGTGTGTATCCTGGGGTATGTAGGGAGCCTTAGTGTGTATCCTGGGGTATGTAGGGAGCCTTAGTGAGTATCCTGGGGTATGTAGTGAGCCTTAGTGTATATCCTGGGGTATGTAGGGAGCCTTAGTGTGTATCCTGGGGTATGTAGGGAGCCTTAGTGAGTATCCTGGGGTATGTAGTGAGCCTTAGTGTATATCCTGGGGTATGTAGGGAGCCTTAGTGTGTATCCTGGGGTATGTAGGGAGCCTTAGTGAGTATCCTGGGGTATGTAGTGAGCCTTAGTGTATATCCTGGGATATGTAGGGAGCCTTAGTGTGTATCCTGGGGTATGTAGGGGGCCTTAGTGTGTATCCTGGGGTATGTAGTGAGCCTTAGTGTACTCATCTATTTGTACTCACCTATTTGTGTGTGTATCCTGGGGTATGTAGGGAGCCTTAGTGTGTATCCTGGGGTATGTAGGGAGCCTTAGTGTGTATCCTGGGGTATGTAGGGAGCCTTAGTGTGTATCCTGGGGTATGTAGGGAGCCTTAGTGTGTATCCTGGGGTATGTAGGGAGCCTTAGTGTGTATCCTGGGGTATGTTGTGAGCCTTAGTGTATATCCTGGGGTATGTAGGGAGCCTTTTGTGTGTATCCTGGGGTATGTAGTGAGCCTTAGTGTATATCCTGGGGTATGTAGGGAGCCTTAGTGTGTATCCTGGGGTATGTAGTGAGCCTTAGTGTGTATCCTGGGGTATGTAGTGAGCCTTAGTGTATATCCTGGGGTATGTAGGGAGCCTTAGTGTGTATCAGGGGGTATGTAAGGAGCCTTAATGTGCATCTTGGGGTATGTTGTGAGCCTTAGTGTGTATCCTGGGGTATGTAGGAGGCCTTAGTGTGTATCCTGGGGTATGTAGGGAGCCTTAGTGTGTATCCTGGGGTATGTAGGGAGCCTTAGTGTGTATCCTGGGGTATGTAGTGAGCCCTAGTGTATATCCTGGGGTATGTAGGGAGCCTTAGTGTGTATCCTGGGGTATGTAGGGGGCCTTTGTGTGTATCCTGGGGTATGTAGTGAGCCTTAGTGTACTCACCTATTTGTACTCACCTATTTGTGTGTGTATCCTAGGGTATGTAGGGAGCCTTAGTGTGTATCCTGGGGTATGTTGTGAGCCTTAGTGTGTATCCTGGGGTATGTTGTGAGCCTTAGTGTGTATCCTGGGGTATGTTGTGAGCCTTAGTGTGTATCCTGGGGTATGTTGTGAGCCTTAGTGTGTATCCTGGGGTATGTAGTGAGCCTTAGTGTATATCCTGGGGTATGTTGTGAGCCTTAGTGTGTATCCTGGGGTATGTTGTGAACCTTAGTGTGTATCCTGGGGTATGTTGTGAACCTTAGTGTGTATCCTGGGGTATGTAGTGAGCCTTAGTGTGTATCCTGGGGTATGTTGTGAGCCTTAGTGTGTATCCTGGGGTATGTTGTGAGCCTTAGTGTGTATCCTGGGGTATGTTATGAGCCTTAGTGTGTATCCTGGGGTATGTTGTGAGCCTTAGTGTGTATCCTGGGGTATGTAGTGAGCCTTAGTGTATATCCTGGGGTATGTTGTGAGCCTTAGTGTGTATCCTGGGGTATGTTGTGAGCCTTAGTGTGTATCCTGGGGTATGTTATGAGCCTTAGTGTGTATCCTGGGGTATGTTGTGAGCCTTAGTGTGTATCCTGGGGTATGTAGTGAGCCTTAGTGTATATCCTGGGGTATGTAGGGAGCCTTAGTGTGTATCCTGATGTATGTAGGGGCCTTAGTGTGTATCCTGGGGTATGTAGGGAGCCTTAGTGTGTATCCTGATGTATGTAGGGGCCTTAGTGTGTATCCTGGGGTATGTAGGGGGCCTTAGTGTGTATCCTGGGGTATGTTGTGAGCCTTAGTGTGTATCCTGATGTATGTAGGGGCCTTAGTGTGTATCCTGGGGTATGTAGTGAGCCTTAGTGTATATCCTGGGGTATGTAGGGAGCCTTAGTGTGTATCCTGGTGTATGTTGTGAGCCTTAGTGTGTATCCTGGGGTATGTAGGGAGCCTTAGTGTATATCCTGGGGTATGTTGTGAACCTTAGTGTGTATCCTGGGGTATGTAGTGAGCCTTAGTGTGTATCCTGGGGTATGTAGTGAGCCTTAGTGTGTATCCTGGTGTATGTTGTGAGCCTTAGTGTGTATCCTGGGGTATGTAGGGAGCCTTAGTGTGTATCCTGGGGTATGTAGTGAGCCTTAGTGTATATCCTGGGGTATGTTGTGAGCCTTAGTGTGTATCCTGGGGTATGTTGTGTGTGTGTGTGAGTGTATTCACCTAGTTGCATTCACGTAGTTGTATTCACCTAGTTGTATTCACCCAGTTGTATTTACCCAGTTGTATTCACCTAGTTGTATTCACGTAGTTGTATTTACCTAGTTGTGTTCACCCAGTTGTATTCTCGTAGTTGTATTCACCTAGTTGTATTCACCCAGATGTATTCACCCATTTGTATTCACCCAGTTGTATTCACGTAGTTGTATTCACCCAGTTGTATTCACCCAGTTGTATTCACCCAGTTGTATTCACGTAGATGTATTCACCCAGTTGTATTCACCCAGTTGTATTCACGTAGTTGTATTCACCTAGTTGTATTCACCCAGTTGTATTCACCCAGTTGTATTCACGTAGATATATTCACCTAGTTGTGTTCACCCAGTTGTATTCACCTAGTTGTGCTTGCAGGGGATGAGCTCTGGCTCCTACGGCCCGCCTCTCAACTGTCTATCAACGAACTGTTACTAACTACTAACTAACTTGTTTTCCCCACACGCCCAGGAAGCAGCCCTAAACAGCTGTTTAACTCCCAGGTACCTATTTACTGCTAGGTAACAGGGCCATCAGGGTGAAAGAAATTTTCCCCACTTTTGCTTGTGCCATCAATGTGGGTCGAACCCAGACCCTAGGATTACGAGTCCAGAGCGCTGTCCACTCAGCTATCAGGCCCCAGCTTGATAGCTGTGTGTGTGTGTGTGTGTGTGTGTGTGTGTGTGTGTGTGTGTGTGTGTGTGTGTGTGAGTGTACTCACATAATCGTGCAACACATACTAGGCAAGTGTTGCAGGAAGACATACATGTGAACGAACACTGATGCAACACAATTTCTGTTACACTTGGGAGAGGATCTGCCCAACCGCTTGAGCTGGACGGTAGAGCGACGGTCTCGCTTCCTGCAGGTCGGCGTTCAATCCCCGACCGTCCACAAGTGGTTGGGCACCATTCCTTCCCCCCGTCCCATCCCAAATCCTTATCCTGACACCTTCCCAGTGCTACATAGTCGTGAGGGCTTGGCGCTTTCCCCTGATAGTTTCCATGCCGTTACAGGAGGCAGTGGGGAAGACGCAACAGAATGGTCAATCTTGCACAATGTTGAGTGTAAATCACGCCCTTTATTGTTCAACAATGGGTTTAGTTCGTTTATTATGGCAGCAAATATAATGGACTCCGGATGGTATCATGATGTTATCTCTGATATATCCGTTATCGCAGTCAAGGTCGTGCATATCGTGTTATCCCTAGTCTACCTGCCTGGTTCATGGACGTTATCTTAATTACTCATTAGTCACGTAACTGGTGAGTCATGAGGTTATGGTGGCACTGGTGGGAAGTACCATGGTAATGGTGGCACTGGTGGGAAGTGCCATGGTAATGGTGGCACTGGTGGGAAGTACCATGGTAATGGTGGCACTGGTGGGAAGTACCATGGTAATGGTGGCACTGGTGGGAAGTACCATGGTAATGGTGGCACTGGTGGGAAGTACCATGGTAATGGTGGCACTGGTGGGAAGTACCATGGTAATGGTGGCACTGGTGGGAAGTACCATGGTAATGGTGGCACTGGTGGGAAGTACCATGGTAATGGTGGCACTGGTGGGAAGTACCATGGTAATGGTGGCACTGGTGGGAAGTACCATGGTAATGGTGGCACTGGTGGGAAGTACCATGGTAATGGTGGCACTGGTGGGAAGTACCATGGTAATGGTGGCACTGGTGGGAAGTACCATGGTAATGGTGGCACTGGTGCGAAGTACCATGGTAATGGTGGCACTGGTGGGAAGTACCATGGTAATGGTGGCACTGGTGGGAAGTACCATGGTAATGGTAGCACTGGTGGGAAGTACCATGGTAATGGTGGCACTGGTGGGAAGTACCATGGTAATGGTGACATTGGTGGGAAGTACCATGGTAATGGTGACACTGGTGGGGGGCACCATGGTAATGGTGGCACTGGTGGGAAGTACCATGGTAATGGTGGCACTGGTGGGAAGTACCTCGGTAATGGTGGCACTGGTGGGGGGCACCATGGTAATGGTGGCACTGGTGGGAAGTACCATGGTAATGGTGGCACTGGTGGGGGGCACCATGGTAATGGTGACACTGGTGGGAAGCACCATGGTAATGGTGGCACTGGTGGGAAGTACCATGGTAATGGTGGCACTGGTGGGAAGTACCATGGTAATGGTGGCACTGGTGGGAAGTACCATGGTAATGGTGGCACTGGTGGGAAGTACCTTGGTAATGGTGGCACTGGTGGGAAGTACCATGGTAATGGTGGCACTGGTGGGAAGTACCATGGTAATGGTGGCACTGGTGGGAAGTACCATGGTAATGGTGGCACTGGTGGGAAGTACCATGGTAATGGTGGCACTGGTGGGAAGTACCATGGTAATGGTGGCACTGGTGGGGGGCACCATGGTAATGGTGGCACTGGTGGGAAGTACCATGGTAATGGTGGCACTGGTGGGAAGTACCATGGTAATGGTGGCACTGGTGGGAAGTACCATGGTAATGGTGGCACTGGTGGGAAGTACCATGGTAATGGTGGCACTGGTGGGAAGTACCATGGTAATGGTGGCACTGGTGGGAAGTACCATGGTAATGGTGGCACTGGTGGGAAGTACCATGGTAATGGTGGCACTGGTGGGAAGAACCATGGTAATGGTGGCACTGGTGGGAAGTACCATGGTAATGGTGGCACTGGTGGAAAGTACCATGGTAATGGTGGCACTGGTGGGAAGTACCATGGTAATGGTGGCACTGGTGGGAAGTACCATGGTAATGGTGGCACTGGTGGGAAGTACCATAGTAATGGTGGCACTGGTGGGAAGTACCATGGTAATGGTGGCACTGGTGGGAAGTACCATGGTAATGGTGGCACTGGTGGGAAGTACCATGGTAATGGTGGCACTGGTGGGAAGTACCATGGTAATGGTGGCACTGGTGGGAAATACCATGGTAATGGTGGCACTGGTGGGAAGTACCATGGTAATGGTGGCACTGGTGGAAAGTACCATGGTAATGGTGGCACTGGTGGGAAGTACCATGGTAATGGTGGCACTGGTGGGAAGTACCATGGTAATGGTGGCACTGGTGGGAAGTACCATGGTAATGGTGGCACTGGTGGGAAGTACCATGGTAATGGTGGCACTGGTGGGAAGTACCATGGTAATGGTGGCACTGGTGGGAAGTACCATTGTAATGGTGACACTGGTGGGGGGCACCATGGTAAATGGTGGCACTGGTGGGAAGTACCATGGTAATGGTGGCACTGGTGGGAAGTACCATGGTAATGGTGGCACTGGTGGGAAGCACCATGGTAATGGTGGCACTGGTGGGAAGCACCATGGTAATGGTGGCACTGGTGGGAAGTACCATGGTAATGGTGACACTGGTGGGAAGTACCATGGTAATGGTGACACTGGTGGGGGGCACCATGGTAATGGTGGCACTGGTGGGAAGTACCATGGTAATGGTGGCACTGGTGGGAAGTACCATGGTAATGGTGGCACTGGTGGGAAGTACCATGGTAATGGTGGCACTGGTGGGAAGTACCATGGTAATGGTGGCACTGGTGGGAAGAACCATGGTAATGGTGACACTGGTGGGGGGCACCATGGTAATGGTGGCACTGGTGGGAAGTACCATGGTAATGGTGGCACTGGTGGGAAGTACCATGGTAATGGTGGCACTGGTGGGAAGTACCATGGTAATGGTGGCACTGGTGGGAAGTACCATGGTAATGGTGGCACTGGTGGGAAGTACCATGGTAATGGTGGCACTGGTGGGAAGTACCATGGTAATGGTGGCACTGGTGGGAAATACCATGGTAATGGTGGCACTGGTGGGAAGTACCATGGTAATGGTGGCACTGGTGGAAAGTACCATGGTAATGGTGGCACTGGTGGGAAGTACCATGGTAATGGTGGCACTGGTGGGAAGTACCATGGTAATGGTGGCACTGGTGGGAAGTACCATGGTAATGGTGGCACTGGTGGGAAGTACCATGGTAATGGTGGCACTGGTGGGAAGTACCATGGTAATGGTGGCACTGGTGGGAAGTACCATTGTAATGGTGACACTGGTGGGGGGCACCATGGTAATGGTGGCACTGGTGGGAAGTACCATGGTAATGGTGGCACTGGTGGGAAGTACCATGGTAATGGTGGCACTGGTGGGAAGCACCATGGTAATGGTGGCACTGGTGGGAAGCACCATGGTAATGGTGGCACTGGTGGGAAGTACCATGGTAATGGTGACACTGGTGGGAAGTACCATGGTAATGGTGACACTGGTGGGGGGCACCATGGTAATGGTGGCACTGGTGGGAAGTACCATGGTAATGGTGGCACTGGTGGGAAGTACCATTGTAATGGTGACACTGGTGGGGGGCACCATGGTAATGGTGGCACTGGTGGGAAGTACCATGGTAATGGTGGCACTGGTGGGAAGTACCATGGTAATGGTGGCACTGGTGGGAAGCACCATGGTAATGGTGGCACTGGTGGGAAGCACCATGGTAATGGTGGCACTGGTGGGAAGTACCATGGTAATGGTGACACTGGTGGGAAGTACCATGGTAATGGTGACACTGGTGGGGAGCACCATGGTAATGGTGGCACTGGTGGGAAGTACCATGGTAATGGTGGCACTGGTGGGAAGTACCATGGTAATGGTGGCACTGGTGGGAAGTACCATGGTAATGGTGGCACTGGTGGGAAGTACCATGGTAATGGTGGCACTGGTGGGAAGTACCATGGTAATGGTGACACTGGTGGGGAGCACCATGGTAATGGTGGCACTGGTGGGAAGTACCATGGTAATGGTGGCACTGGTGGGAAGTACCATGGTAATGGTGGCACTGGTGGGAAGTACCATGGTAATGGTGGCACTGGTGGGAAGTACCATGGTAATGGTGGCACTGGTGGGAAGTACCATGGTAATGGTGGCACTGGTGGGAAGTACCATGGTAATGGTGGCACTGGTGGGAAGTACCATGGTAATGGTGGCACTGGTGGGAAGTACCATGGTAATGGTGGCACTGGTGGGAAGTACCATGGTAATGGTGGCACTGGTGGGAAGTACCATGGTAATGGTGGCACTGGTGGGAAGTACCATGGTAATGGTGGCACTGGTGGGAAGTACCATGGTAATGGTGGCACTGGTGGGAAGTACCATGGTAATGGTGGCACTGGTGGGAAGTACCATGGTAATGGTGGCACTGGTGGGAAGTACCATTGTAATGGTGGACACTGGTGGGAAGGCACCATGGTAATGGTGGCACTGGTGGGAAGTACCATGGTAATGGTGGCACTGGTGGGAAGTACCATGGTAATGGTGGCACTGGTGGGAAGTCACCATGGTAATGGTGGCACTGGTGGGAAGTCACCATGGTAATGGTGGCACTGGTGGGAAGTACCATGGTAATGGTGGCACTGGTGGGAAGTACCATGGTAATGGTGACACTGGTGGGGGGCACCATGGTAATGGTGGCACTGGTGGGAAGTACCATGGTAATAGGTGGCACTGGTGGGAAGTACCATTGTAATGGTGACACTGGTGGGAGGCACCATGGTAATGGTGGCACTGGTGGGAAGTACCATGGTAATGGTGGCACTGGTGGGAAGTACCATGGTAATGGTGGCACTGGTGGGAAGCTACCATGGTAATGGTGGCACTGGTGGGAAGCACCATGGTAATGGTGGCACTGGTGGGAAGTACCATGGTAATGGTGACACTGGTGGGAAGTACCATGGTAATGGTGACACTGGTGGGGGGCACCATGGTAATGGTGGCACTGGTGGGAAGTACCATGGTAATGGTGGCACTGGTGGGAAGTACCATGGTAATGGTGGCACTGGTGGGAAGTACCATGGTAATGGTGGCACTGGTGGGAAGTACCATGGTAATGGTGGCACTGGTGGGAAGAACCATGGTAATGGTGACACTGGTGGGGGGCACCATGGTAATGGTGGCACTGGTGGGAAGTACCATGGTAATGGTGGCACTGGTGGGAAGTACCATGGTAATGGTGGCACTGGTGGGAAGTACCATGGTAATGGTGGCACTGGTGGGAAGTACCATGGTAATGGTGGCACTGGTGGGAAGTACCATGGTAATGGTGGCACTGGTGGGAAGTACCATGGTAATGGTGGCACTGGTGGGAAATACCATGGTAATGGTGGCACTGGTGGGAAGTACCATGGTAATGGTGGCACTGGTGGAAAGTACCATGGTAATGGTGGCACTGGTGGGAAGTACCATGGTAATGGTGGCACTGGTGGGAAGTACCATGGTAATGGTGGCACTGGTGGGAAGTACCATGGTAATGGTGGCACTGGTGGGAAGTACCATGGTAATGGTGGCACTGGTGGGAAGTACCATGGTAATGGTGGCACTGGTGGGAAGTACCATTGTAATGGTGACACTGGTGGGGGGCACCATGGTAATAGTGGCACTGGTGGGAAGTACCATGGTAATGGTGGCACTGGTGGGAAGTACCATGGTAATGGTGGCACTGGTGGGAAGCACCATGGTAATGGTGGCACTGGTGGGAAGCACCATGGTAATGGTGGCACTGGTGGGAAGTACCATGGTAATGGTGACACTGGTGGGAAGTACCATGGTAATGGTGACACTGGTGGGGGGCACCATGGTAATGGTGGCACTGGTGGGAAGTACCATGGTAATGGTGGCACTGGTGGGAAGTACCATGGTAATGGTGGCACTGGTGGGAAGTACCATGGTAATGGTGGCACTGGTGGGAAGTACCATGGTAATGGTGGCACTGGTGGGAAGAACCATGGTAATGGTGACACTGGTGGGGGCACCATGGTAATGGTGGCACTGGTGGGAAGTACCATGGTAATGGTGGCACTGGTGGGAAGTACCATGGTAATGGTGGCACTGGTGGGAAGTACCTTGGCACTGGTGGCACTAGTGGGAAGTACCATGGTAATGGTGGCACTGGTGGGAAGTACCTTGGTAATGGTGGCACTGGTGGGAAGTACCATGGTAATGGTGGCACTGGTGGGAAGTACCATGGTAATGGTGGCACTGGTGGGAAGTACCATGGTAATGGTGGCACTGGTGGGAAGTACCATGGTAATGGTGGCACTGGTGGGAAGTATCTTGGTAATTGGTACTTCCACATTGAAGCGATCATATGAGTCTGAGGAAATGGAATTGGAACAGAAAGCTATACAAGAGATAAAGAAAAATCCGAAATATTTTTTCACACTCGCAAAATCAAAATCCAAAACCTCGACCAGTATTGGACCGTTAATTACAAATGAAGGTACGTACACAGAGGACAACAAAGACATTAGTGAAATTCTAAGAAGCCAGAATGAGGCTATGTTTAGCACACCAATAAACAACATGAAAGTTAATGACCCAGACAGCTTCTTTATGAATGACATCCAAGCTGCAGATAATATAACGGATATTAACACGAACTCGGAAGACTTTGAAAGAGAAATTGACGATATGCCTATGCACTCAGCTCCTGGGCCTGACTCATGGAATTCAAAATTCACAAATAAATGTAAAGTACCAGTAGCGTGAACACTCAGCGTAATATGGAGAAAAAGCCTGGATACCGGGGAGATACCAGCAGCATTTAAATCTGCAGATATAGCTACTCTGCAGGGGGGGGGGTAGTAAAGCCTTAGCAAAAAAATATAGACCAGTTGCACTAACATCACACATAATAAAAGTGGTTGAAAGAGTGATTAGGAATCAAATTTCTAGTTTTATGGAAAATAATGAGTTGCACAATCCAGGACAACATGGATTTAGAGCGGGAAGATCCTGTCTGTCACAGTTACTCAACCACTATGACAAAATCCCAGAAGCTCTAGAAGAAAAGCAAAATGCAGATGTTGTATACACAGACTTTGCAAAGGCGTTCGACAAATGTGACCATGGGGTGATAGCACACAAAATAAGGTCAATGGGAATAACTGGTAAAGTAGGACGCTGGATACTCAAGTTCCTGTCGAACAGAACACAAAGAGTAACAGTCAATCAAATAAAATCGAGTCCAAGCGATGTTAAAAGCTCTGTACCTCAAGGTACAGTCCTTGCACCGCTGCTGTTCCTTATTCTCATATCAGATATAGACAAAAATACACATCACAGCTTCGTGTCATCCTTCGCAGATGACAAAAATCAGCATGAAAATTACCTCTGCTGAAGACATTGAAAAGCTACAAGCAGATGTCAACAAAGTTTTCGAATGGGCAGCAGAAAATAGCATGATGTTTAACAGTGATAAATTTCAGGTACTCAGGTACGGCAAAAATGAGGATTTGAAACATAATACAGGGTACAAAACACAATCGAATCTGCCCATAGTAGAAAAACAGCATGTTAAGGATTTGGGAATAATGATGTCCGTCGATCTAACGTTTAGGGAGCATAACCAAGCAAATATCGCTTCAGCCAGAAAAATGATCGGATGGATTACGAGAACTTTCAAATCCAGGGTTCCTATCACAATGGTTGTACTCTTCAAGTCACTTGTGTTGTCCCGTCTTGAGTACTGCTCAGTACTCGCTTCCCCCTTCAGGGCAGGAGAGATTGCTGAAATAGAGGGAATACAGAGAACATATACGGCACGCATAGACGAGATAAAACACCTAAATTATTGGGATCGTCTCAAAGCTCTCCAAATGTACTCTCTAGAAAGTAGACGAGAGAGATACCAAATAATATACACATGGAAAATACTGGAGGGCCAGGTCCCAAATCTACACAGTAAAATAACGTACTGTAGTGAACGATATGGAAGCAAATGCAGATTGGACCAGTGAAGAGCAGAGGTGCCATAGGCACAATCAGAGAACACTGTATAAACATCAGAGGTCCACGGTTGTTCAACGTCCTCCCAGCGACTATAAGAAATATTGCCGAAACAACCGTGGACATCTTCAAGAGAAAACTGGACTGTTTTCTAAGAGAAGTTCCGGACCAGCCGGGCTGTGGTGGGTATATGGGCCTGTGGGCCGCTCCAAGCAACAGCCTGGTGGACCAAACTCTCACAAGTCGAGCCTGGCCTCAAGCCGGGCTTGGGGAGTAGAAGAACTCCCAGAACCCCATCAAGCAGGTTATGGTGGCCCTGGTGGGGGCACCATGGTTATGGTGGCGCTGGTGGGGGCACCATGGTAATGGTGACACTGGTGGAATGTACTGACGTCATCACTAGGAAAATATTTATGTGATCAAGCGTGTGTCCTACTCGCAATGGTCAGCACATGTTGATGATGTTCGTGTTCTGTACTCACCTAGTGAGTACCGTAAGGGGAGGGGGGGGGGGTCGCAAGAACAGGATAAACCATGCACAAGCGTTTCTATCAGCTGACAATGACCAGCAAGTGGATACAAGGCGAGAGGCAGAGGGTTTGAGGAAAAAAATTGAAAACCTGGAAACAATCTTTCTCACAATTCTCTGGACTGACATGCTAGAAAAAATGAACGAAACAAAGAATGTCTTGTAACCACAGGATGTGAACATTCTTGTTGCCAGGCATGTTCTTGAGTCTAGGCAAACCTCTCTTTAGGCAACTAGAGACAAAATTTTGTGAATAAGAATTCCTTGCCAGGAGAGTGTGTGGCCATGGCCCCAGCACCGTGGGTGATGGGACCACAGGATGAGTGAGGCTGCCCAATACTGTCACTATGGTGGTGTGTCCACTCACAGGATGAGTGACGCTGCCCAATACTGTCACTATGGTGGTGTGTCCACTCACAGGATGAGTGGCGCTGCCCAATACTGTCACTATGGTGGTGTGTTCACTCACAGGATGAGTGACGCTGCCCAATACTGTCACTATGGCGGTGTGTCCACTCACAGGATGAGTGGCGCTGCCCAATACTGCCACTATGGTGGTGTGTCCACTCACAGGATGAGTGACGCTGCCCAATACTGTCACTATGGTGGTGTGTCCACTCACAGGATGAGTGACGCTGCCTAATATTGTCACTATGGTGGTGTGTTCACTCACAGGATGTGTGACGCTGCCTAAAACTGTCACTATGGCGGTGTGTCCACTCACAAGATGAGTGGCGCTGCCCAATACTTTCACTATGGTGGTGTGTCCACTCACAGAATGAGTGGCGCTGCCTAATACTGTCACTATGGCGGTGTGTCCACTCACAGGATGAGTGACGCTGCCCAATACTTTCACTATGGTGGTGTGTCCACTCACAGGATGAGTGGCGCTGCCTAATACTGTCACTATGGTGGTGTGTCCACTCACAGGATGAGTGACGCTGCCTAATACTGTCACTATGGTGGTGTGTTCACTCACAGGATGAGTGACGCTGCCCAATACTGTCACTATGGTGGTGTGTCCACTCACAGGATGAGTGACGCTGCCCAATACTGTCACTATGGTGGTGTGTTCACTCACAGGATGAGTGACGCTGCCCAATACTGTCACTATGGTTGTGTGTCCACTCACAGGATGAGTGACGCTGCCCAATACTGTCAGCTATGGTGGTGTGTCCACTCACAGGATGAGTGACGCTGCCCAATACTGTCACTATGGTGGTGTGTCCACTCATAGGATGAGTGACGCTGCCCAATACTTTCACTATGGTGGTGTGTCCACTCACAGGATGAGTGACGCTGCCCAATACTGTCACTATAGTGGTGTGTCCACTCATAGGATGAGTGACGCTGCCCAATACTGTCAATATGGCGGTGTGTCCACTCACAGGATGAGTGGCGCTGCCTAATACTGTCACTATGGCGGTGTGTCCACTCACAGGATGAGTGACGCTGCCAAATACTGTCACTATGATGGTGTGTCCACTCACAGGATGAGTGACGCTGCCTAATACTGTCACTATGGTGGTGTGTTCAATCACAGGATGAGTGGCGCTGCCCAATACTGTCACTATGGTGGTGTGTTCACTCACAGGATGAGTGACGCTGCCCAATACTGTCACTATGGTGGTGTGTCCACTCACAGGATGAGTGACGCTGCCCAATACTGTCACTATGGTAGTGTGTCCACTCACAGGATGAGTGGCGCTGCCCAATACTGTCACTATGGTGGTGTGTCCACTCACAGGATGAGTGACGCTGCCCAATACTGTCACTATGGTGGTGTGTCCACTCACAGGATGTGTGGCGCTGCCCAATACTGTCACTATGGTGGTGTGTTCACTCACAGGATGAGTGGCGCTGCCCAATACTGTCACTATGGTGGTGTGTCCACTCACAGGATGAGTGGCGCTGCCCAATACTGTCACTATGGGGGTGTGTCCACTCACAGGATGAGTGGCGCTGCTCAATACTGTCACTATGGTGGTGTGTCCACTCACAGGATGAGTGACGCTGCCCAATACTGTCACTATGGTGGTGTGTCCACTCACAGGATGAGTTACGCTGCCCAATTCTGTCACTATGGTGGTGTGTCCACTCACAGGATGAGTGACGCTGCCCAATACTGTCACTATGGTGGTGTGTCCACTCACAGGATGAGTGACGCTGCCCAATAAACTCGCCCCTCGAGGCAAAGCTTAAACTGTTGGTGTGGTTGAGTGTGGTGAGTGTGGTGAGTATGGTGAGTGTGGTGAGTATAGTGAGTGTGGTGAGTGTGGTGAGTATGGTGAGTGTGGTGAGTATGGTGAGTGTGGTGAGTATGGTGAGTGAAGGGAGTGTGGTGAATATTGTGAGTGTGGTGAGTGAGGGGAGTGTGGAGAGTGTGGTGAGTATGGTGAGTGTGGTGAGTTTGGTGAGTGTGGTGAGTATGGTGAGTGTGGTGAGTATGGTGAGTGTGGTGAGTGTGGTGAGTGTTAGAAGTATGGTGAGTGTGGTGAGTATGGTGAGTGAGGGGAGTGTGGTGAGTATGGTGAGTGTGGTGAGTATGGTGAGTGTTAGAAGTATGATGAGTGTTAGAAGTATGGTGAGTGTTAGAAGTATGGTGAGTGTGGTGAGTGTTAGAAGTATGGTGAGTATGGTGAGTGTGGTGAGTATGGTGAGTGTGGTGAGTATGGTGAGTGTGGTGAGTGAGGAAAGTGTGGTGAGTATGGTGAGTGTAGTGAGTGTGGTGAGTGTGGTGAGTGTGGTGGGTATGATGAGTGTGGTGAGTATGGTGGGTGTTGGGAGTATGGTGAGTGAGGGGAGTGTGGTGAATATTGTGAATGTGGTGAGTGTGGTGAGTATGGTGGGTGTTGGGAGTATGGTGAGTGAGGGGAGTGTGGTGAGTGTGGTGAGTATGGTGAGTGTGGTATGGTGAGTGTGGTGAGTATGGTGAGTGTACTCACCTAGTACTCACCTAGTTGTGTTTGCGGGGGTTGAGCTTTGGCTCTTTGGTCCCGCCTCTCAACTGTCAATCAACAGGTGTACAGATTCCTGAGCCTATCGGGCTCTATCATATCTACATTTAAAACTGTGTATGGAGTCAGCCTCCACCACATCACCCCCTAATGCATTCCATTTGTCAACCACTCTGACACTAAAAAAGTTCTTTCTAATATCTCTGAGGCTGTGAGTGTGGAGAATATGGTGAGTGTGGTGAGTATGGTGAGTGTGGTGAGTATGGTGAGTGTGGTGAGTATGGTGAGTGTGGTGAGTGTGGAGAATATGGTGAGTGTGGTGAGTATGGTGAGTGTGGTGAGTATGGTGAGTGTGGTGAGTATGGTGAGTGTGGTGAGTGTGGAGAATATGGTGAGTGTGGTGAGTATGGTGAGTGTGGTGAGTATGGTGAGTGTGGTGAGTATGGTGAGTATGGTGAGTATGGTGAGTGTGGTGAGTATGGTGAGTGTGGTGAGTATGGTGAGTGTGGTATGGTGAGTGTGGGGAGTGTGGTGAGTATGGTGAGTATGGTGAGTGTGGTGAGTATGGTGAGTGTGGTGAGTGTGGTGAGTGTGATGAATATGGTGAGTGTGGTGAGTGTGGTGAGTATGGTGAGTGTGGTGAGTATGGTGAGTGTGGTGAGTATGGTGAGTGTGGTGAGTATGGTGAGTGTGGGGAGTGTGGTGAGTATGGTGAGTGTGGTGAGTATGGTGAGTGTGGTGAGTGTGGTGAGTGTGGAGAATATGGTGAGTGTGGTGAGTGTGGTGAGTATGGTGAGTGTGGTGAGTATAGTGAGTGTAATGAGTATGGTGAATGTGGTGAGTGTGGTGAGTATGGTGAGTGTGGAGAATATGGTGAGTGTGGTGAGTGTGGTGAGTATGGTGAGTGTGGTGAGTATGGTGAGTGTAGTGAGTGTGGTGAGCGTGGTGAGTGTGGAGAGTGTGGTGAGTATGGTGAGTATGGTGAGTATGGTGAGTGTGGTGAGTGTGGGGAGTGTGGTGAGTGTGGTGAGTGTGGTGAGTGTGGTATGGTGAGTGTGGTGAGTGTGGTGAGTATGGTGAGTGTGGTGAGTGTAGTGAGTGTGGTGAGTGTGGTGAGTGTGGTGAGTGTGGTGACTATGGTGAGTATGGTGAGCATGGTGAGTGTGGGGAGTGCGGTGAGTGTGGTGAGTGTGGGGAGTGTGGTGAGTGTGGTGAGTGTGGTGAGTGTGGTGAGTATGGTGAGTGTGGTGAGTGTGGTGAGTGTGGTGAGTATGGTGAGCGTGGTGAGTGTGGTGAGTATGGTGAGTGTGGTGAGTGTGGTGAGTATGGTGAGTGTGGTGAGTGTGGTGAGTGTGGTGAGTATGGTGAGTATGGTGAGCATGGTGAGTGTGGGGAGTGCGGTGAGTGTGGTGAGTGTAGTGAGTGTGGTGAGTGTGGTGAGTGTGGTGAGTGTGGTGAGTATGGTGAGTATGGTGAGTGTGGTGAGTGTAGTGAGTGTGGTGAGTGTGGTAAGTGTGGTGAGTGTGGGGAGTGTGGTGAGTGTGGTGAGTGTGGTGAGTGTGGGGAGTGTGGTGAGTGTGGTGAGTGTGGTGAGTGTGGTGAGTATGGTGAGTGTGGTGAGTGTGGTGAGTGTGGGGAGTATGGTGAGTGTGGTGAGTATGGTGAGTGTGGTGAGTGTGGTGAGTATGGGAGTATGGTGAGTGTGGTGAGTGTGGTGAGTATGGTGAGTGTGGTGAGTGTGGTGAGTGTGGGGAGTATGGTGAGTGTTGTGAGTGTGGTGAGTGTGGTGAGTGTGGGGAGTGTGGTGAGTATGGTGAGTGTGGTGAGTGTGGTGAGTGTGGGGAGTATGGTGAGTGTTGTGAGTGTGGTGAGTGTGGTGAGTATTGTGGGTGTGGTGAGTGTTGTGAGTGTTGTGAGTGTGGTGAGTGTGGTGAGTGTGGTGAGTATGGTGAGTGTGGTGAGTGTGGTGAGTGTGGGGAGTATGGTGAGTGTGGTGAGTATGGTGAGTGTGGTGAGTGTGGTGAGTGTGGTAAGTGTGGTGAGTGTGGGGAGTATGGTGAGTGTTGTGAGTGTGGTGAGTGTGGTGAGTGTGGTGAATATGGTGAGTGTGGTGAGTGTGGTGAGTATGGTGAGTGTGGTGAGTATAGTGAGTGTAATGAGTATGGTGAATGTGGTGAGTGTGGTGAGTATGGTGAGTGTGGTGAGTGTGGAGAATATGGTGAGTGTGGTGAGTGTGGTGAGTATGGTGAGTGTGGTGAGTATGGTGAGTGTAGTGAGTGTGGTGAGCGTGGGGAGTGTGGTGAGTGTGGTGAGTATGGTGAGTATGGTGAGTGTGGTGAGTGTGGGGAGTGTGGTGAGTGTGGTGAGTGTGGTGAGTGTGGTGAGTGTGGTGAGTGTGGTGAGTGTGGTGAGTATGGTGAGCATGGTGAGTGTGGGGAGTGCGGTGAGTGTGGTGAGTGTGGGGAGTGTGGCGAGTGTGGTGAGTGTGGGGAGTGTGGTGAGTGTGGTGAGTGTGGGGAGTGTGGTGAGTGTGGTGAGTGTGGTGAGTGTGGGGAGTGTGGTGAGTGTGGTGAGTGTGGTGAGTGTGGAAAGTGTGGTGAGTATGGTGAGTGTGGTGAGTGTGGTGAGTGTGGGGAGTATGGTGAGTGTGGTGAGTATGGTGAGTGTGGTGAGTGTGGTGAGTATGGGAGTATGGTGAGTATGGTGAGTGTGGTGAGTATGGTGAGTGTGGTGAGTGTGGTGAGTGTGGTGAGTGTGGGGAGTATGGTGAGTGTTGTGAGTGTGGTGAGTGTGGTGAGTGTGGGGAGTGTGGTGAGTATGGTGAGTGTGGTGAGTGTGGTGAGTGTGGGAGTATGGTGAGTGTTGTGAGTGTGGTGAGTGTGGTGAGTGTGGTGAGTATTGTGGGTGTGGTGAGTGTGGTGAGTGTTGTGAGTGTGGTGAGTGTGGTGAGTGTGGTGAGTATGGTGAGTGTGGTGAGTGTGGTGAGTGTGGGGAGTATGGTGAGTGTGGTGAGTATGGTGAGTGTGGTGAGTGTGGTGAGTGTGGTAAGTGTGGTGAGTGTGGGGAGTATGGTGAGTGTTGTGAGTGTGGTGAGTGTGGTGAGTGTGGTGAGTATGGTGAGTGTGGTGAGTGTGGTGAGTGTGGGGAGTATGGTGAGTGTTGTGAGTGTGGTGAGTGTAGTGAGTGTGGTGAGTATTATGAGTGTGGTGAGTGTGGTGAGTGTGGGGAGTATGGTGAGTGTGGTGAGTGTGGTGAGTGTGGGGAGTATGGTGAGTGTGGTGAGTATGGTGAGTGTGGTGAGTGTGGTAAGTGTGGTGAGTGTGGGGAGTATGGTGAGTGTTGTGAGTGTGGTGAGTGTGGTGAGTGTGGTGAGTGTGGAGAATATGGTGAGTGTGGTGAGTGTGGTGAGTATGGTGAGTGTGGTGAGTATAGTGAGTGTAATGAGTATGGTGAATGTGGTGAGTGTGGTGAGTATGGTGAGTGTGGTGAGTGTGGAGAATATGGTGAGTGTAGTGAGTGTGGTGAGTATGGTGAGTGTGGTGAGTATGGTGAGTGTAGTGAGTGTGGTGAGCGTGGGGAGTGTGGTGAGTGTGGTGAGTATGGTGAGTATGGTGAGTGTGGTGAGTGTGGGGAGTGTGGCGAGTGTGGTGAGTGTGGTGAGTGTGGTGAGTGTGGTGAGTGTAGTGAGTGTGGTGAGTGTGGTGAGTGTGGTGAGTATGGTGAGCATGGTGAGTGTGGGGAGTGCGGTGAGTGTGGTGAGTGTGGGGAGTGTGGTGAGTGTGGTGAGTGTGGGGAGTGTGGTGAGTGTGGTGAGTGTGGGGAGTGTGGTGAGTGTGGTGAGTGTGGGGAGTGTGGTGAGTGTGGTGAGTGTGGAAAGTGTGGTGAGTATGGTGAGTGTGGTGAGTGTGGTGAGTGTGGGGAGTATGGTGAGTGTGGTGAGTATGGTGAGTGTGGTGAGTGTGGTGAGTATGGGAGTATGGTGAGTATGGTGAGTGTGGTGAGTATGGTGAGTGTGGTGAGTGTGGTGAGTGTGGTGAGTGTGGTGAGTGTGGGGAGTATGGTGAGTGTTGTGAGTGTGGTGAGTGTGGTGAGTGTGGGGAGTGTGGTGAGTATGGTGAGTGTGGTGAGTGTGGTGAGTGTGGGGAGTATGGTGAGTGTTGTGAGTGTGGTGACTGTGGTGAGTGTGGTGAGTATTGTGGGTGTGGTGAGTGTGGTGAGTGTTGTGAGTGTGGTGAGTGTGGTGAGTGTGGTGAGTATGGTGAGTGTGGTGAGTGTGGTGAGTGTGGGGAGTATGGTGAGTGTGGTGAGTATGGTGAGTGTGGTGAGTGTGGTGAGTGTGGTAAGTGTGGTGAGTGTGGGGAGTATGGTGAGTGTTGTGAGTGTGGTGAGTGTGGTGAGTGTGGTGAGTATGGTGAGTGTGGTGAGTGTGGGGAGTATGGTGAGTGTTGTGAGTGTGGTGAGTGTGGTGAGTGTGGTGAGTATTATGAGTGTGGTGAGTGTGGTGAGTGTGGGGAGTGTGGTGAGTGTGGTGAGTGTGGTGAGCGTGGTGAGTGTGGTGAGTGTGGGGAGTATGGTGAGTGTGGTGAGTATGGTGAGCGTGGTGAGTATGGTGAGTGTGGTGAGTGTGGTGAGTGTGGTGAGTGTGGGGAGTATGGTGAGTGTTGTGAGTGTGGTGAGTGTGGTGAGTGTGGTGAGTGTGGTGAGTATGGTGAGTGTGGTGAGTGTGGTGGGTGTGGTGAGTGTGGTGAGTGTGGTGAGTATGGTGAGTGTGGTGAGTATGGTGAGTGTGGTGAGTGTGGTGAGTGTGGGGAATATGGTGAGTGTTGTGAGTGTGGTGAGTGTGGTGAGTGTGGTGAGTGTGGGAGTATGGTGAGTGTTGTGAGTGTGGTGAGTGTGGTGAGTATTATGAGTGTGGTGAGTGTGGTGAGTGTGGGGAGTATGGTGAGTGTTGTGAGTGTGGTGAGTGTGGTGAGTATTATGAGTGTGGTGAGTGTGGTGAGTGTGGGGAGTATGGTGAGTGTGGTGAGTGTGGTGGTTGGTGAGTGTGGTGAGTATGGTGAGTGTGGTGAGTATGGTGAGTGTGGTGAGTGTGGTGAGTGTGGTGAGTGTGGGGAGTATGGTGAGTGTTGTGAGTGTGGTGAGTGTGGTGAGTGTGGTGAGTGTGGTGAGTATGGTGAGTGTGGTGAGTGTGGTGAGTGTGGTGGGTGTGGTGAGTGTGGTGAGTGTGGTGAGTGTGGTGAGTATGGTGAGTGTGGTGAGTATGGTGAGTGTGGTGAGTTTGGTGAGTGTGGTGAGTGTGGTGAGTATGGTGAGTGTGGTGAGTGTGGTGAGTGTGGGTAAGTGTGGTGAGTGTGGGGAGTATGGTGAGTGTTGTGAGTGTGGTGAGTGTGGTGAGTGTGGTGAGTGTGGAGAATATAGTGAGTGTGGTGAGTGTGGTGAGTATGGTGAGGTGTGGTGAGTATAGTGAGTGTAATGAGTATGATGAATGTGGTGAGTGTGGTGAGTATGGTGAGTGTGGTGAGTGTGGAGAATATGGTAAGTGTGGTGAGTGTGGTGAGTATGGTGAGTGTGGTGAGTATGGTGAGTGTAGTGAGTGTGGTGAGCGTGGTGAGTGTGGTGAGTGTGGTGAGTATGGTGAGTATGGTGAGTATAGTGAGTGTGGGGAGTGTGGTGAGTGTGGTGAGTGTGGTGAGTGTGGTGAGTATGGTGAGTGTGGTGAGTGTAGTGAGTGTGGTGAGTGTGGGGAGTGTGGTGAGTGTGGTGAGTATGGTGAGTATGGTGAGCATGGTGAGTTGGGGAGTGCGGTGGAGTGTGGTGAGTGTGGGGAGTGTGGTGAGTGTGGTGAGTGTGGGGAGTGTGGTGAGTGTGGTGAGTGTGGTGAGTGTGGTGAGTGTGGTGAGTGTGGTGAGTGTGGTGAGTGTGGGGAGTGTGGTGAGTGTGGTGAGTGTGGTGAGTGTGGTGAGTATGGTGAGTGTGGGTGAGTGTGGTGAGTGTGGGGAGTATGGTGAGTGTGGTGAGTATGGTGAGTGTGGTGAGTGTGGTGAGTATGGGAGTATGGTGAGTATGGTGAGTGTGGTGAGTATGGTGAGTGTGGTGAGTGTGGGTGAGTGTGGTGAGTGTGGGGAGTATGGTGAGTTGTGTGAGTGTGGTGAGTGTGGTGAGTGTGGGGAGTGTGGTGAGTATGGTGAGTGTGGTGAGTGTGGTGAGTGTGGGGAGTATGGTGAGTGTTGTGAGTGTGGTGAGTGTGGTGAGTGTGGTGAGTATTGTGGGTGTGGGTGAGTGTGGTGAGTGTTGTGAGTGTGGTGAGTGTGGTGAGTGTGGTGAAGTATGGTGAGTGTGGTGAGTGTGG
The DNA here is from genome assembly GCF_040958095.1 of Procambarus clarkii. Taxonomy (NCBI): domain Eukaryota; kingdom Metazoa; phylum Arthropoda; class Malacostraca; order Decapoda; family Cambaridae; genus Procambarus; species Procambarus clarkii. The sequence continues at coordinate 27,015,150 of NC_091197.1, forward strand.
TGAGTGTTGGGAGTATGGTGAGTGTGGTGAGTATGGTGAGTGTGGTGAGTGTGGTGAGTGTGGTAAGGTGTAGTGAGTGTGGGGAGTATGGTGAGTGTTGTGAGTGTGGTGAGTATGGTGGAGTGTGGTGAGTATGGTGAGTGTGGTGAGTGTGGGAGTATGGTGAGTGTTGTGAGTGTGGTGAGTGTGGTGAGTGTGGTGAGTGTGGTGAGTGTGGTGAGTATGGTGAGTGTGGTGAGTGTGGTGGGTGTGGTGAGTGTGGTGAGTGTGGTGAGTATGGTGAGTGTGGTGAGTATGGTGAGTGTGGTGAGTGTGGTGAGTGTGGGGAATATGGTGAGTGTTGTGAGTGTGGTGAGTGTGGTGAGTGTGGTGAGTGTGGTGAGTGTTGTGAGTGTGGTGAGTATTATGAGTGTGGTGAGTGTGGTGAGTGTGGGGAGTATGGTGAGTGTTGTGAGTGTGGTGAGTGTGGTGAGTATTATGAGTGTGGTGAGTGTGGTGAGTGTGGGGAGTATGGTGAGTGTGGTGAGTGTGGTGAGTGTGGTGAGTATGGTGAGTGTTGGTGAGTATGGTGGAGTGTGGTGAGTGTGGTGAGTGTGGTGAGTGTGGGGAGTATGGTGAGTGTTGTGAGTGTGGTGAGTGTGGTGAGTGTGGTGAGTGTGGTGAGTGTGGTGAGTGTGGTGAGTGTGGTGAGTGTGGTGAGTGTGGTGAGTGTGGTGAGTGTGGTGAGTGTGGTGAGTATGGTGAGTGTGGTGAGTATGGTGAGTGTGGTGAGTTTGGTGAGTGTGGTGAGTGTGGTGAGTATGGTGAGTGTGGTGAGTGTGGTGAGTGTGGTAAGTGTGGTGAGTGTGGGGAGTATGGTGAGTGTTGTGAGTGTGGTGAGTGTGGTGAGTGTGGTGAGTGTGGAGAATATGGTGAGTGTGGTGAGTGTGGTGAGTATGGTGAGTGTGGTGAGTATAGTGAGTGTAATGAGTATGATGAATGTGGTGAGTGTGGTGAGTATGGTGAGTGTGGTGAGTGTGGAGAATATGGTAAGTGTGGTGAGTGTGGTGAGTATGGTGAGTGTGGTGAGTATGGTGAGTGTAGTGAGTGTGGTGAGCGTGGTGAGTGTAGGTGAGTGTGGTGAGTATGGTGAGTATGGTGAGTATGGTGAGTGTGGTGAGTGTGGGGAGTGTGGTGAGTGTGGTGAGTGTGGTGAGTGTGGTGAGTGTGGTGAGTATGGTGAGTGTGGTGAGTGTAGTGAGTGTGGTGAGTGTGGTGAGTGTGGTGAGTATGGTGAGTATGGTGAGCATGGTGAGTGTGGGAGTGCGGTGAGTGTGGTGAGTGTGGGGAGTGTGGTGAGTGTGGTGAGTGTGGGGAGTGCGGTGAGTGTGGTGAGTGTGGGGAGTGTGGTGAATGTGGTGAGTGTTGTGAGTGTGGTGAGTGTGGTGAGTGTGGTGAGTGTGGGGAGTATGGTGAGTGTTGTGAGTGTGGTGAGTGTGGTGAGTATGGTGAGTGTGGTGAGTGTGGTGAGTGTTGTGAGTGTGGTGAGTGTGGTGAGTGTGGTGAGTATGGTGAGTGTGGTGAGTATGGTGAGTGTGGTGAGTGTGGTGAGTGTGGTGAGTGTGGGGAGTATGGTGAGTGTTGTGAGTGTGGTGAGTGTGGTGAGTGTGGTGAGTGTGGTGAGTATGGTGAGTGTGGTGAGTGTGGTGAGTGTGGGTGGGTGTGGTGAGTGTGTGAGTGTGGTGAGTGGTGGTGAGTGTGGTGAGTATGGTGAGTGTGGTGAGTGTGGTGAGTGTGGTGAGTATGGTGAGTGTGGTGAGTGTGGTGAGTGTGGTAAGTGTGGTGAGTGTGGGGAGTATGGTGAGTGTTGTGAGTGTGGTGAGTGTGGTGAGTGTGGAGAATATGGTGCAGTGTGGTGAGTGTGGGTGGAGTATGGTGAGTGTGGTGCGTATCGTGAGTGTAATGAGTATGATGAATGTGGTGAGTGTGGTGAGTATGGTGAGTGTGGTGAGTGTGGAGACTATGGTACGGTGTGGTGAGTGTGGGTGAGTATGGTGAGTGTGGTGAGTATGGTGAGTGTAGTGAGTGTGGTGAGCGTGGTGAGTGTGGTGAGTGTGGTGAGTATGGTGAGTATGGTGAGTATGGTGAGTGTGGGGAGTGTGGTGAGTGTGGTGAGTGTGGTGAGTGTGGTGAGTGTGGTGAGTATGGTGAGTGTGGTGAGTGTAGTGAGTGTTGGTGAGTGTGGGGAGTGTGGTGAGTGTGGTGAGTATGGTTGAGTATGGTGAGCATGGTGAGTGTGGGGAGTGCGGTGATTGTGGTGAGTGTGGGGAGTGTGGTGAGTGTGGTGAGTGTGGGGAGTGTGGTGAGTGTGGTGAGTGTAGGGAGTGTGGTGAGTGTGGTGAGTGTGGTGAGTGTGGTGAGTGTGGGAGTGTGGTGAGTGTGGTGAGTGTGGTGAGTGTGGTGAGTATGGTGAGTGTGGCGAGTGTGGTGAGTGTGGGGAGTATGGTGAGTGTGGTGAGTATGGTGAGTGTGGTGAGTGTGGTGAGTATGGGAGTATGGTGCGTATGGTGAGTGTGGTGAGTATGGTGAGTGTGGTGAGTGTGGTGAGTGTAGTGAGTGGTGGTGAGTGTGGGGAGTATGGTGAGTGTTGTGAGTGTGGTGAGTGTGGTGAGTGTGGGGAGTGTGGTGAGTCTGGTGAGTGTGGTGAGTGTGGTGAGTGTGGGGAGTATGGTGAGTGTTGTGAGTGTGGTTGAAGTGTGGTGCGTTGTGGTGAGTATTGTGGCGTGTGGTGAGTGTGGTGAGTGTTGTGAGTGTGATGTGAGTGTGGTGAGTGTGGTGCGTATGGTGTTGAGTGTGGTGAGTGTGGGTGAGTGTTGGGCGTAGGTTTTTTTTGAGTGTGCGTGAGTATGGTGAGTGTGGTGCGTGTGGTGAGTGTGTAAGTGTCAGTGAGTGTGCCGGGAGTAGTATGGTTTGAGTGTTTGTGCAGTGTGGTGAGTATGGTGAGTGTGGTGAGTATGGGAGTATGGTGAGTATGGTGAGTGTGGTTGAGTATGGTGAGTGTGGTGAGTGTGGTGAGTGTGTGATGTGTGGGAGTATGGTGAGTGTCTGTGAGTGTGGTGAGTGTGGTGAGTGTGGGGAGTGTGGTGAGTATGGTGAGTGTGGTGAGTGTGGTGAGTGTGGGGAGTAGTTATGGTGAGTGTTGTTGAGTGTTGGTCGAGTGTGGTGAGTGTGGGTGAGTATTGTGGGTGTGGTGAGTGTGGTTGAGTGCTGTGTGAGTGTGGTGAGTGTGGTGAGTGTGGTGAGTATGGTGAGTGTGGTGAGTGTGGTGAGTGTTGGGAGTATGGTGAGTGTGGTGAGTATGGTGCAGTGTGGTGAGTGTGGTGAGTGTGGTAAGTGTAGTGAGTGTGGGAGTATGGTGAGTGTTGTGAGTGTGGTGAGTTATGGTGAGTGTGGTGAGTATGGTGAGTGTGGTGAGTGTGGGGAGTATGGTGAGTGTGTGAGTGTGGTGAGTGTGGTGAGTGTGGTGAGTGTGGTGAGTGTTGGTGAGTATGGTGAGTGTGGTGAGTGTGGTGGGTGTGGGTGAGTGTGGTGAGTGTGGTGAGTATGGTGATGGTGTGGTGAGTATGGTGAGTGTGGTGAGTGTGGTGAGTGTGGGGAATATGGTGAGTGTTGTGAGTGTGGTGAGTGTGGTGAGTGTGTGAGTGTGGTGAGTGTTGTGAGTGTTGTGGTGAGTATTATGAGTGTGGTGAGTGTGGTGAGTGTGGGGAGTATGGTGAGTGTTGTGAGTGTGGTGAGTGTGGTGAGTATTATGAGTGTGGTGAGTGTGGTGAGTGTGGGGAGTATGGTGAGTGTGGTGAGTGTGGTGAGTGTGGTGAGTATGGTGAGTGTGGTGAGTATGGTGAGTGTGGTGAGTGTGGTGAGTGTGGTGAGTGTGGGGAGTATGGTGAGTGTTGGTGAGTGTGGTGAGTGTGGTGAGTGTGGTGAGTATGGTGAGTGTGGTGAGTGTGGTGAGTGTGGTGGGTGTGGTGAGTGTGGTGAGTGTGGTGAGTATGGTGAGTATGGTGAGTGTGGTGAGTATGGTGAGTGTGGTGAGTGTGGTGAGTGTGGTGAGTGTGGTGAGTATGGTGAGTGTGGTGAGTGTGGTGAGTGTGGTAAGTGTGGTGAGTGTGGGGGAGTATGGTGAGTGTTGTGAGTGTGGTGAGTGTGGTGAGTGTGGTGAGTGTGGAGAATATGGTGAGTGTGGTGAGTGTGGTGAGTATGGTGAGTGTGGTGAGTATAGTGAGTGTAATGAGTATGATGAATGTGGTGAGTGTGGTGAGTATGGTGAGTGTGGTGAGTGTGGAGAATATGGTAAGTGTGGTGAGTGTGGTGAGTATGGTGAGTGTGGTGAGTATGGTGAGTGTAGTGAGTGTGGTGAGCGTGGTGAGTGTAGTGAGTGTGGTGAGTATGGTGAGTATGGTGAGTATGGTGAGTGTGGTGAGTGTGGGGAGTGTGGTGAGTGTGGTGAGTGTGGTGAGTGTGGTGAGTGTGGTGAGTATGGTGAGTGTGGTGAGTGTAGTGAGTGTGGTGAGTGTGGTGAGTGTGGTGAGTATGGTGAGTATGGTGAGCATGGTGAGTGTGGGGAGTGCGGTGAGTGTGGTGAGTGTGGGGAGTGTGGTGAGTGTGGTGAGTGTGGGGAGTGCGGTGAGTGTGGTGAGTGTGGGGAGTGTGGTGAATGTGGTGAGTGTTGTGAGTGTGGTGAGTGTGGTGAGTGTGGTGAGTGTGGGGAGTATGGTGAGTGTTGTGAGTGTGGTGAGTGTGGTGAGTATGGTGAGTGTGGTGAGTGTGGTGAGTGTTGTGAGTGTGGTGAGTGTGGTGAGTGTGGTGAGTATGGTGAGTGTGGTGAGTATGGTGAGTGTGGTGAGTGTGGTGAGTGTGGTGAGTGTGGGGAGTATGGTGAGTGTTGTGAGTGTGGTGAGTGTGGTGAGTGTGGTGAGTGTGGTGAGTATGGTGAGTGTGGTGAGTGTGGTGAGTGTGGTGGGTGTGGTGAGTGTGGTGAGTGTGGTGAGTGTGGTGAGTATGGTGAGTGTGGTGAGTGTGGTGAGTGTGGTGAGTGTGGTGAGTATGGTGAGTGTGGTGAGTGTGGTGAGTGAGGTAAGTGTGGTGAGTGTGGGGAGTATGGTGAGTGTTGTGAGTGTGGTGAGTGTGGTGAGTGTGGAGAATATGGTGAGTGTGGTGAGTGTGGTGAGTATGGTGAGTGTGGTGAGTATAGTGAGTGTAATGAGTATGATGAATGTGGTGAGTGTGGTGAGTATGGTGAGTGTGGTGAGTGTGGAGAATATGGTAAGTGTGGTGAGTGTGGTGAGTATGGTGAGTGTGGTGAGTATGGTGAGTGTAGTGAGTGTGGTGAGCGTGGTGAGTGTGGTGAGTGTGGTGAGTATGGTGAGTATGGTGAGTATGGTGAGTGTGGGGAGTGTGGTGAGTGTGGTGAGTGTGGTGAGTGTGGTGAGTGTGGTGAGTATGGTGAGTGTGGTGAGTGTAGTGAGTGTTGTGAGTGTGGGGAGTGTGGTGAGTGTGGTGAGTATGGTGAGTATGGTGAGCATGGTGAGTGTGGGGAGTGCGGTGATTGTGGTGAGTGTGGGGAGTGTGGTGAGTGTGGTGAGTGTGGGGAGTGTGGTGAGTGTGGTGAGTGTAGGGAGTGTGGTGAGTGTGGTGAGTGTGGTGAGTGTGGTGAGTGTGGGGAGTGTGGTGAGTGTGGTGAGTGTGGTGAGTGTGGTGAGTATGGTGAGTGTGGCGAGTGTGGTGAGTGTGGGGAGTATGGTGAGTGTGGTGAGTATGGTGAGTGTGGTGAGTGTGGTGAGTATGGGAGTATGGTGAGTATGGTGAGTGTGGTGAGTATGGTGAGTGTGGTGAGTGTGGTGAGTGTGGTGAGTGTGGTGAGTGTGGGGAGTATGGTGAGTGTTGTGAGTGTGGTGAGTGTGGTGAGTGTGGGGAGTGTGGTGAGTATGGTGAGTGTGGTGAGTGTGGTGAGTGTGGGGAGTATGGTGAGTGTTGTGAGTGTGGTGAGTGTGGTGAGTGTGGTGAGTATTGTGGGTGTGGTGAGTGTGGTGAGTGTTGTGAGTGTGGTGAGTGTGGTGAGTGTGGTGAGTATGGTGAGTGTGGTGAGTGTGGTGAGTGTTGGGAGTATGGTGAGTGTGGTGAGTATGGTGAGTGTGGTGAGTGTGGTGAGTGTGGTAAGTGTAGTGAGTGTGGGGAGTATGGTGAGTGTTGTGAGTGTGGTGAGTATGGTGAGTGTGGTGAGTATGGTGAGTGTGGTGAGTGTGGGGAGTATGGTGAGTGTTGTGAGTGTGGTGAGTGTGGTGAGTGTGGTGAGTGTGGTGAGTGTGGTGAGTATGGTGAGTGTGGTGAGTGTGGTGGGTGTGGTAAGTGTGGTGAGTGTGGTGAGTATGGTGAGTGTGGTGAGTATGGTGAGTGTGGTGAGTGTGGTGAGTGTGGGGAATATGGTGAGTGTTGTGAGTGTGGTGAGTGTGGTGAGTGTGGGAGTATGGTGAGTGTTGTGAGTGTGGTGAGTATTATGAGTGTGGTGAGTGTGGTGAGTGTGGGGAGTATGGTGAGTGTTGTGAGTGTGGTGAGTGTGGTTAGTATTATGAGTGTGGTGAGTGTGGTGAGTGTGGGGAGTATGGTGAGTGTGGTGAGTGTGGTGAGTGTGGTGAGTATGGTGAGTGTGGTGAGTATGGTGAGTGTGGTGAGTGTGGTGAGTGTGGTGAGTGTGGGGAGTATGGTGAGTGTTGTGAGTGTGGTGAGTGTGGTGAGTGTGGTGAGTATGGTGAGTGTGGTAAGTGTGGTGAGTGTGGTGGGTGTGGTGAGTGTGGTGAGTGTGGTGAGTATGGTGAGTGTGGTGAGTATGGTGAGTGTGGTGAGTGTGGTGAGTGTGGTGAGTGTGGTGAGTATGGTGAGTGTGGTGAGTGTGGTGAGTGTGGTAAGTGTGGTGAGTGTGGGGAGTATGGTGAGTGTTGTGAGTGTGGTGAGTGTGGTGAGTGTGGTGAGTGTGGAGAATATGGTGAGTGTGGTGAGTGTGGTGAGTATGGTGAGTGTGGTGAGTATAGTGAGTGTAATGAGTATGATGAATGTGGTGAGTGTGGTGAGTATGGTGAGTGTGGTGAGTGTGGAGAATATGGTAAGTGTGGTGAGTGTGGTGAGTATGGTGAGTGTGGTGAGTATGGTGAGTGTAGTGAGTGTGGTGAGCGTGGTGAGTGTGGTGAGTGTGGTGAGTATGGTGAGTATGGTGAGTATGGTGAGTGTGGTGAGTGTGGGGAGTGTGGTGAGTGTGGTGAGTGTGGTGAGTGTGGTGAGTGTGGTGAGTATGGTGAGTGTGGTGAGTGTAGTGAGTGTGGTGAGTGTGGTGAGTGTGGTGAGTATGGTGAGTATGGTGAGCATGGTGAGTGTGGGGAGTGCGGTGAGTGTGGTGAGTGTGGGGAGTGTGGTGAGTGTGGTGAGTGTGGGGAGTGCGGTGAGTGTGGTGAGTGTGGGGAGTGTGGTGAGTGTGGTGAGTGTGGGGAGTGTGGTGAGTGTGGTGAGTGTGGGGAGTGTGGTGAGTGTGGTGAGTGTGGTGAGTGTGGTGAGTGTGGGGAGTGTGGTGAGTGTGGTGAGTGTGGTGAGTGTGGTGAGTATGGTGAGTGTGGTGAGTGTGGTGAGTGTGGGGAGTATGGTGAGTGTGGTGAGTATGGTGAGTGTGGTGAGTGTGGTGAGTATGGGAGTATGGTGAGTATGGTGAGTGTGGTGGGTATGGTGAGTGTGGTGAGTGTGGTGAGTGTGGTGAGTGTGGGGAGTATGGTGAGTGTTGTGAGTGTGGTGAGTGTGGTGAGTGTGGGGAGTGTGGTGAGTATGGTGAGTGTGGTGAGTGTGGTGAGTGTGGGGAGTATGGTGAGTGTTGTGAGTGTGGTGAGTGTGGTGAGTGTGGTGAGTATTGTGGGTGTGGTGAGTGTTGTGAGTGTGGTGAGTGTGGTGAGTGTGGTGAGTGTGGTGAGTGTGGTGAGTATGGTAAGTGTGGTGAGTGTGGTGAGTGTTGGGAGTATGGTGAGTGTGGTGAGTATGGTGAGTGTGGTGAGTGTGGTGAGTGTGGTAAGTGTAGTGAGTGTGGGGAGTATGGTGAGTGTTGTGAGTGTGGTGAGTATGGTGAGTGTGGTGAGTATGGTGAGTGTGGTGAGTGTGGGGAGTATGGTGAGTGTTGTGAGTGTGGTGAGTGTGGTGAGTGTGGTGAGTATTATGAGTGTGGTGAGTGTGGTGAGTGTGGGGAGTATGGTGAGTGTGGTGAGTGTGGTGAGTGTGGTGAGTGTGGGGAGTATGGTGAGTGTGGTGAGTATGGTGAGTGTGGTGAGTATGGTGAGTGTGGTGAGTGTGGTGAGTGTGGTGAGTGTGGGGAGTATGGTGAGTGTTGTGAGTGTGGTGAGTGTGGTGAGTGTGGTGAGTGTGGTGAGTGTGGTGATTATGGTGAGTGTGGTGAGTGTGGTGAGTGTGGTGGGTGTGGTGAGTGTGGTGAGTGTGGTGAGTGTGGTGAGTATGGTGAGTATGGTGAGTATGGTGAGTGTGGTGAGTATGGTGAGTGTGGTGAGTGTGGTGAGTGTGGTGAGTGGGGTGAGTGTGGGAGTATGGTGAGTGTTGTGAGTGTGGTGAGTGTGGTGAGTGTGGTGAGTATTATGAGTGTGGTGAGTGTGGTGAGTGTGGGGAGTATGGTGAGTTTTGTGAGTGTGGTGAGTGTGGTGAGTGTGGTGAGTATTATGAGTGTGGTGAGTGTGGTGAGTGTGGGGAGTATGGTGAGTGTGGTGAGTGTGGTGAGTGTGGTGAGTGTGGGGAGTATGGTGAGTGTGGTGAGTATGGTGAGTGTGGTGAGTATGGTGAGTGTGGTGAGTGTGGTGAGTGTGGTGAGTGTGGGGAGTATGGTGAGTGTTGTGAGTGTGGTGAGTGTGGTGAGTGTGGTGAGTGTGGTGAGTGTGGTGAGTATGGTGAGTGTGGTGAGTGTGGTGGGTGTGGTGGGTGTGGTGAGTGTGGTGAGTATGGTGAGTGTGGTGAGTGTGGTGAGTGTGGGAAATATGGTGAGTGTTGTGAGTGTGGTGAGTGTGGTGAGTGTGGTGAGTGTGGGAGTATGGTGAGTGTTGTGAGTGTGGTGAGTGTGGTGAGTGTAGTGAGTATTATGAGTGTGGTGAGTGTGGGGAGTATGGTGAGTGTGGTGAGTGTGGTGAGTGTGGTGAGTATGGTGAGTGTGGTGAGTGTGGTGAGTGTGGGGAGTATGGTGAGTGTGGTGAGTATGGTGAGTGTGGTGAGTATGGTGAGTGTGGTGAGTGTGGTGAGTGTGGTGAGTGTGGTGAGTGTGGGGAGTGTGGTGAGTGTTGTGAGTGTGGTGAGTGTGGTAAGTATGGTGAGTGTGGGGAGTGTGGTGAGTGTGGTGAGTGTGGGGAGTATGGTGAGTGTTGTGAGTGTGGTGAGTGTGGTGAGTATGGTGAGTGTGGTGAGTGTGGTGAGTGTTGTGAGTGTGGTGAGTGTGGTGAGTGTGGTGAGTATGGTGAGTGTGGTGAGTGTGGGGAGTATGGTGAGTGTTGTGAGTGTGGTGAGTGTGGTGAGTGTGGTGAGTGTGGTGAGTGTGGTGTGTGTGGTGAGTGTTGTGAGTGTGGTGAGTGTGGTGAGTGTGGTGAGTGTGGTGAGTGTGGGGAGTATGGTGAGTGTGGTGAGTGTGGTGAGTGTGGTGAGTGTGGTGAGTGTGGGGAGTATGGTGAGTGTGGTGAGTGTGGTGAGTGTGGTGAGTGTGGTGAGTATGGTGAGTGTGGTGAGTGTGGTGAGTGTGGGGAGTATGGTGAGTGTGGTGAGTATGGTGAGTGTGGTGAGTATGGTGAGTGTGGTGAGTGTGGTGAGTGTGGGGAGTATGGTGAGTGTTGTGAGTGTGGTGAGTGTGGTGAGTGTGGTGAGTATGGTGAGTGTGGTGAGTGTGGTGAGTATGGTGAGTGTGGGGAGTGTGGGGAGTATGGTGAGTGTTGTGAGTGTGGTGAGTGTGGTGAGTGTGGTGAGTGTGGTGAGTATGGTGAGTGTGGTGAGTGTGGTGAGTGTGGGGAGTGTGGTGAGTGTGGGGAGTATGGTGAGTGTGGTGAGTGTGGTGGGTGTGGTGAGTGTGGTGAGTATGGTGAGTGTGGTGAGTGTGGTGAGTGTGGTGAGTGTGGGGAGTATGGTGAGTGTTGTGAGTGTGGTGAGTGTGGTGAGTGTGGTGAGTGTGGTGAGTATGGTGAGTGTGGTGAGTGTGGTGAGTGTGGGGAGTGTGGTGAGTGTGGGGAGTATGGTGAGTGTGGTGGGTGTGGGGAGTGTGGTGAGTGTGGTGAGTGTTGTGAGTGTGGGGATTGTGGTGAGTGTGGTGAGTGTGGTGAGTGTGGTGAGTATGGTGAGTATGGTGAGTGTGGTGAGTGTGGTGAGTGTGGTGAGTGTGGTGAGTATGGTGAGTGTGGTGAGTGTGGTGAGTGTGGTGAGTGTGGTGAGTGTGGTGAGTATGGTGAGTGTGGTGAGTGTGGTGAGTGTGGTGAGTGTGGTGAGTATGGTGAGTGTTGTGAGTGTGGTGAGTATGGTGAGTGTGGTGAGTGTGGTGAGTGTGGTGAGTGTTGTGAGTGTGGTGAGTATGGTGAGTGTGGTGAGTGTGGTGAGTATGGTGAGTGTGGTGAGTGTGGTGAGTGTGGTGAGTGTTGGGGGCGGCATTAACCAGGACAATGTTGACAGCGTTCTGCTTGACGGGTTAATTAGAACAGTTGCGACACAAATCGTCGGAGGCCAGCAACGGTCACTGACTTGTCAATGATCAAGATGTTCTTAGCTCCAGTACGACTACAAGTCCAGATGACTCCAGGCTACAAGTATCTCTGACAGTTGTGTGCGGGCTACAAGTATCTCTGACAGTTGTGTGTGGGCTACAAGTATCTCTGACAGTTGTGTGAGCTACATGTATCTCTGACAGTTGTGTGTGGGCTACAAGTATCTCTGACAGTTGTGTGAGCTACAAGTATCTCTGACAGTTGTGTGTGGGCTACAAGTATCTCTGACAGTTGTGTGTGGGCTACAAGTATCTCTGACAGTTGTGTGAGCTACAAGTATCTCTGACAGTTGTGTGAGCTACAAGTATCTCTGACAGTTGTGTGTGGGCTACAAGTATCTCTGACAGTTGTGTGTGGGCTACAAGTATCTCTGACAGTTGTGTGGGCTACAAGTATCTCTGACAGTTGTGTGAGCTACAAGTATCTCTGACAGTTGTGTGTGGGCTACAAGTATCTCTGACAGTTGTGTGGGCTACAAGTATCTCTGACAGTTGTGTGAGCTACAAGTATCTCTGACAGTTGTGTGTGGACTACAAGTATCTCTGACAGTTGTGTGTGGGCTACAAGTATCTCTGACAGTTGTGTGAGCTACAAGTATCTCTGACAGTTGTGTGTGGGCTACAAGTATCTCTGACAGTTGTGTGAGCTACAAGTATCTCTGACAGTTGTGTGTGGGCTACAAGTATCTCTGACAGTTGTGTGTGGGCTACAAGTATCTCTGACAGTTGTGTGAGCTACAAGTATCTCTGACAGTTGTGTGAGCTACAAGTATCTCTGACAGTTGTGTGTGGGCTACAAGTATCTCTGACAGTTGTGTGTGGGCTACAAGTATCTCTGACAGTTGTGTGTGAGCTACAAGTATCTCTGACAGTTGTGTGTGTGAGCTACAAGTATCTCTGACAGTTGTGAGAGCTACAAGTATCTCTGACAGTTGTGTGTGGGCTACAAGTATCTCTGACAGTTGTGTGGGCTACAAGTATCTCTGACAGTTGTGTGAGCTACAAGTATCTCTGACAGTTGCGTGTGGACTACAAGTATCTCTGACAGTTGTGTGTGGGCTACAAGTATCTCTGACAGTTGTGTGAGCTACAAGTATCTCTGACAGTTGTGTGTGGGCTACAAGTATCTCTGACAGTTGTGTGAGCTACAAGTATCTCTGACAGTTGTGTGTGGGCTACAAGTATCGCTGACAGTTGTGTGTGGGCTACAAGTATCTCTGACAGTTGTGTGGGCTACAAGTATCTCTGACAGTTGTGTGGGCTACAAGTATCTCTGACAGTTGTGTGAGCTACAAGTATCTCTGACAGTTGTGTGAGCTACAAGTATCTCTGACAGTTGTGAGAGCTACAAGTATCTCTGACAGTTGTGAGAGCTACAAGTATCTCTGACAGTTGTGTGAGCTACAAGTATCTCTGACAGTTGTGTGAGCTACAAGTATCTCTGACAGTTGTGTGATCTACAAGTATCTCTGACAGTTGTGTGAGCTACAAGTATCTCTGACAGTTGTGTGAGCTACAAGTATCTCTGACAGTTGTGTGAGCTACAAGTATCTCTGACAGTTGTGTGGGCTACAAGTATCTCTGACAGTTGTGTGTGTGAGCTACAAGTATCTCTGACAGTTGTGTGAGCTACAAGTATCTCTGACAGTTGTGTGTGTGGGCTACAAGTATCTCTGACAGTTGTGTGAGCTACAAGTATCTCTGACAGTTGTGTGTGGGCTACAAGTATCTCTGACAGTTGTGTGAGCTACAAGTATCTCTGACAGTTGTGTGAGCTACAAGTATCTCTGACAGTTGTGTGTGTGAGCTACAAGTATCTCTGACAGTTGTGTGTGAGCTACAAGTATCTCTGACAGTTGTGTGGGCTACAAGTATCTCTGACAGTTGTGTGAGCTACAAGTATCTCTGACAGTTGTGTGAGCTACAAGTATCTCTGACAGTTGTGTGTGTGAGCTACAAGTATCTCTGACAGTTGTGTGAGCTACAAGTATCTCTGACAGTTGTGTGAGCTACAAGTATCTCTGACAGTTGTGTGAGCTACAAGTATCTCTGACAGTTGTGTGAGCTACAAGTATCTCTGACAGTTGTGTGGGCTACAAGTATCTCTGACAGTTGTGTGTGGGCTACAAGTATCTCTGACAGTTGTGTGGGCTACAAGTATCTCTGACAGTTGTGTGAGCTACAAGTATCTCTGACAGTTGTGTGAGCTACAAGTATCTCTGACAGTTGTGTGAGCTACAAGTATCTCTGACAGTTGTGTGAGCTACAAGTATCTCTGACAGTTGTGTGAGCTACAAGTATCTCTGACAGTTGTGTGTGGGCTACAAGTATCTCTGACAGTTGTGTGTGGGCTACAAGTATCTCTGACAGTTGTGTGAGCTACAAGTATCTCTGACAGTTGTGTGAGCTACAAGTATCTCTGACAGTTGTGTGAGCTACAAGTATCTCTGACAGTTGTGTGGGCTACAAGTATCTCTGACAGTTGTGTGAGCTACAAGTATCTCTGACAGTTGTGTGTGTGAGCTACAAGTATCTCTGACAGTTGTGTGAGCTACAAGTATCTCTGACAGTTGTGTGGGCTACAAGTATCTCTGACAGTTGTGTGAGCTACAAGTATCTCTGACAGTTGTGTGAGCTACAAGTATCTCTGACAGTTGTGTGAGCTACAAGTATCTCTGACAGTTGTGTGAGCTACAAGTATCTCTGACAGTTGTGTGAGCTACAAGTATCTCTGACAGTTGTGTGGGCTACAAGTATCTCTGACAGTTGTGTGTGGGACTACATGTATCTCTGACAGTTGTGTGGGCTACAAGTATCTCTGACAGTTGTGTGAGCTACAAGTATCTCTGACAGTTGTGTGAGCTACAAGTATCCCTGACAGTTGTGTGAGCTACAAGTATCTCTGACAGTTGTGTGTGGGCTACAAGTATCTCTGACAGTTGTGTGGGCTACAAGTATCTCTGACAGTTGTGTGAGCTACAAGTATCTCTGACAGTTGTGTGAGCTACAAGTATCTCTGACAGTTGTGTGAGCTACAAGTATCTCTGACAGTTGTGTGAGCTACAAGTATCTCTGACAGTTGTGTGAGCTACAAGTATCTCTGACAGTTGTGTGGGCTACAAGTATCTCTGACAGTTGTGTGGGTTACAAGTATCTCTGACAGTTGTGTGAGCTACAAGTATCTCTGACAGTTGTGTGGGCTACAAGTATCTCTGACAGTTGTGTGTGTGAGCTACAAGTATCTCTGACAGGTGTGTGTGTGAGCTACAAGTATCTCTGACAGTTGTGTGAGCTACAAGTATCTCTGACAGTTGTGTGTGAGCTACAAGTATCTCTGACAGTTGTGTGAGCTACAATTATCTCTGACAGTTGTGTGAGCTACAAGTATCTCTGACAGTTGTGTGTGAGCTACAAGTATCTCTGACAGTTGTGTGAGCTACAATTATCTCTGACAGTTGTGTGAGCTACAAGTATCTCTGACAGTTGTGTGTGAGCTACAAGTATCTCTGACAGTTGTGTGAGCTACAAGTATCTCTGACAGGTGTGTGTGTGAGCTACAAGTATCTCTGACAGTTGTGTGTGAGCTACAAGTATCTCTGACAGTTGTGTGAGCTACAAGTATCTCTGACAGTTGTGTGGGCTACAAGTATCCCTGCCTCTAAATATTTCTCTCTTCTTGGGATTACGAAGATCAGTCAAGTTATCGAAATTCATTTATTTTTATATATATTGTGTATATAGAGTTGTTACATTGTTGTGCCGGCACCAGGAGGCGGGGCCGCTCAGGCAGGTCCTGAGTACTAATGTTCCCCGGAACACGACCCGCTGAATCGTTTAACAACCAGGTACCCAATCACTGCTGGGTGAACAGAGGCTACAGTTAAGGATTGGTGCCACGTTAATCCTTCCCGGCCAGGATACGAATCCAGGCCTAATAGTTCGCGAAGCCCAGGACGAATGTTTTACCACTGCGCCACGGGGAACAGTAAAGAAATGGTTAATGAAAGGTATATTGTCTACAAAGTTTCGTTCCACTCTGGAACATGTTCAGGTGCGGAATGAATATACAGGATGCAAATTTATCAAATATACACGTGACAGAGATGAAGTAAACAAACATACCTGGTTGATACCTGGTTGATGGGGTTCTGGGAGTTCTTCTACTCCCCAAGCCCGGCCCGAGGCCAGGCTCGACTTGTGAGAGTTTGGTCCACCAGGCTGTTGCTTGGAGCGGCCCGCAGGCCCACATACCCACCACAGCCCGGTTGGTCCGGCACTCCTTGGAGGAATAAATCTAGTCTCCTCTTGAAAATGTCCACGGTTGTTCCGGCAATATTTCTTATGCTTGCTGGGAGGACGTTGAACAACCGCGGACCTCTGATGTTTATACAGTGTTCTCTGATTGTGCCTATGGCACCTCTGCTCTTCACTGGTTCTATTCTGGTTTTCTTCCATGTCGTTCACTCCAGTACGTTGTTATTTTACTGTGTAGATTTGGAACTTGGCCCTCCAGTATCTTCCACGTGTATATTATTTGATATCTCTCTCGTCTTCTTTCTAGTGAGTACATTTGGAGGGCTTTGAGACGATCCCAATAATTTAGGTGCTTTATTGCGTCTATGTATGCCGTATATGTTCTCTGTATTCCCTCTATTTCAGCAATCTCTCCTGCTCTGAAGGGGGAAGTGAGTACTGAGCAGTACTCGAGACGGGACAACACAAAAGAAGGTGAAGAAATAGGGGAATAATGGGGATGGATGCCAGTCAACCATCTCAGTAGAGTTGTTGTTATCCGGTGGTGTATGGTGAGGTCTGGGTCTGAGCGTAGGCAAGGTGGTGTATGGTGAGGTCTGGGTCTGAGCGTAGGCAAGGTGGTGTATGGTGAGGTCTGGGTCTGAGCGTAGGCAAGGTGGTGTATGGTGAGGTCTGGGTCTGAGCGTAGGCAAGGTGGTGTATGGTGAGGTCTGGGTTTGAGCGTAGGCAAGATGGTGTATGGTGAGGTCTGGGTCTGAGCGTAGGCAAGGTGGTGTATGGTGAGGTCTGGGTCTGAGCGTAGGCAAGGTGGTGTATGGTGAGGTCTGGGTCTAAGCGTAGGCAAGGTGGTGTATGGTGAGGTCTGGGTCTGAGCGTAGGCAAGGTGGTGTATGGTGAGGTCTGGGTCTGAGCGTAGGC
Source organism: Procambarus clarkii (assembly GCF_040958095.1). Classification (NCBI taxonomy): domain Eukaryota; kingdom Metazoa; phylum Arthropoda; class Malacostraca; order Decapoda; family Cambaridae; genus Procambarus; species Procambarus clarkii. The sequence continues at coordinate 27,031,123 of NC_091197.1, forward strand.
AAGGTAGTGTATGGTGAGGTCTGGGTCTGAGCGTAGGCAAGGTGGTGTATAGTGAGGTCTGGGTCTGAGCGTAGGCAAGATGGTGTATGGTGAGGTCTGGGTCTGAGCGTAGGCAAGATGGTGTATGGTGAGGTCTGGGTCTGAGCGTAGGCAAGGTGGTGTATGGTGAGGTCTGGGTCTGAGCGTAGGCAAGGTGGTGTATGGTGAGGTCTGGGTCTAAGCGTAGGCAAGGTGGTGTATGGTGAGGTCTGGGTTTGAGCATAGGCAAGGTGGTGTATGGTGAGGTCTGGGTCTGAGCGTAGGCAAGGTGGTGTATGGTGAGGTCTGGGTCTGAGCGTAGGCAAGGTGGTGTATGGTGAGGTCTGGGTCTAAGCGTAGGCAAGATGGTGTATGGTGAGGTCTAGGTCTGAGCATAGGCAAGGTGGTGTATGGTGAGGTCTGGGTCTGAGCGTAGGCAAGGTGGTGTATGGTGAGGTCTGGGTCTGAGCGTAGGCAAGGTGGTGTATGGTGAGGTCTGGGTCTGAGCGTAGGCAAGGTGGTGTATGGTGAGGTCTGGGTCTGAGCGTAGGCAAGGTGGTGTATGGTGAGGTCTGGGTCTAAGCGTAGGCAAGATGGTGTATGGTGAGGTCTGGGTCTGAGCGTAGGCAAGGTGGTGTATGGTGAGGTCTGGGTCTGAGCGTAGGCAAGGTGGTGTATGGTGAGGTCTGGGTCTAAGCGTAGGCAAGGTGGTGTATGGTGAGGTCCTGGGTCTGAGCGTAGGCAAGGTGGTGTATGGTGAGGTCTGGGTCTGAGGGTAGGCAAGGTGGTGTATGGTGAGGTCTGGGTCTGAGCGTAGGCAAGGTGGTGTATGGTGAGGTCTGGGTCTGAGCATAGGCAAGGTGGTGTATGGTGAGGTCTGGGTCTGAGCGTAGGCAAGGTGGTGTATGGTGAGGTCTGGGTCTGAGCGTAGGCAAGGTGGTGTATGGTGAGGTCTGGGTCTGAGGGTAGGCAAGGTGGTGTATGGTGAGGTCTGGGTCTGAGCGTAGGCAAGGTGGTGTATGGTGAGGTCTGGGTCTGAGCGTAGGCAAGGTGGTGTATGGTGAGGTCTGGGTCTGAGCGTAGGCAAGGTGGTGTATGGTGAGGTCTGGGTCTGAGGGTAGGCAAGGTGGTGTATGGTGAGGTCTGGGTCTGAGCGTAGGCAAGGTGGTGTATGGTGAGGTCTGGGTCTGAGCGTAGGCAAGGTGGTGTATGGTGAGGTCTGGGTCTGAGCGTAGGCAAGGTGGTGTATGGTGAGGTCTGGGTCTGAGGGTAGGCAAGGTGGTGTATGGTGAGGTCTGGGTCTGAGCGTAGGCAAGGTGGTGTATGGTGAGGTCTGGGTCTGAGCGTAGGCAAGGTGGTGAAGGGTGAGGTCTGGGTCTGAGCGTAGGCAAGGTGGTGTATGGTGAGGTCTGGGTCTGAGCGTAAGCAAGGTGGTGTATGGTGAGGTCTGGGTCTGAGCGTAGGCAAGGTGGTGTATGGTGAGGTCTGGGTCTGAGCGTAAGCAAGGTGGTGTATGGTGAGGTCTGGGTCTGAGCGTAGGCAAGGTGGTGTATGGTGAGGTCTGGGTCTGAGCGTAAGCAAGGTGGTGTATGGTGAGGTCTGGGTCTGAGCGTAAGCAAGGTGGTGTATGGTGAGGTCTGGGTCTGAGCGTAGGCAAGGTGGTGTATGGTGAGGTCTGGGTCTGAGCGTAGGCAAGGTGGTGTATGGTGAGGTCTGGGTCTGAGCGTAAGCAAGGTGGTGTATGGTGAGGTCTGGGTCTGAGCGTAAGCAAGGTGGTGTATGGTGAGGTCTGGGTCTGAGCGTAGGCAAGGTGGTGTATGGTGAGGTCTGGGTCTGAGCGTAGGCAAGGTGGTGTATGGTGAGGTCTGGGTCTGAGCGTAGGCAAGGTGGTGTATGGTGAGGTCTGGGTCTGAGCGTAGGCAAGGTGGTGTATGGTGAGGTCTGGGTCTGAGCGTAGGCAAGGTGGTGTATGGTGAGGTCTGGGTCTGAGCGTAGGCAAGGTGGTGTATGGTGAGGTCTGGGTCTGAGCGTAGGCAAGGTGGTGTATGGTGAGGTCTGGGTCTGAGCGTAGGCAAGGTGGTGTATGGTGAGGTCTGGGTCTGAGCGTAGGCAAGGTGGTGTATGGTGAGGTCTGGGTCTGAGCGTAGGCAAGGTGGTGTATGGTGAGGTCTGGGTCTGAGGGTAGGCAAGGTGGTGTATGGTGAGGTCTGGGTCTGAGCGTAGGCAAGGTGGTGTATGGTGAGGTCTGGGTCTGAGCATAGGCAAGGTGGTGTATGGTGAGGTCTGGGTCTGAGCGTAGGCAAGGTGGTGTATGGTGAGGTCTGGGTCTGAGGGTAGGCAAGGTGGTGTATGGTGAGGTCTGGGTCTGAGCGTAGGCAAGGTGGTGTATGGTGACGTCTGGGTCTGAGCGTAGGCAAGGTGGTGTATGGTGAGGTCTGGGTCTGAGCGTAGGCAAGGTGGTGTATGGTGAGGTCTGGGTCTGAGGGTAGGCAAGGTGGTGTATGGTGAGGTCTGGGTCTGAGCGTAGGCAAGGTGGTGTATGGTGAGGTCTGGGTCTGAGCGTAGGCAAGGTGGTGTATGGTGAGGTCTGGGTCTGAGCGTAGGCAAGGTGGTGTATGGTGAGGTAGGTATATATGCCCCACTTTCATTGGGGCATATTTACAGGGGTATAGCACCTTTGCTTTTTGGAGAGTCGTATTATTTATTGGGGCTGTTCTTAAGTATTAAATCATTAATACTTAAGAACAGCCCCAATGAAAGGTGTCACCTTCCATCTACTTATGTTGGTACGACCACCACAAAGTTTACGAGAAGCCTGACCCGCCATCAACAAGCTGGTGTCTTGGTCATAATGTCATTTACTGGTATAAAAGCGTATTTGTGTGTGTGTAAACATCTATATAAATGAAACAAAAGCGAATGACAAGTGTAAAAGTTAAACCGTAAAATACAACGTAGCAACTCATTGACCAATTAAAATGTTTGAAACATTTACTCTCACTCATTCATTGAAACATGTCATTTACTATCATACACTGACAAGTGCTTCTTGCCATACGTCTCCGGCACACTAACGTATGTTCTGAACTATAACGTATGTTATACGTATGTTCTATATAACGTATGCTATAGAACTACTGTTCTATAGTGGTAAACATGACGTATTGTACAACATAATGTTGACTCTTTAACTATAATTCACATATTTATAATCCAATATTATTCTCAGCCTGTTCTGTCCATATTCTATGGATTATTAATATGGAATTTATAAGTATTCAAGCATCCCCAGTCAGCAGTGTTACTAATCCATGTGGATAACCCCCAGTCAGCAGTGTTACTAATCCATGTGGATAACCCCCAGTCAGCAGTGTTACTAATCCATGTGGATAACCCCCAGTCAGCAGTGCTACTAATCCATGTGGTTAACCCCCAGTCAGCAGTGTTACTAATCCATGTGGATAACCCCCAGTCAGCAGTGTTACTAATCCATGTAGATATCTCCCAGTCAGCAGTGTTACTAATCCGTGTAGATATCTCCCAGTCAGCAGTGTTACTAATTCGTGTAGATATCTCCCAGTCAGCAGTGTTACTAATCCATGTAGATGTAGAATTCGGGGATTCCCGGCTGTTCCCAGGTCTCTCTCTTCCCTTCCCCATTCCCCGTCACACACTTCCAATCTCTCCCTCTCTCTCATCTCTCCCTATCCCCCCCCCCCCTTCTATCTCCACTCTCCTCCTTTCACACTTCTGGCCCCTTTCTACCCTCTCTCCCACTCTCCCTTTTCCTTCTCTCTCTATCTCTGTCTGTCTCTGGTTTTGTATGTGTCTGTATTTTGTCTCTGTCTGTTTGTGATGAGAGTAATATAATAGTCACCCTTGGCGTGAGGGCGGTCCGCCAGTGGAAGGAGCCGAGTGATGTGAAATATTAACAATTATAATAGTTACCTCTTGGCTCTGAGAAAGGGGCGGGGCCTGAGAAAGGGGCGGGGCCTGAGAAAGCCATTGAAGCTGTAGGAGAATCATCTGGTTTATGCAGCTACGGCCAAAGTAGGAGTAGCAGAAAGTTTATGTTAACTTCCCGAGATCAGTGACCACTAGTGTACTATATGTTACTATCAGAAAATATATTAAAATAGTTGTTTTCTAAATATTGATCAAAGTGTAGCTGGGAGGAAGTGCCAAAAGTTGTCGTTGTTGGCGTCGGAATGTGGCGCTGACAAGTGTCGCTGGCAAGTTGTTCCCTCTTGACGTCTGGCGACCCCAGACCAGCCTCAGTCCATCTCCCTGCGAAGTTAGATGACTAGCCCTAAGTATCTGACCTCTAGCCTTGGACAGAGAGCAAACAGTTAGTCTCTCGTACAGAGATAAATAGAGGGTTTTGCATATCATTTGAAGTGTGTGTAGAACTAGCGAGTCATAGTGTGTGTGGTGGAGCGCACATACGCAGTACCGAGCCTCACAAGTGTGGCCAGCGGTGGCCCGTCGCCCTTCCAAGACGTGGCCCTCAAGGCCCCGAGACGGTTATCTTGAGGTTATCTTGAGATGATTTCGGGGCTTTAGTGTCCCCGCGGCCCGGTCCTCGACCAGGCCTCCACCCCCAGGAAGCAGCCCGTGACAGCTGACTAACTCCCGGGTACCTATTTACTGCTAGGTAACAGGGGCATTCAGGGTGAAGAAACTTTGCCCTTTGTTTCTGCCTCGTGCGGGAATCGAACCCGCGCCACAGAATTACGAGTCCTGCGCGCTATCCACCAGGCTACGAGGCCTGTTGTACATAGCTATCAGTCGTGCAGGTATCTCTCTTGTCCTTGTTAGAGCCGACCCCAGGGTGCGGGTAGTGGTCAACCCGCACAGTAACCCCAGGGTGCGGGTAGTGGTCAACCCGCACAGTAACCCCAGGGTGCGGGTAGTGGTCAACCCGCACAGTAACCCCAGGGTGCGGGTAGTGGTCAACCACCACAGTAACCCCAGGGTGCGGGTAGTGGTCAACCACCACAGTAACCCCAGGGTGCTGGTAGTGGTCAACCCGCACAGTAACCCCAGGGTGCGGGTAGTGGTCAACCCGCACAGTAACCCCAGGGTGCGGGTAGTGGTCAACCACCTCACCATTAATGTGGAGGTGGTAGTTGTCGCGTGTGAAGGGAGGGAGTGGTCGTGTGTGGGTTGTGGTGAGAGGGAGTGGTCGTGTGTGGGTTGTGGTGAGAGGGAGTGGTCGTGTGTGGGTTGTGGTGAGAGGGAGTGGTCGTGTGTGGGTTGTGGTGAGAGGGAGTGGTCGTGTGTGGGTTGTGGTGAGAGGGAGTGGTCGTGTGTGGGTTGTGGTGAGAGGGAGTGGTCGTGTGTGGGTTGTGGTGAGAGGGAGGGGCCAACTTCACCACATTCCCTTCCAAGAAGCTGGATGGACTGCTTCATGGTGACTCAGGCGGGGCATCATCTTCATACAGTTCCCTTCACCTAATGCCTCTGTTCACCTTGCAGTAAGTAGGTATTCAGGAGTTAGTCAGCTTGTTATGGGGTTGCATCCTGGGCGGGGTCAGTAATTCGACCTTGTGGGGGGGGGGGACCTTGATATAAGCCTAACGTGCATGAATATATAGCACAGGAATAAAGGTAACTGCATAAGGCCTATTGGCCCATACGAGGCAGCTCGTGCACAATACACTGTGGCTGCCTGTCCCGCGACACAATGAATTATACCATTATTATACCCCACTTGTACACCTTCCGGAAACTCAACATCACCAATGACAAAAAACCGCACTTGTGTATTTGTGAAACTTATGTAAGGGATACAAATACACAAGTATGGTGTTACCCTGTTAGTGTGTCTGTGAGAAGACATTACCATTACTAACAATGACATTAAGATGAATAGTGTGAGGCTTAAGGCTCCTCCTTGAGGGGTCCCGGCCCCAGAGGTAATGTCCTGGAAACTTGAGTTGACTTGACACTGTCGACTTGGGAATGGTCCACGACGGACCGAAATGTCGTCGTCCCTTCACCTTCTAGTGTGTGGTCTGGTCAACATCCTGGAAACTCATCGGTAAAGGCATGTTGTTGTTGTTGTTATAGATTCAGCTGCTCGGAACAAGTTACAAGTAGCACGGGCTATGGTGATCCCGTAGCTTACCTGGCACGGGAGCGGGGTTGTGTTCCCCTTTACCCGGGAGCGGTCTCGGGTAAAGGGAACTTTTCCCGCTGTGAAATACTCTTCAATGCACCCCGGTGAGCCCCCTTGCCCCCCCCCTTCACATGCGAGCTAGCAAGATGGTGCAGGCTCGCAAGCCTTGGTGCCTTACCAGCTGCCTCCGTGACCTTACCAAACACACAACTTGGTTGTGTCAGTTGCTAAATCATTTATTATATAATTAGCTGTGTTCCGTCCTTGAAGAACTCCGTCAGTCCCTTTATCCTAATTTACCTGCTTTGGTACAGGCGGTGATCCTTCCGGGCACCAGGACCCGGGCAGGACCCGGGCAGGACACGGGCAGGACCCGGGCAGGACACGGGCAGTACACGGGCAGGACCCGGGCAGGACACGGGCAGGACCCGGGCAGGACACGGGCAGGACCCGGGCAGGACACGGGCAGTACACGGGCAGGACCCGGGCAGGACACGGGCAGGACACGGGCAGGACCCGGGCAGGACCCGGGGAGGACCCGGGCAGGACACGGGCAGTACACGGGCAGGACCCGGGCAGGACACGGGCAGGACCCGGGCAGGACCCGGGCAGTACACGGGCAGGACCCGGGCAGGACACGGGCAGGACCCGGGCAGGACACGGGCAGTACACGGACAGGACACGGGCAGGACCCGGGCAGGACACGGGCAGGACCCGGGCAGGACACGGGCAGGACCCGGGCAGGACCCGGGCAGGACCCGGGCAGGACACGGGCAGTACACGGGCAGGACCCGGGCAGGACACGGGCAGGACCCGGGCAGGACCCGGGCAGGACACGGGCAGTACACGGGCAGGACCCGGGCAGGACACGGGCAGGACCCGGGTAGGACACGGGCAGGACCCGGGCAGGACACGGGCAGGACACGGGCAGGACCCGGGCAGGACCCGGGCAGGACACGGGCAGGACACGGGCAGGACACGGGCAGTACACGGGCAGGACACGGGCAGGACACGGGCAGGACACGGGCAGGACCCGGGCAGGACACGGGCAGGACCCGGGCAGGACACGGGCAGGACCCGGGGGTAATGGGTGGCACTTACCAGGACACGGGGGTAATGGGTGGCACTTACCAGGACACGGGGGTAATTGGAGGCACTTACCAAGACAAGGGCAGGACACGGGGGTAATGGGTGGCACTTACCAGGACACGGGGGTAATTGGAGGCACTTACCTAGACAGGGGCAGGACACCAGGGTAATGGGCGTCACTTACCAGGACACGGGGGTAATGGGTGGCACTTACCAGGACACGGGGGTAATGGACGGCACTTACCAGGACACGTGGGTAATGGGCGGCACTTACCAGGACACGTGGGTAATGGGCGGCACTTACCAGGACACGTGGGTAATGGGCGGCACTTACCAGGACACGTGGGTAATGGGCGGCACTTACCAAGACACGGGCAGGACACCAGGGTAATGGGCGGCACTTACCAGGACACGGGGGTAATGGGTGGCACTTACCAGGACACGGGGGTAATGGGTGGCACTTACCAGGACACGGGGGTAATGGGCGGCACTTACCAGGACACGGGGGTAATGGGCGGCACTTACCAGGACACGTGGGTAATGGGCGGCACTTACCAGGACACGGGCAGGACACCAGGGTAATGGGCGGCACTTACCAGGACACGGGGGTAATGGGTGGCACTTACCAGGACACGGGGGTAATGGGTGGCACTTACCAGGACACGGGGGTAATGGGTGGCACTTACCAGGACACGGGGGTAATGGGCGGCACTTACCAGGACACGGGGGTAATGGACGGCACTTACCAGGACACGTGGGTAATGGGCGGCACTTACCAAGACACATGGGTAATGGGCGGCACTTACCAGGACACGTGGGTAATGGGCGGCACTTACCAAGACACGGGCAGGACACCAGGGTAATGGGCGGCACTTACCAGGACACGGGAGTAATGGGTGGCACTTACCAGGACACGGGGGTAATGGGTGGCACTTACCAGGACACGGGGGTAATGGGCGGCACTTACCAGGACACGGGGGTAATGGGCGGCACTTACCAGGACACGGGGGTAATGGGCGGCACTTACCCAGGACACGTGGGTAATGGGCGGCACTTACCAGGACACGGGGGTAATGGGCGGCACTTACCCAGGACACGTGGGTAATGGGCGGCAATTACCAGGACACGGGGGTAATGGGCGGCAATTACCCAGGACACGTGGGTAATGGGCGGCAATTACCAGGACACGGGGGTAATGGGCGGCACTTACCAGGACACGGGGGTAATGGGCGGCACTTACCCAGGACACGTGGGTAATGGGCGGCACTTACCAGGACACGGGGGTAATGGGCGGCACTTACCCAGGACACGTGGGTTATGGGCGGCAATTACCAGGACACGGGGGTAGTGGGCGGCAATTACCAGGACACGGGAGCAATAGGTGGCACTTACCAGGACACGGAGGTAATGGGCGGCACTTTCCTGGACACGGGGGTAATGGGCGGCACTTACCAGGACACGGGCAGGACACCAGGGTAATAGGCGGCAGTTACCAGGACACGGGGGTAATGGGCGGCACTTACCAGGACACGAGGGTAATAAGCGGCACTTACCCAGGACACGGGGGTAATGGGCGGCACTTTCCTGGACACGGGGGTAATGGGCGGCACTTACCAGGACACGGGGGTAATGGGTGGCACTTACCAGGACACGGGGGTAATAGGCGGCACTTACCAGGACACGGATGTAATGGGCGGCACTTACCCAGGACACGGGGGTAATGGGCGGCACTTACCAGGACACGGGGGTAATAGGCGGCACTTACCCAGGACACGGGGGTAATGGGCGGCACTTTCCTGGACACGGGGGTAATGGGCGGCACTTACCAGGACACGGGGGTAATGGGTGGCACTTACCAGGACACGGGGGTAATAGGTGGCACTTACCAGGACACGGATGTAATGGGCGGCACTTACCAGGACACGGATGTAATGGGCGGCACTTACCAGGACACGGGGGTAATGGGCGGCACTTACCAGGACCCGGGCAGGACACCAGGGTAATGGGCGGCACTTACCAGGACACGGGGGTAATGGGCGGCACTTACCAGGACACGGGGGTAATGGGCGGCACTTACCAGGACACGGGGGTAATGGGCGGCACTTACCAGGACCCGGGCAGGACACCAGGGTAATGGGCGGCACTTACCAAGACACGGGGGTAATGGGCGGCACTTACCAGGACACGGGGGTTACCTTACCTTGAGGTTACCTTGAGGTGCTTCCGGGGCTTAGCGTTCCCGCGGCCCGGTCGTCGACCAGGCCTCCTGGTTGCTGGACTGATCAACCAGGCTGTTGGACGCGGCTGCTCGCAGCCTGACGTATGAGTCACAGCCTGGTTGATCAGGTATCCTTTGGAGGTGCTTATCCAGTTCTCTCTTGAACACTGTGAGGGGTCGGCCAGTTATGCCCCTTATGTGTAGTGGAAGCGTGTTGAACAGTCTCGGGCCTCTGATGTTGATAGAGTTCTCTCTCAGAGTACCTGTTGCACCTCTGCTTTTCAACGGGGGTATTCTGCACATCCTGCCATGTCTTCTGGTCTCATGTGATGTTATTTCTGTGTGCAGGTTTGGGACCAGCCCCTCTAATATTTTCCACGTGTAAATTATTATGTACCTCTCCCGCCTGCGCTCAAGGGAGTACAGTTTTAGGCTCTTTAGTCGGTCCCAATAGTTTAGATGTTTTACTGAGTGGATTCTAGCAGTAAAGGATCTCTGCACGCTCTCCAGGTCAGCAATTTCTCCAGCTTTGAAAGGGGCTGTCATTGTGCAGCAGTACTCCACTCTAGAGAGCACAAGCGTTTTGAAAAGTATCATCATCGGTATAGCATCTCTAGTGTGAAAAGTTCTTGTTATCCAACCTGTCATTTTTCTTGCAGTTGTGAGGGCTACTTTATTGTGTTCTTTAAAGGTAAGGTCTTCCGACATGAGTACACCCAGATCCTTTACATTGCCTTTTCGTTCTATGTTATGATTTGCCTGAGTTTTGTACGTGGTTTCCGTTTTTATATTTTCATTTTTTTCCATAGCGCATGAGCTGGAACTTATCTTTGTTAAACACCATATTATTTTCTGTAGCCCATAGAAAGACCTGATCTACATCTGACTGGAGGTTTGCCGTGTCCTCTATGTTGCATACTCTCATGAAGATCCTAGTGTCATCTGCAAAGGATGATACAGTGCTATAGGTTGTGTTCTTGTCTATGTCCGAAATGAGGATGAGAAAAAGTACTGGAGCAAGCACAGTACCCTGGGGGACTGAGCTCTTCACGGTTGATGGGCTGGATTTTATTTTGTTGACTATTACACATTGGGTTCTGTTGGTCAGGAAATTGTAGATCCATCTGCCTATTTTTCCGGTAATTCCTTTTGAACGCATTTTATGTGCAATAACACCATGGTCACATTTATCATAAGCTTTTGCGAAATCTGTGTAAATTACATCCGCGTTATGGTTGTCTTCCATAGCATCTAATGCCATATCATAGTGGTCCAGCAACTGCGACAGGCAAGAGCGCCCTGTTCTGAAACCATGTTGTCCGGGGTTATGGAGATGCTGGGATTCCATGTATTTTGTGATTTTACTTCTTAGCACTCTCTCAAAAATTTTTATGATGTGCGATGTTAGTGCTATCGGTCTGTAATTTTTTGCCTCTGCCTTATTTCCTCCTTTATGAAGTGGTGCTATCTCTGCTGTTTTTAGTATATCAGGAATAACGCCAGTATCTAGGCTTTGTCTCCACTGAGTGTGGCGGGCCTGCGATATTGGTTTTTTACAGTTCTTTATGAATATGGAGTTCCAAGAATCCGGGCCTGGTACAGAGTGCAAGGCATATTGTTTATGGCTTCTTCAAAATCCAGTGGGGATAGAGTGACGTCTGATATATGATTTGATGTTGGTATCGTATCCATGAAAAATTCATTTGGGTTATCAATCTTTAGTGTGTTTAATGGCTCGCTGAAAACAGAGTCGTACTGCGTCCTCAATGGGTAATGGGTGGCACTTACCAAAACACGAGGGAAATGAGCGGCACTTACCAGGACACGGGGGTAATGCGTGGCACTTACCAGGACACGGGGGTAATGGGCCGCACTTACCAGGGCACGGGCAGGACACCAGGGTAATGGGCGGAACTTACCAGGACACGGGGGAAATGGGTGGCACTTACCAGGACACGAGAAAAATGGGCGGCACTTACCAATACACGAGCGTAATGGGCGGCACTTACCAGGACACGAGGGTAATGGGTGGCACTTACCAGGACACGGGGGTAATGGGCAAAACTTACCAGGACACGGGGGTAATGGGCGGCACTTACCAGGACACGAGGGTAATGGATGGCACTTACCAGGACACGGCGGTAATGGCCGGCACTTACCAGGCCACGGGGGTAATGGGCGGCACTTACCAGGACACGGGGGTAATGGGCGACACTTACCAGGACACGGGGGTAATGGGCGGCACTTACCAGGACACGGGGGTAATGGGCGGCACTTACCAGGACACGGGGGTAATGGGCGGCACTTACCAGGACACGGGGGTAATGGGCGGCACTTACCAGGACACGGGGGTAATGGGCGGCACTTACCAGGACACGAGGGTAATGGGTGGCACTTACCAGGACACGGGGGTAATGGGCGGCACTTACCAGGACACGGGGGTAATGGGCGGCACTTACCAGGACACGGGGGTAATGGGCGGCACTTACCAGGACACGGGGGTAATGGGCGGCACTTACCAGGACACGGGGGTAATGGGCGGCACTTACCAGAACACGAGGGTATTGGATGGCACTTACCAGGACACGGGGGTAATGGGCGGCACTTACCATTACACGGGGGTAATGGGCGGCACTTACCAGGACACGGGGGTAAAGGGCGGCACTTACCAGGACACGGGGGAAATGGGCGGCACTTACCAGGACACGAGGGTAATGGATGGCACTTACCAGGACACGGGGGTAATGGGCGGCACTTACCAGGACACGGGGGTAATGGGCGACACTTACCGGGACACGAGGGTAATGGGCGGCACTTACCAGGACACGGGGGTAATGGGCGGCACTTACCAGGAAACGAGGGTAATGGGCGGCACTTACCAGGACACGGGGGTAATGGGCGGCACTTACCAGAACACGGGGGTAATGGGCGGCACTTACCAGGACACGGGGGTAATGGGCGGCACTTACCAGGACACGGGGGTAATGGGTGGCACTTACCAGGACACGGGGGTAATGGGCGGCACTTACCAGGACACGAGCAAGACACGGGGGTAATGGGCGGCACCTACCAGGACACGGGGATAATGGGTGGCACTTACCAGGACACGAGGGTAATGGGCGGCACTTACCAGGACACGTGGGTAATGGGTGGCACTTACCAGGATACGGTGGTAATGGGCGGCACTTACGAGGACACGGGGGTAATGGGCAGCAGTTACCAGGACACGGGGGTAATGGGCGGCACTTACCAGGACACGGGGGTAATGGGCGGCACTTACCAGGACACAGGGGTAATGGGCGGAACTTACCAGGACACGAGGGTATTGGATGGCACTTACCAGGACACGGGGGTAATGGGCGGCACCTACCAGGACACGGGGATAATGGGTGGCACTTACCAGGACACGGGGGTAATGGGCAAAACTTACAAGGACACGGGGGTAATGGATGGGACTTACCAGGACACGACGATAATGGGTGGCACTTACCAGGACACGGGGGTAATGGGCGGCACTTACCAGGACACGGGGGTAATGGGCGGCACTTACCAGGATACGGTGGTAATGGGCGGCACTTACGAGGACACGGGGGTAATGGGTGGCACCAGGACACGGGGGTAATGGGCGGCACTTACCAGGACATGGGGATAATGGGTGGCACCAGGACACGGGGGTAATGGGCGGCACTTACCAGGACACGGGGGTAATGGGCGGCACTTACCAGGACACGGGGGTAATGGGCGGCACTTACCAGGACACGGGGGTAATGGGCGGCACTTACCAGGACATGGGGATAATGGGTGGCACCAGGACACCAGGGTAAAGGGTGTCACTTACCAGGACACGGGGTAATGGGCGGCACTTACCAGGACACGGGGGTAATGGGCTGCACTTACCAGGACACGGGGGTAATGGGTGGCACTTACCAGGACACGGGGGTAATGGGCGGCACTTACCAGGACACGGGGGTAATGGGCGGCACTTACCAGGATACGAGGGTAATGGGCGGCACTTACCAGGACACGGGGTTAATGAGCGGCACTTACCAGGACACGGGGGTAACGGGCAGCACTTACCAGGACACGGGGGTAATGGGCGGCACTTACCAGGACACGGGGGTAATGGGCGGCACTTACCAGGAAGTGTCGGTGGGGACATTCCCTGCACTTTACCATCGTGAGGGGCAACACTACACTTAAGAATGACTTATTTAAGAGGTGAAGTAGAGGATGCTACGACTCTTGAGGCAGTACATTGTGTCATAGCATCGTTGAGGACAACACCTCCACCAGTATCGGACCTTTAATACCAACCGAAGGTACGTACACAGAGAACAACAAAGACATTAGTGGAATTCTAAGAAGCCAGAATGAGGCTATGTTTAGCACACCAATAAACAACATGAAAGTTGATGACCCAGACAGCTTCTTTATGAATGACATTCAAGCTGCAGATAATATAACGGATATTACTACAAACTCTGAAGACTTTGAAAGAGAAATTGACAATATGCCCATGCACTCAGCTCCTGGGCCTGACTCGCGGAATTCAATATTCATAAAGAAATGTAAAGTACCAGTAGCGAGAGCACTCAGCGTAATATGGAGAAAGAGCCTGGATACAGGGGAGATACCAGCAGCATTTAAATCTGCAGATATAGCTACTCTGCAGGGGGGGGGGAGTAAAGCTTAGGCAAAAAAATATAGACCAGTTGCACTAACATCACACATAATAAAAGTGGTTGAAAGAGTGATTAGGAATCAAATTTCTAGTTTTATGGAAAATAATGAGCGACACAACCCAGGACAACATGGATTTAGAGCGGGAAGATCCTGTCTGTCACAGTTACTCAACCACTATGACAAAATCCCAGAAGCTCTAGAAGAAAAGCAAAATGCAGATGTTGTATACACAGACTTTGCAAAGGCGTTCGACAAATGTGACCATGGGGTGATAGCACACAAAATGAGGTCAATGGGAATAACTGGTAAAGTAGGACGCTGAATACTCAATTTCCTGTCGAACAGAACACAAAGAGTAACAGTCAATCAGATAAAATCGAGTCCGAGCGCAATTGAACGCTCTGTACTTCAGGGTACAGTCCTTGCACCACTGCTTTTCCTTATTCTCATATCAGATATAGACTCAAATACAAGTCACAGCTTCGTGCCATCCTTTGTAGATGACCCAAAAATCAGCATGAAAATTACTTCTGTTGAAGTAATTTTCATTGAAAAATTACAAGCAGATATTAATAAAGTTTTCGACTGGGCAGCAGAAAATAACATGATGTTTAACAGTGATAAATTCCAGGTACTCAAGTACGGTAAAAATGAGGACCTTAAACATAATACATTGTACAAAACACAGTCGAATTTGCCCATAGTAGGAAAACAGCATGTCAAGGATCTGGGAATAATGATGTCCGACGACCTAACGTTTAGGGAGCATAACCAAGCAAATATCGCGTCAGTCAGAAAAATGATCGGATGGATTACGAGAACTTTCAAATCCAGAGATCCCATCACAATGGTTGTACTCTTCAAGTCACTTGTGTTGTCCCGTCTTGAGTACTGCTCAGTACTCACTTCCCCTTCAGAGCAGGAGAGATTGCTGAAATAGAGGAATACAGAGAACATATACGGCACTCATAGATGCAATAAAGCACCTAAATTATTGGGATCGTCTCAAAGCTCTCCAACTGTACTCACTATAAAGGAGAGGAGAGAGATATTAAGTAATATACACATGGAAAATACTGGAGGGCCAGGTCCCAAATCTTCACAGTAAAATAACAACGTACTGGAGTGAACGATATGAAAGAAAATGCAGAATAGAACCAGTGAAGAGCAGAGGTGCCATAGGCACAATCAGAGAACACTGCATGAACATCAGAGGTCCGCGGTTGTTGAACATCCTCCCAGAGGGCATAAGAAATATTGCCGGAACAACAGTGGACATCTTCAAGAGAAAACTAGATAGTTTTCTAAAAGAAGTGCCGGACCAACCGGGCTGTGGTGGGTATTTGGGCCTGCAGGCCGCTCCAAGCAACAGCCTGGTGGAGCAAACTCTCACAAGTCAAGCCTGGCCCCGGGCCGGGATTGGGGAGTATTTGAACTCCCAGAACCCCATCAAGCAGGACTGCATATATACCAGCCACAGTGATTATGCCTTTTTCTTAGACCCCCCCCCCCTTCCTTCCCCTAAATTCAAATTCAAATGTTTATTCAGGTAAAAGTACATACAAAGAGGATGAGTTACAAACATAATGTTGGATTTATAGATAGAGCTACTACATACAATACCTGAAGCCTAGAGGATAGAGCTAGTACATACAATACCTAAAGCCTAGAGGATAGAGCTACTACATACAATACCTGAAGCCTAGAGGATAGAGCTAGTACATACAATACCTGAAGCCTAGAGGATAGAGCTAGTACATACAATACCTAAAGCCTAGAGGATAGAGCTAGTACATACAATACCTAAAGCCTAGAGGATAGAGCTAGTACATACAATACCTAAAGCCTAGAGGATAGAGCTAGTACATACAATACCTAAAGCCTAGAGGATAGAGCTAGTACATACAATACCTAAAGCCTAGAGGATAGAGCTAGTACATACAATATCTAAAGCCTAGAGGATAGAACTAGTACATACAATACCTGAAGCCTACAGGATAGAGCTAGTACATACAATATCTAAAGCCTAGAGGATAGAACTAGTACATACAATACCTGAAGCCTAGAGGATAGAACTAGTACATACAATACCTAAAGCCTAGAGGATAGAGCTAGTACATACAATATCTAAAGCCTAGAGGATAGAGCTAGTACATACAATACCTAAAGCCTAGAGGATAGAGCTAGTACATACAATACCTAAAGCCTAGAGGATAGAGCTAGTACATACAATACCTAAAGCCTAGAGGATAGAGCTAGTACATACAATACCTAAAGCCTAGAGGATAGAGCTAGTACATACAATACCTAAAGCCTAGAGGATAGAGCTAGCACATACAATACCTGAAGCCTAGAGGATAGAGCTAGTACATACAATATCTAAAGCCTAGAGGATAGAGCTAGTACATACAATACCTAAAGCCTAGAGGATAGAGCTAGTACATACAATACCTAAAGCCTAGAGGATAGAGCTAGTACATACAATACCTAAAGCCTAGAGGATAGAGCTAGTACATACAATACCTAAAGCCTAGAGGATAGAGCTAGTACATACAATACCTAAAGCCTAGAGGATAGAGCTAGTACATACAATATCTAAAGCCTAGAGGATAGAGCTAGTACATACAATACCTAAAGCCTAGAGGATAGAGCTAGTACATACAATACCTAAAGCCTAGAGGATAGAGCTAGTACATACAATATCTAAAGCCTAGAGGATAGAGCTAGTACATACAATACCTAAAGCCTAGAGGATAGAGCTAGTACATACAATATCTAAAGCCTAGAGGATAGAGCTAGTACATACAATACCTAAAGCCTAGAGGATAGAGCTAGTACATACAATTCCTAAAGCCTAGAGGATAGAGCTAGTACATACAATACCTAAAGCCTAGAGGATAGAGCTAGTACATACAATATCTAAAGCCTAGAGGATAGAACTACTACATACAATATCTAAAGCCTAGAGGATAGAACTACTACATACAATACCTAAAGCCTAGAGGATAGAGCTAGTACATACAATACCTAAAGCCTAGAGGATAGAGCTAGTACATACAATATCTAAAGCCTAGAGGATAGAGCTAGTACATACAATACCTAAAGCCTAGAGGATAGAGCTAGTACATACAATATCTAAAGCCTAGAGGATAGAGCTAGTACATACAATACCTAAAGCCTAGAGGATAGAGCTAGTACATACAATACCTAAAGCCTAGAGGATAGAGCTAGTACATACAATACCTAAAGCCTAGAGGATAGAGCTAGTACATACAATATCTAAAGCCTAGAGGATAGAGCTAGTACATACAATACCTAAAGCCTAGAGGATAGAGCTAGTACATACAATATCTAAAGCCTAGAGGATAGAGCTAGTACATACAATACCTAAAGCCTAGAGGATAGAGCTAGTACATACAATACCTAAAGCCTAGAGGATAGAGCTAGTACATACAATACCTAAAGCCTAGAGGATAGAGCTAGTACATACAATATCTAAAGCCTAGAGGATAGAGCTAGTACATACAATACCTAAAGCCTAGAGGATAGAGCTAGTACATACAATATCTAAAGCCTAGAGGATAGAGCTAGTACATACAATACCTAAAGCCTAGAGGATAGAGCTAGTACATACAATACCTAAAGCCTAGAGGATAGAGCTAGTACATACAATACCTAAAGCCTAGAGGATAGAGCTAGTACATACAATACCTAAAGCCTAGAGGATAGAGCTAGCACATACAATACCTAAAGCCTAGAGGATAGAACTAGCACATACAATACCTAAAGCCTAGAGGATAGAACTAGTACATACAATACCTAAAGCCTAGAGGATAGAGCTAGCACATACAATACCTAAAGCCTAGAGGATAGAACTAGCACATACAATACCTAAAGCCTAGAGGATAGAACTAGCACATACAATACCTAAAGCCTAGAGGATAGAACTAGCACATACAATACCTAAAGCCTAGAGGATAGAACTAGTACATACAATACCTAAAGCCTAGAGGATAGAACTAGCACATACAATACCTAAAGCCTAGAGGATAGAGCTAGTACATACAATACCTAAAGCCTAGAGGATAGAGCTAGCACATACAATACCTAAAGCCTAGAGGATAGAACTAGCACATACAATACCTAAAGCCTAGAGGATAGAACTAGCACATACAATACCTAAAGCCACTAATACGCACAGAGTTTCGGGCAAGGTGTGGGGGGGGGGGGACACTTAGACTAAAACTTAATACTAATTGAGATTAAAGTCTAAATTGTGTTGAAAAAGGAATAAAAAATGGGGAACATGGCGGAAATCATCAATTATACAAGTTGGTCAACAAACAGTATTGTTTAAAATAGCAAGACGTGGGTTGGCATTTAGGGTTAAGGTAGGTTACATGGAGTGAATTAGGTAGTACTTAGTGCTACTCTTAAACTGGTTGAGAGAGGTACAGTCTTTAACATGATTGGGAAGGTCATTCCACATTCTGAGTCCCTTGAGTTGTAGAGCATTTCTAGTTTGGTTAAGACTAATGAACTTTCCCCTACCCGTCGTCACCGGACAGGGCTTCGGGTCCTATATATGGACAGTTTCATATCTCAGTGGCACAACACTGAAGGGTAACGTTAATTCAACGTTATCAATGGTATCATTGTTGATTACACGTTGCATTAAAGTTACTGCTTAATATTGTGTCACCGAGTTTCTCTTTTGAGGGCTAACTGATCCATCCATGCGACGACGGGGGTACTGAGGCAGCTCCCCGAGTATTGAGGTCTCTTGCAGTTGACTCATGTTGCCAGGGGGTTGATATTCAGGGAAGCAAGCACTCGTCTCGTGCAGGCGATGAGTCACAATAACGTGGATCAAGTATGGTGACCAGACAACACACTGGAAGGTGAAGGGACGACGACGTTTCGGTCCGTCCTGGACCATTCTCAAGTCGATTGTTCATGCCTGGTCAACTCGTCTCGTGTATGAAGTAGGGCTTCAGGTCTGCTCTGAAGGACAGACTTTTTATTTTTATTTGTGTTTCTCTTTACTTGCTCGTGTGGAGAGTGTTAGGGAGCAGTGGATGGTCTCACAGACTGTGTACAGTGTTGCCCTCTATATTATCTCTGTTGACCACAAGTGTACAGTGTCGCCCTCTATATTATCTCTGTTGACCACAAGTGTACAGTGTTACCCTCTATATTATCTCTGTTGACCACAAGTGTACAGTGTCGCCCTCTATATTATCTCTGTTGACTACAAGTGTACAGTGTCGCCCTCTATATTATCTCTGTTGACCACAAGTGTACAGTGTCGCCCTCTATATTATCTCTGTTGACTACAAGTGTAC
This sequence comes from Procambarus clarkii, assembly GCF_040958095.1. NCBI lineage: Eukaryota > Metazoa > Arthropoda > Malacostraca > Decapoda > Cambaridae > Procambarus > Procambarus clarkii. The sequence goes on from NC_091197.1 coordinate 27,050,597, forward strand.
AGTGTCGCCCTCTATATTATCTCTGTTGACTACAAGTGTACAGTGTCGCCCTCTATATTGTCTCTGTCGACCACAAGTGTACAGTGTCGCCCTCTATATTATCTCTGTTGACTACAAGTGTACAGTGTCGCCCTCTATATTATCTCTGTTGACTACAAGTGTACTAACATTAGCAAACCACCTCTAGAGTCAAGGGAGTTAAGCTTTAGGCTGCACAATGAAACTGCTATAGACAACTTTATAACTGCTGCTGATAATGTCAGCTGGGAGTCCGAGTTAGGTAACATAGGGGACATCAACCTAGCAGTGCAATCTTTTCTACAAACAACTCTTAGCCTTTATAACACCCACTGTCCTATGCTTACAAAACAAGTCACAACCAAAAGGCTTAACAATCCCTGGCTTAAAAAGGGAATACTTAAATCCATTAATAAAAAACATGACCTTGAGAAGAAGTATAGGTTAGGAATTGTCTCCAAAGAATTCTCAAAGAATTACTCGTTATTGCTATCTAAGATAATTAGACGAACCAAAACTAAATACTACGAAGATAAATTTACCCAAATAAAGAGCAACATTAAAAAAACTTGGGGCACAATTTCACAAATATAGGGATCAAAGAAGATTTTAAATAACAAACCAACACTCCTTTCCAATAACAATGGTCAGCTTTCAGCCTCAGATTCTGCTATTGAGTTCAATAGGTTCTTCTCTTCCATTGGGTCATCCCTTGCAAATGATATTCCATCTTCCAGTACTGACATTAAGGACTATCTTACAGGGAACTATCCACAGTCTCTGTACCTAAAGCCTATTAATTCCACTGACGTCAATGAGATAATCCTTTCCCTTAAAACCAAGTCTAGTGCCCTTGAGGAGATACCAACTTTAATTTACAAAAAAGCTTCCAGAACTTTAGCCCCTGCTATTGCATGCTCTTCAACAAGTCACTTGAACTCCAAACCTTTCCAGATATCCTAAAAAAAAGCGAGAGTTACCCCCTGTACACAAATGTGGTGATCTCACAGATGTTAACAACTACAGACCTATATCAATCCTTCCTAACTTATCAAAAATTTTTGAAAAACTAATCTACAAGCAGCTTTACTCTTATCTAGCCAAACACAATATACTTAGCTCTTGCCAATATGGCTTCAGACCCAAAAAAAGCACTAACGATGCACTTATTAGTATGATTAACTTGATTCATGCAGCTCTTGATAAAAATGAGTTCCCTGTTGGGTTATTTGTGGACCTGCGTAAGGCTTTTGACACTGTCAACCACCAAAACCTTCTTCTTAAATTACGTCATTATGGTGTCAGAGGACACTCCCTGCAATACCTCAAATCCTACCTTACTGACAGGCTCCAGTATGTTTCTGTGAATAATTCAATTTCTCCCACCCTACCCATCAACATTGGCGTTCCTCAGGGCAGCATACTTGGCCCTCTTCTCTTTCTCATCTACATTAATGACCTTCCAAATGCCTCCCAACACCTCAAACCAATTCTATTTGCTGACGACACAACCTTCATTTACTCCAGTCCTGACCCCCTTGCTCTAAATGCCACAGCAAATACTGAGCTAAATAAAGTCCATCTTTGGCTAACTGCCAACAAACTCACCCTTAACATTGACAAAACTTTCTATATTCTGTTTGGCAATAAATCCTCTAATCAAATAAATCTCAAAATAAACAATACCCAAAAATAAACAATACCCAAATTTGTAACAAATTAGATGGCAAATTACTTGGCATTCTCATTGACACAAGCTGAATTTCCAGGGACACATTCTAAATATATCAAAAAAGTTTCAAAAACTGTTGGCATTCTTTCTAAGATTAGATATTATGTACCCTGCCCTGCCCTGGTGACTCTCTATTACTCCCTTATCTATCCATATCTCAACTATGGTATTTGTGCTTGGGGCTCTACTACCCAAAATCATTTACGTCCTCTAATTACTCAACACAAAGCTGCTATTAGGACAATATCTAACTCTGGCCCCAGACATCACTCGGTACCCCTACTCAAATCTCTGAATATGTTAGACATTAAGTCACTGCACATTCTCTCATGTGTATTATACATATATAAAACGCTGAACTGTAATGCCAATCCTGACCTCAAAAGCTTCATAGAAGGATGTAACAGAACCCATGAGCACCACACCAGAAATAAATACAGTTTTGATATTCCTAGAGTACGACTTAATCAAACTAGAAATGCTCTACAAATCAAGGGGCCCAGAATGTGGAATGACCTTCCCAACCATGTTAAAGACTGTACCTCTCTCAACCAGTTTAAGATAAAAACGAAGCTATACCTAATAAATTCCCTGTAACCTACCTTACCCCTCAATTGTCAACCAATGTCTGTTTTTTTTAAATGACGCTGTTTGTCGACAGAATTGTATTTGTGCTGCTTTTTCAGCCATGTTCCTCCCTTTTTATCTCTTTTTTATTTTGTTCTCAACTCATTTTATTCTTTATGCTCAATTAGTATTAAGCTTTAGTCTTTTAAGTTTTTCCTGCCCGAAACGCTTTGCGTAATAGTGGCTTTAGGCATTGTATGTACTAGCCCTATCTATAAATCCATCACTCTTTGTACAATCTCTTGTATGTATGTACCTTACCTAAATAAACATTTTGATTTGATTTGACTTGCACAGTGTCGCCATCTATATTATCTCTGTTGACCACAAGTGTACAGTGTCGCCATCTATATTATCTCTGTTGACCACAAGTGTACAGTGTCGCCCTCTATATTATCTCTGTTGACCACAAGTGTACAGTGTCGCCCTCTATATTATCTCTGTTGACCACAAGTGTACAGTGTCGCCCTCTATATTATCTCTGTTGACCACAAGTGTACAGTGTCGCCCTCTATATTATCTCTGTTGACCACAAGTGTACAGTGTCGCCCTCTATATTATCTCTGTTGACCATCAGTGTACAGTGTTGACCACAAGTGTACAGTGTTGACCATCAGTGTACAGTGTTGACCACAAGTGTACAGTGTTGACCACAAGTGTACAGTGTTGACCACAAGTGTACAGTGTCGCCCTCTATATTATCTCTGTTGACCACAAGTGTACAGTGTTGACCACAAGTGCACAGTGTTGACCACAAGTGTACAGTGTTGACCACCAGTGTACAGTGTTGACCACAAGTGTACAGTGTTGACCACCAGTGTACAGTGTTGACCACAAGTGTACAGTGTTGACCACAAGTGTACAGTGTTGACCACAAATGTACAGTGTTGACCACCAGTGTACAGTGTTGACCACCAGTGTACAGTGTTGACCACAAGTGTACAGTGTTGACCACCAGTGTACAGTGTTGACCACCAGTGTACAGTGTTGACCACCAGTGTACAGTGTTGACCACCAGTGTACAGTGTTGACCACCAGTGTACAGTGTTGACCACCAGTGTACAGTGTTGACCACCAGTGTACAGTGTTGACCACCAGTGTACAGTGTTGACCACCAGTGTACAGTGTTGACCACCAGTGTACAGTGTTGACCACCAGTGTACAGTGTTGACCACCAGTGTACAGTGTTGACCACCAGTGTACAGTGTTGACCACCAGTGTACAGTGTTGACCACCAGTGTACAGTGTTGACCACCAGTGTACAGTGTTGACCACAAGTGTACAGTGTTGACCACCAGTGTACAGTGTTGACCACCAGTGTACAGTGTTGACCACCAGTGTACAGTGTTGACCACAAATGTACAGTGTTGACCACAAGTGTACAGTGTTGACCACCAGTGTACAGTGTTGACCACCAGTGTACAGTGTTGACCACCAGTGTACAGTGTTGACCACCAGTGTACAGTGTTGACCACCAGTGTACAGTGTTGACCACCAGTGTACAGTGTTGACCACAAGTGTACAGTGTTGACCACAAGTGTACAGTGTTGACCACCAGTGTACAGTGTTGACCACCAGTGTACAGTGTTGACCACCAGTGTACAGTGTTGACCACCAGTGTACAGTGTTGACCACCAGTGTACAGTGTTGACCACCAGTGTACAGTGTTGACCACAAGTGTACAGTGTTGACCACCAGTGTACAGTGTTGACCACCAGTGTACAGTGTTGACCACCAGTGTACAGTGTTGACCACAAGTGTACAGTGTTGACCACCAGTGTACAGTGTTGACCACCAGTGTACAGTGTTGACCACCAGTGTACAGTGTTGACCACAAATGTACAGTGTTGACCACAAGTGTACAGTGTTGACCACCAGTGTACAGTGTTGACCACCAGTGTACAGTGTTGACCACCAGTGTACAGTGTTGACCACCAGTGTACAGTGTTGACCACCAGTGTACAGTGTTGACCACCAGTGTACAGTGTTGACCACAAGTGTACAGTGTTGACCACAAGTGTACAGTGTTGACCACCAGTGTACAGTGTTGACCACCAGTGTACAGTGTTGACCACCAGTGTACAGTGTTGACCACCAGTGTACAGTGTTGACCACCAGTGTACAGTGTTGACCACAAGTGTACAGTGTTGACCACAAGTGTACAGTGTTGACCACCAGTGTACAGTGTTGACCACCAGTGTACAGTGTTGACCACCAGTGTACAGTGTTGACCACAAGTGTACAGTGTTGACCACCAGTGTACAGTGTTGACCACCAGTGTACAGTGTTGACCACCAGTGTACAGTGTTGACCACAAATGTACAGTGTTGACCACAAGTGTACAGTGTTGACCACCAGTGTACAGTGTTGACCACCAGTGTACAGTGTTGACCACCAGTGTACAGTGTTGACCACCAGTGTACAGTGTTGACCACCAGTGTACAGTGTTGACCACCAGTGTACAGTGTTGACCACAAGTGTACAGTGTTGACCACAAGTGTACAGTGTTGACCACCAGTGTACAGTGTTGACCACCAGTGTACAGTGTTGACCACCAGTGTACAGTGTTGACCACCAGTGTACAGTGTTGACCACCAGTGTACAGTGTTGACCACAAGTGTACAGTGTTGACCACAAGTGTACAGTGTTGACCACCAGTGTACAGTGTTGACCACCAGTGTACAGTGTTGACCACCAGTGTACAGTGTTGACCACAAGTGTACAGTGTTGACCACAAGTGTACAGTGTTGACCACCAGTGTACAGTGTTGACCACAAGTGTACAGTGTTGACCACAAGTGTACAGTGTTGACCACCAGTGTACAGTGTTGACCACAACAGTCTAACTGTCCCTCCCGTAACCACCCGGGCTGATGGCTTCTGGTTTGACAACACAAGTCTCGCCTGCTGCTGTTTGGCCTTTGTTAACATATGATAACACACATGTGTAATTACCTAAGTGTAATTACCTAAGTGTAGTTACAGGATGAGAGCTACGCTCGTGGTGTCCCGTCTTCCCAGCACTCTTTGTCATATAACGCTTTGAAACTACTGACGGTCTTGGCCTCCACCACCTTCTCACTTAACTTGTTCCAACCGTCTACCACTCTATTTGCGAAGGTGAATTTTCTTATATTTCTTCGGCATCTGTGTTTAGCTAGTTTAAATCTATGGCCTCTTGTTCTTGAAGTTCCAGGTCTCAGGAAGTCTTCCCTGTCGATTTTATCAATTCCTGTTACTATTTTGTACGTAGTGATCATATCACCTCTTTTTCTTCTGTCTTCTAGTTTTGGCATATTTAATGCTTCTAACCTCTCCTCGTAGCTCTTGCCCTTCAGTTCTGGGAGCCACTTAGTAGCATGTCTTTGCACCTTTTCCAGTTTGTTGATGTGCTTCTTAAGATATGGGCACCACACAACAGCTGCATATTCTAGCTTTGGCCTAACAAAAGTCATGAACAACTTCTTTAGTATATCGCCATCCATGTATTTAAATGCAATTCTGAAATTAGAAAGCATTGCATAGGCTCCTTGCACAATATTCTTAATGTGGTCCTCAGGTGATAGTTTTCTATCTAGAACCACCCCTAGATCTCTTTCTTTATCAGAATTCTTTAAAGATTTCTCACATAATATATAGGTTGTGTGGGGTCTATGTTCTCCTATTCCACATTCCATAACATGTGTGTGTGTGTGTGTGTGTGTGTGTGTGTGTGTGTGTGTGTGTGTGTGTGTGTGTGTGTGTGTGTGTGTGTGTGTACTCACCTAATTGTACTCACCTAATTGTGCTTGCGGGGGTTGAGCTCTGGCTCTTTGGTCCCGCCTCTCAACCGTCAATCAACTGGTGTACAGATTCCTGAGCCTATTGGGCTCTATCATATCTACATTTGAAACTGTGTATGGAGTCAGCCTCCACCACATCACTTCCTAATGCATTCCATTTACTAACTACTCTGACACTGAAAAAGTTCTTTCTAACGTCTCTGTGGCTCATTTGGGTACTCAGCTTCCACCTGTGTCCCCTTGTTCGCGTCCCACCAGTGTTGAATAGTTCATCCTTGTTTACCCGGTCGATTCCCCTGAGGATTTTGTAGGTTGTGATCATGTCCCCCCTTACTCTTCTGTCTTCCAGTGTCGTAAGGTGCATTTCCCGCAGCCTTTCCTCATAACTCATGCCTCTTAGCTCTGGGACTAGTCTAGTAGCATACCTTTGGACTTTTTCCAGCTTCGTCTTGTGCTTGACAAGGTACGGGCTCCATGCTGGGGCCGCATACTCCAGGATTGGTCTTACATATGTGGTGTACAAGATTCTGAATGATTCCTTACACAGGTTCCTGAACGCCGTTCTGATGTTAGCCAGCCTCGCATATGCCGCAGACGTTATTCTCTTTATGTGGGCTTCAGGAGACAGGTTTGGTGTGATATCAACTCCTAGATCTTTCTCTCTGTCTGTTTCATTTAGTACTTCATCTCCTATTCTGTATCCTGTGCCTGGCCTCCTGTTTCCACTGCCTAGTTTCATTACTTTGCATTTACTCGGGTTGAACTTCAACAGCCATTTGTTGGACCATTCACTCAGTCTATCCAGGTCATCTTGTAGCCTCCTACTATCATCCTCTGTTTCAATCCTCCTCACAATTTTTGCATCGTCGGCAAACATTGAGAGGAACGAATCTATACCCTCTGGGAGATCATTTACATATACCAGAAACAGTATAGGTCCAAGGACTGACCCCTGCGGGACTCCACTTGTGACGTCTCGCCAATCTGAGACCTCACCCCTCACACAGACTCGTTGTCTCCTGTTGCTTAGGTACTCCTCTATCCACCGGAGTACCTTCCCTCTCACTCCAGCCTGCATCTCCAACTTTCGCACTAGCCTCTTGTGTGGCACTGTATCAAAGGCTTTCTGACAATCCAAAAATATGCAGTCTGCCCACCCTTCTCTTTCTTGCCTTATTTTTGTTGCCTGGTCGTAGAATTCAAGTAACCCTGTGAGGCAGGACCTGCCATCCCTGAACCCATGTTGATGCTGTGTTACAAAGTTCCTTCGCTCCAGATGCTCCACTAGTTTTTTTCGCACAATCTTCTCCATCAGCTTGCATGGTATGCAGGTTAGGGACACTGGCCTGTAGTTCAGTGCCTCCTGTCTATCCCCTTTCTTGTATATCGGGACTACGTTAGCTGCTTTCCAAATATCTGGCAGTTCCCCTGTTGCCAGTGATTTGTTATACACTATGGAGAGTGGTAGGCTCAGTTCTCTTGCTCCTTCCTTTAGAACCCAAGGGGAGATTCCATCTGGGCCTATAGCCTTCGTCACGTCCAACTCTAGTAAACACTTCCTTACTTCCCCACTGGTAATCTCAAACTCTTCCAGTGGTTCCTGGTTAGCTATTCCCTCACTTACCTCTGGAATTTCTCCTTGCTCTAAGGTGAAGACCTCCTGGAATTTCTGATTCAATTCCTCACACACTTCCTTGTCATTTGTAGTGAATCATTCCGCCCCTATCCTTAATCTCATAACCTGTTCCTTTACTGTTGTTTTTCTCCTGATGTGGCTATGCAACAATTTAGGCTGAGTCTTTGCCTTGCTTGCGATGTCATTTTCGTATTGTCTTTCTGCCTCTCTTTCATCCTGACATATTCATTCCTGGCATTCTGGTATCTTTCTCTGCTCTCCAGTGTCCTGTTATTCCTATAGTTTCTCCATGCCCTTTTACTTTGCTGCTTAGCTAGCCTACATCTCTGATTAAACCATGGGTTTCTCATCTTCATTTCACTGTTTTCCTTTTGGACTGGGACAAACTTGTTTGCTGCGTCCTTGCACTTCTGCTTGATGTAGTCCATCATGTCTTGGGCCGTCTTTTCCCTGAGCTCTGTTTCCCATGCTATATCTGTTAGGAATTTTCTTATCCCCTCATAGTTTCCCTTTCGGTATGCTAACCTTTTGGTTTCGGTATCCCTCCTCGAGTTCAATAACCCTTCTTCAATCAAGTACTCAAACACCAGTACACTGTGGTCGCTCATTCCTACTGGGTCCTCAAAACCGATTTCTCTTATGTCGGAGTCGTTCAGAGTGAAGACTAGGTCGAGTCTCGCTGGTTCGTCATTGCCTCTCATCCTTGTGGGTTCTCCGACATGCTGGGTTAAAAAGTTGCTTGTCACCACCTCCAATAGTTTGGCTCTCCACGTATCCTCGCCTCCATGCGGTTCCTTGTTCCCCCAGTCAATCTTTCCGTGATTGAAGTCGCCCATGATGAGCAGGTGGGATCTATTTCTACAGGCAGCAGAGGCTGCCCTCTCAATTATAGTGTTAACTGCCTTGTTGTTGTTTTCATACTCTTGATTGGGTCTCCTGTCATTTGGTGGAGGGTTGTATATTACTGCTACTACTATTCTTGGTCCTCCCATTGTCATGGTGCCTGCTATGTAGTCTCTGAACTCCTCACAGCCCGGGATGGCCATCTCCTTAAAACTCCATTCCCTTCTCATGAGTAGGGCCACTCCGCCTCCTCCCCTACCTTCCCTCTCTTTCCTTATTACTGTATACTCCTGGGGAAACACGGCATTCGTTATGATTCCAGAGAGTTTTGTTTCAGTGAGTCCGATTACATCTGGGTTAACTTCTTGTGCTTCTTCTTTCCCGTAGTTCACTTGTCTTGCTTGTGATCCCATCTATGTTCGAGTACATCACCCTGAAACTGACTCTCTTCTGCTTCTTTTCTGGGGGGGACCTTTGGGATCTGGGGTGAGTGGGAGCTGGGGCGACCTGGCACGGGGGGATTGGTGGAGGAGGGAGGGCTTGGGGTGGTGGGGGAGAGGGGGAGGGTACAGGGGGTGGATAAGAGGGGGAGGGTACAGGGGGTGGATAAGAGGGGGAGGGTACAGGGGGTGGGTAAGAGAGGGAGGGTTGGGGAAGCATGGGGGGAGGAGAGGCTGTGGGGGATAGGGGAGATGGGGGGGCTTGGGGGGAGAGAAAAGGGTGGAGGGCTTGGGGGGCGTGGGGGAAAAGGGAGGGCTGAGGTGGGTGAGGAAGAGGGGAGGGTTTAGGGGAGTGGGGGAGAGGGGAAGACTTAGGTGGGGTGGGGGAGAGTGGGGGGCTTATGGGGGAGGGGAGGAAGGGAGGGCATGGGGGTGGGAGAGACGGGAAGGCATGTGGGAGAAGGGAGGGCATGGGGGATGGGGGAGAAGGGAGGTCCTGGGGAGAGGGGTGAGGGGGAGAAGGGGGGTGAGTGGGGGGAGGGGGGTGGGTGGTGGGAGGGTGCCCTAGGTGGGTACTTAGTGGGTGGCTAACAGGGGATGGGGCAGGTTGGGTGTCTGTTGGGTAGAATGTGGGGGTGGTGTCCCAATCCCTGTGGCTGTTGCACTGTTTGAGGAGGGTTCTCCACTTCCCTCTGGGATTGTAGGGTTCTGGGTTGTGGTACTCTGATTTCCTTCTCTCTCCCTGCGCTCCTTCCTCGCGTCTGCTGTCCGTATTCTCTCTTCCCTTGTCATATCCCTCTGCAGGAATATTTTCTTGAACTTCTCTACACCTTTTAGACAACACTTCCCTGCTAGCAGTTCCTCTTTCGCGATGTGTGTGTGTGTGTGTGTGTGTGTGTGTGTGTGTGTGTGTGTGTGTGTGTGTGTGTGTGTGTGTGTGTGTGTGTGTGTGTGTGTGTGTGTGTACTCACCTATTTGTACTCACCTATTTGTGCTTGCGGGGGTTGAGCTTTGGCTCTTTGGTCCCGCCTCTCAACTGTCAATCAACTGGTGCACAGATTCCTGAGCCTACTGGGCTCTATCATATCTACATTTAAAACTGTGTATGGAGTCAGCCTCCACCACATCACTGCCTAATGCATTCCATCCGTTAACTACTCTGACACTGAAAAAGTTCCTTCTAACGTCCCTGTGGCTCATGTGGGTACTCAGTTTCCACCTGTGTCCCCTTGTTCGCGTCCCATCAGTGTTGAATAGTTTATCCTTGTTTACCCGGTCGATTCCTCTGAGGATTTTGTAGGTTGTGATCATGTCTCCCCTTACTCTTCTGTCTTCCAGTGTCGTAAGGTGCATTTCCCGCAGCCTTTCCTCATAACTCATGCCTCTTAGTTCTGGGACTAGTCTAGTGGCATACCTTTGGACTTTTTCCAGCTTCGTCTTGTGCTTGACAAGGTACGGGCTCCATGCTGGGGCCGCATACTCCAGGATTGGTCTTACATATGTGGTGTACAAGATTCTGAATGATTCCTTACACAGGTTCCTGAAGGCTGTTCTGATGTTAGCCAGCCTCGCATATGCCGCAGACGTTATTCTTTTTATGTGGGCTTCAGGAGACAGGTTTGGTGTGATATCAACTCCTAGATCTTTCTCTCTGTTCGTTTCATTAAGTACTTCATCTCCTATTCTGTATCCTGTGTTTGGCCTCCTATTTCCACCACCTAGTTTCATTACTTTGCATTTACTCGGGTTGAACTTCAACAGCCATTTGTTGGACCATTCACTCAGTCTGTCTAGGTCATCTTGTAGCCTCCTACTATCGTCCTCAGTTTCAATCCTCCTCATAATTTTTGCATCATCGGCAAACATTGAGAGAAACGATTCTATACCCTCTGGAAGATCATTTACATATATCAGAAACGGTATAGGTCCAAGGACTGACCCCTGCGGTACTCCACTCGTAACGTCTCGCCAATCTGAGACCTCACCCCTCACACTGACTCGTTGTCTCCTGTTACTTAGGTACTCCTGTATCCAACGGAGTACCTTCCCTTTCACTCCAGCCTGCATCTCCAGTTTTTTCACTAGCCTCTTGTGTGGCACTGTGTCAAAGGCTTTCTGACAATCCAAAAATTTGCAGTGTGTGTGTGTGTGTGTGTGTGTGTGTGTGTGTGTGTGTGTGTGTGTATGTGTGTGTGTGTGTGTGTGTGTGTGTGTGTGTGTGTGTGTGTGTGTGTGTGTGTGTGTGTGTATGTGTGTGTGTGTGTGTGTGTGTGTGTGTGTGTGTGTGTGTGTGTGTGTGTGTGTGTATGTGTGTGTGTGTGTTTGTGTGTGTGTGTGTGTGTGTGTGTGTGTATGTGCATGTGTGTGTGTGTGTGTTTGTGTGTGTGTGTGTGTGTGTGTGTGTGTGTGTGTGTGTGTGTGTGTGTGTGTGTATGTGTGTGTGTGTGTGTGTGTGTGTGTGTGTGTGTGTGTGTGTGTGTGTGTGTGTGTGTGTGTGTGTGTGTGTGTGTGTGTGTGTGTGTTCTCACACACACACACACACACACACACACACACACACACATAATTATACACACACACATAAATAGGTGTGTATAATCAGCTAGTCTGAGTGTGCCTGCGTGTGTGTGTACTCCCATCTTTGTATTCACCTATTTGTGCCTGCAGGATCGAGCATTGACTCTTGGATCCCGCCTTTCTAGCCATCGGTTATTTACAGCAATGACTCCGGTCCCATTTCCCTATCATATCTAGTTTTAAAATTATGAATAAGAGTTTGCTTCCACAACCTGCTCCTTAAGTGCATTCCATTTTTCCACTACTCTCACGCTAAAAGAATACTTCCTAACATTTCTGTGACTCATCTGAGTTTCCAGCTTCCACCCATATCCCCTCATTCTGTTGGTATTCGTATTAGTGTGTGTGCACTCACCTATTTGTGCTTGCGGGGGTTGAGCTTCGGCTCTTTGGTCCCGCCTCTCAACTGTCAATCAACTGGAGTACAGATTCCTGAGCCTACTGGGCTCTATAAACTTTTTTTTTAATTTTGCCCCAAGGGGCGAGTTTATTGGGCAGCGCCACTCATCTTGTGAGTGAACATACCGCCATAGCAGCATGTACAACACTCCCAAATAGGAAGAAAACCCGCTGGGTTGTTCATCCTGTCACTTGTACCCAGACACAGCTGGGACTTGCTTAACTGTCTCAAGTGAACAGCTCCTCAAACAAGAAGATTAACATCTATCAACCCTTAAAAGCTTACGTTATCTTGCGGGTGCAAAATGGTGAAATCTTTTAAGAACAGTATCAATATTTGACAAATAGTGTTTTTCTAACTCAAACAATGTGGGGTTTATTATTCTACACATATTCCTAATGTCTCTCAGGTGTTCACATTCACGTAGATAGTGGTCAAGGCGGTGTCCGTCACTCTCACCACAAATTCTGCAACTTCGCTGATCAACTGTTGTTTCCATTCCATATCTCCATGAATATTTGTATCCATAATTCGGCCATAATGATTGGGATTGCCAGCTGCAACCATGTTGTACCATCGTACAGATTCACTGGTTTGTGCTTCTATCCTCCTTTCCTCAGTTACCTTGTCACGGTGATGTTGCCTGACAATACCTCTAATTTGTAGAAGAGTCTTGGGTATGAAGTATTCAATATGGTCTCCTTCAGTGCCTTCAGCAGCCAACACATCTGCTCGTTCACTCCCACATATTCCAACATGGGAGGGGATCCACAGAAACTTGATGACTCTTCCCTGATTGGTAAGTACTCTCACAGCTCTTAATTTCAGCAACTATTGCAAGATTTTCTGCAGGATTTTTACTTAGGCTTTGCAGTGCTGCTTTTGAATCGGTGCAAATCACTGCACCATTAGTGTTCCGTTCAAGAAACCTTAACGCCATAACAATGGCAGTTAGCTCTGCTTGCGTTGAAGAGGCATAGTTCTCAATACGCGCTTTTTCTTCATTTCCGCGTTGGAAAGTATTATCCTTGATTACCGTGTATGCTGCACCAGCCCTGCCATTGACAGGATTAGATGACTCGTCAGTGTAGATTTGACCTAGTTCATCTCCGATAAATGTCCTCGAGATACTTGTGCCTCATTTCTTGTGGTAACATGTTGGATTTTTTCATTGTCATTTCATTGATGATAATCTTGCACGAGTCATCCTCCCAGGGAGGTAACCTCTCTACAGGCAGGAGCTCACGGGCTTGCTCAAGCAGGTGAAGTTCTTCGAGGTAGCAGACTGATCTGTGATGCCATTTTTTGCTTCTCCTGTTTCCCCCTGAAAGTAGCCCAGAGCTCGGTTATTTCTTAGCAATATCATTGTAATGGGGATCTCTGGCTATCCTAATTGCAAGCTTAGCATTCAGCTCCTTAATTCTGCTTTTAACACTGGGAAGGGACAACTATCATATCTACATTTGAAACTGTGTATGGAGTCAGCCTCCACCACATCACTTCCTAATGCATTCCTTTACTAACTACTCTGACACTGAAAAAGTTTTTTCTAATGTCTCTGTAGCTCATCTAGGTACTAAGTTTCCACCTGTGTCCCCTTGTTCGTGTTCCACCCGTGCTGAAGAGTTTGTCTTTGTCCACCCTGTCAATTCCCCTGAGAATTTTGTAGGTGGTTATCATGTCTCCCCTTACTCTTCTGTTTTTCAGGGACGTGAGGTTATGCTCCTTTAGCCATTCCTCGTAGCTCATACCTCTCAGTTCCGGAACGAGTCTGGTGGCATACCGCTGAATCTTCTCTAACATTGTCTTGTGTTTAACTAAGTATGGACCCCAAGCTGGAGTGTGTGTGTGTGTGTGTGTGTGTGTGTGTGTGTGTGTGTGTGTGTGTGTGTGTGTGTGTGTGTGTGTGTGTGTGTGTGTGTGTGTGTGGGGTGACGTGTAGAGGTTGAGGGTGAGGACAAGGGCGGGCACTGTTGTGCAGCATCAACGCAAGGTCGCTAGCTGCCTGAGCATGGCTGGCTCTACCACACACACACACACACACACACACACACACACACACACACACACACACACACACACACACACACACACACACACACACATACACACACACACACACACACACACACACACACACACACACACACACACACACACACACACACACGTGATATCACGTGATATACCTGGCGTGATATCAACTCCCATGTCTTTTTCTTCCTCTGACTCCTGAAGAATTTCCTCTCCCAGATGATACCTTGTATCTGGCCTCCTGCTCCCTACACCTATCTTCATTACATTACATTTGGTTGGGTTAAACTCTAACAACCATTTGTTCGACCATTCCTTCAGTTTGTCTAGGTCTTCTTGAAGCCTCAAACAGTCCTCTTCTGTCTTAATCCTTCTCATAATTTTGGCATCGACCGCAAACATCGAGAGAAATGAATCTATACCCTCCGGGAGATCATTTACATATATCAGAAACAAGATAGGACCGAGTACAGAGCCCTATGGGACTCCACTGGTGACTTCACGCCAATCGGAGGTCTCACCCCTCACCGTAACTCTCTGCTTCCTATTGCTTAGGTACTCCCTTATCCACTGGAGCACCTTACCAGCTACACCTGCCTGTCTCTCCAGCTTATGTATCAGCCTCTTATGCGGTACTGTGTCAAAGGCTTTCCGACAATCCAAGAAAATGCAGTTCGCCCAGCCCTCTCTTTCTTGCTTAATCTTTGTCACCTGGTCGTAGAATTCTATTAAGGCAGTCAGGCAAGATTTACCCTCCCTGAACCCATGTTGGCGATTTGTCACGAAGTCCCTTCTCTCCAGATGTGTTACCAGGTTTTTTCTCACGATCTTCTCCATCACCTTGCATGGTATACTAGTCCAGGACACTGGCCTGTAGTTCAGTGCCTCCTGCCTGTCGCCCTTTTTGTATATTGGGATCACATTCGCCGTCTTCCATATTTCTGGTAGGTCTCCCGTCTCCAGTGACCTACTATACACTATGGAGAGTGGCAAGCAAAGTACCTCTGCACACTCTTTCAGTACCCATGGCGAGATCCCGTCTGGACCAACAGCCTTTCTAACATCCAGATCCAGCAGGTGTCTCTTGACCTCCTCTCTCGTAGTTTCGAACTCTTCCAAGGCCGCCTGGCTTACTTCCCTTTCTCCTTGCACAGTGACCTCACCTTGTTCTGTTGTGAAGACCTCTTGGAACCTCTTGTTGAGTTCATCACACACCTCTTTGTCATTCTCTGTATACCTGTCCTCGCCTGTTCAAAGTTTCACTACCTGCTCTTTCACTGTTGTTTTCCTTCTGATGTGACTGTGGAGTAGCTTTGGTTCGGTCTTGGCTTTGTTTGCTATATCATTTTCCTTTTTTCATTGTGTGTGTGTGTGTGTGTGTGTGTGTGTGTGTGTGTGTGTGTGTGTGTGTGTGTGTGTGTGTGTGTGTGTGTGTGTGTGTACTCACCTAGTTGTGCTTGCAGGGGGTTGAGCTTTGGCTCTTTGGTCCCGCCTCTCAACTGTCAATCAACTGGTGTACAGGTTCCTGAGCCTACTGGGCTCTATCATATCTACATTTGAAACTGTGTATGGAGTCAGCCTCCACCACATCACTTCCTAGTATTTACTAACTACTCTGACACTGAAAAAATTCTTCTTAATGTCTCTGTGGCTCATTTGGGTGCTCCGTTTCCACCTGTGTCCCCTTGTTCGTGTTCCACCCGTGCTGAAGAGTTTGTCTTTGTCCACCCTGTCAATTCCCCTGAGAATTTTGTAGGTGCTTATCATGTCTCCCCCTTACTCTTCTGTTTTCCAGGGACGTGAGGTTCAGCTCCTTTAGCCTTTCCTCGTAGCTCATACCTCTCAGTTCCGGGACGAGTCTGGTGGCATTCCGCTGAATCTTCTCTAACTTTGTCTTGTGTATAACTAGATATGGAAACCAGGCAGGAGTTGCATATTACAGGATTGGTCTGACATAAGTGGTATACAGGATCTTGAACGATTCCTTACACAAGTTTCTAAAGGCAGTTCTTATGTTGGCCAACCTAACATATGCCGCTGATGATATCCTTTTGATGTGGGCCTCTGGGGACAGGTTCGGTGTGATATCAACCCCCAGATCTTTCTCTCTATTTGACTCTTGCAGGATTTCACCTCCCAGATGATACCTTGTGTTCAGCCTCCTGCTCCCTTCGCCTAATTTCATTACTTTACACTTTCCTGACTTGAACTTTAGCAGCCATTTTCTAGACCATTCCTTCAGTTTGTCCAGGTCGTCCTGTAGCCTCTGTCTACCTTCATCTGTCTTGTTTCTTCTCATAATTTTTGCATCATCAGCAAACATTGATGAGGAATGAGTCTATACCCTCTGGAAGATCATTTACATATATCAGAAACAGGATGGGTCCAAGTGTAGAGCCCTGTGGGACTCCGCTGGTGACATCTCGCCACTCTGATGTCCCCCCCCCTCACAGTTACTCGCTGTTTTCTGTTGCTTAGATACTCCCTTATCCACTGGAGCACCTTACCTTTTACTCCTGCCTGTTGCTCCAACTTTCGTAGCAGCCTTTTATGGGGTACTGTGTCAAAGGCTTTCTGGCAGTCCAAGAAAATGCAGTCGGCCCACCCTTCTCTTGCCTAGTTTTTGTTGCTTGGTCATAGAATTCTATTAAATCTGTAAGGCATGATTTACCATCCCTAAACCCATGTTGGTGGTGTGTTACAAAGCTATTTCCCTCCAGATGCTCTACGAGCCTTTTCCTCACGATCTTCTCCATCACCTTGCATGGTATACAAGTTAGGAAAACTGGCCTGTAGTTCAGTGCCTCTTGCCTGTCACCCTTTTTGGGACTACGTTAGCTGTCTTCCAACTTTCTGGTAGGTCTCCTGTTTCCAGTGACCTGTTATACAGGTCACTGGAAACTGGTATAGAGAGTGGCACACTTAGTGCTTCTGCACCTTCTTTTAGTATCCACGGTGAGATTCTGTCAGGCCCAACAGCCTTTGTCACATTCAGCTCCAACAGATTCCTTTTGACCTCATCACTGGTGAGGTCAAATTCTTCCAAGGTTGCTTGGTTTGCCTCATTTAGTACAGGGGCTTCTCCTTGTTCTTCTGTGAAGACCTCCTGGAATCTCCTGTTGAGTTCTTCACACACCTCCTTGTCATTTTCTGTGTATCTGTTCTGCCCTTTTTTTGAGTTTCATCATTTGTTCCTTCGCCGCTGTTTTCCTCCTGATGTGGCTGTGGAGCAGCTTTGGTTGGATCTTAGCTTTACTCGGCATGTCATTTTCATACTGTCTCTCTGCTTCTCTCCTCCCTCTGAGGTACTCATTTCTGGCCCTCTGGTATCTCTCCCTGCTCTGTACTCACCTATTTGTGCTTGCGGGGGGGTTGAGCTTTGGCTCTTTGGTCCCGCCTCTCAACTGTCAATCAACTGGTGCACAGATTCCTGAGCCTACTGGGCTCTATCGTATCTACACTTGAAACTGTGTATGGAGTCAGCCTCCACCACATTACTGCCTAATGCATTCCATCCGTTAACTACTCTGACACTGAAAAAGTTCCTTCTAACGTCTCTGTGGCTCATGTGGGTACTCAGTTTCCACCTATGCCCCCTTGTTCGCGTCCCACCAGTGTTGAATAGTTTATCCTTGTTTACCCGGTCGATTCCTCTGAGGATTTTGTAGGTTGTGATCATGTCTCCCTTTAATCTTCTGTCTTCCAGTGTCATGAGGTGCATTTCCCGCAGCCTTTCCTCATAACTCATGCCTCTTAGTTCTGGGACTAGTCTAGTGGCATACCTTTGAACTTTTTCCAGCTTCGTCTTGTGCTTGACAAGGTACGGGCTCCATGCTGGGGCCGCATACTCCAGGATTGGTCTTACATATGTGGTGTACAAGATTCTGAATGATTCCTTACACAGGTTCCTGAAGGCTGTTCTGATGTTAGCCAGCCTCGCATATGCCGCAGACGTTATTCTTTTTATGTGGGCTTCAGGAGACAGGTTTGGTGTGATATCAACTCCTAGATCTTTCTCTCTGTCCGTTTCATTAAGTACTTCATCTCCTATTCTGTATCCTGTGTCTGGCCTCCTGTTTCCTGTGTGTGTGTGTGTGTGTGTGTGTGTGTGTGTGTGTGTGTGTGTGTGTGTGTGTGTGTGTGTGTGTGTGTGTGTGTGTGTGTGTGTAAAAAAAATCCGTCGATTGAGTGACAGTCGAGAGGCGGGCCTAAAGAGCCAGAGTTCAACTCCCGCAAGTACAACTAGGTGAATATAACTAGGTGAATACACACACACACAAAGTTGCTGGAAGAAGACAAATGTGGCACCAATCTTCAGAGAGGAGATCGGGAGGAGGCACTTAACTACACACCCGTATCACTGACAACCATCCCCCTGTAAAGTACTTGAAAAAATAATTAGGTTAAGATCTGGTTACACACCTGGGGCCAGATTCACGAAAACACTTACGAACCTGTACATCTTTTCTCAATCTTTGGCGGCTTTGTTTCCAATTATTAAACAGTTAATGAGCTCCGAAGCACCAGGAGGCTGTTCATAACGAAAACAACAGTTGAATGGGAAGTTTTCATGCTTGTAAACTGTTTAATAAATGTAACCAAAGCCGTCAAAGATTAAGGAAAGATGTACACGTTCGTAAGTACTTGCGTAAGTGCTTTCGTGAATCTGGCCCCTGGAGAATTTTAGGTATGTAAACAAACACCAACATGGGTTTAGAGAAGGGAAATCATGCCTAACAAACCTTCTGGAATTCTATGATAAAATAACAAGAATATGGCTGGACAGAGAAGACTGGACAGACTGCATATTTCTGGACTGTCAAAAAGCCTTCGACACAGTAGACTGCTATTCAAACTTGAGAGGCAGGCGGGAGTAAGCGGAAAAGCCCGAGCTTAGGTAAGGAACTACAGTACCTAACAGGAAGGAGCCAGAGAGTTACGGTAAGGGGCGAGAAGTTGGACTGGCGAACAGTAACAAGTGGAGTACCTCAAGGATCGGTGCTGGGACCAATCCTATTTCTAATATACGTGAATGACATGTTTACAGGAGTCGAGTCCAATATATCGATGTTCGCGGATGACGCAAAATTAATGAGAATTGTTGTGATATATGAGGATTGTAGGATACTCCAGGAGGACTTGAACACATAGAGAGATGGTCAGAGAAATGGTTACTGGAGTTAAACACGAGTAAGTGTAAAGTTATAGAAATGGGACTAGGTGACAAGAGACCAAAGGGTCAGTACACAATGAAGGGAAACGGCCTTCCTGTGATGATTCGAGAAAGAGACCTGGGAGTGGACGTAACACCAAATCCAGCTCCAGAGGCTGTTAGACACCTGGATGTGTAGAGCCTCGCTGATGTCGAGTCTCCTGTTGTTGTTGTATCTGTCGATAATTTCTGTGTTGCTTGTTAAGATTTCTCTTGTGATGGTCTGGTTGTGTGAGGAGATTATATGTTCCTTGATGGAGCCCTGTTGTTTGTGCAGTGTTAATCACCAAGAGAGAGAGTCGTTGTTGTCTTGCCTATATACATGGCAATGTATATAGGCAAGACTATATATCTATGACTATAAGACTATGTTGTCTATATATCATCTTTGGGGCTGACAGTCCCCAAGTGGGCATGTGAAGGCATAGACGACGTTGGTCTCTTTTAAGGTGTTCTGTTTGGTGTCTGGAGAGTTCTTCATAAATAAGTTGGCGGTCTTCTTGTTTTTGTAATATATTGTTAACTGTGTCTTGTGATTGGTGAGTGTGGGGATAACGTTCCCATCAATAATTCAGGATATTCTCATGAAAGATATTATTGACAGCAACCTTATCCCCACACACACCAATCACAAGATACATTCTACCATTTAATTTACCATTTTAGAAAAATATATAACCAGCAAAACTCGGCTTGTTAGACAAACCGGGGCTTGCATAGTAGGCCAAGTAGTTAATTCTGGCTATTAGGCACATTATATATATATATATATATATATATATATATATATATATATATATATATATATATATATATATATATATATATATATTATTAAATATGACCGAAAAAGTAAGATTAATAATTCTAACACGAATTTTCTCAATATTTCTTATATTTCTTTTCACTGTTGATGGTAACTGAAAAATCAATTCTCCAAAATTCATTTTTATTTCTAGTCTGACGCGACACTTGAACGCGTTTCGTAATAACTAATTACATTTTCAAAGACTTTAGTTTACACACACACAACTATAACTTAACAGAGTTTAAACAGCTTCGATTTTATACCTGCATTTGGGTGAGGTGATATGTTACAACAGTTTTGGATGAGGTGAAAACAAACTTTCAACACAAGACAGAACACGAAACAATGGGTATAATATTTTGTAAGTTAAAGGGAAGAATGGAAGTAACTGCAAAGGGCCTATTGGCCCATATTTCTTGATGCTTCTATATTGGTGCGGAGTCTTGAAGTGGGTAGAATATAGTTGTGCATTAATTGGCTGTTGATTGCTGGTGTCGACTTCTTAATGTGTAGTGCCTCGCAGATATCAAGCCGCCTGCTATCGCTGTATCTATCGATGATTTCCGTGTTTTTTGTTAAGACTTCTCTGGTGATGGTCTGGTTGTGGGAAGAGTTTATATGTTCTTAAATGAAGCCCTGTTGCTTATGCATCGTTAATCGCCTGGAAAGAGATGTTGTTGTCTTGCCTATATATATATATATATATATATATATATATATATATATATATATATATATATATATATATATATATATATATATGTATATATCGTACCTAGTAGCCAGAACGCACTTCTCGGCCTACTATGCAAGGCCCAATTTGCCTAATAGGGTGAGTGATTTTCTTTATTTTCAATAAATTGTTTCCTATTGGATTATTTTAAATATTATTATTATATTTAAAAAATAAATATATATAAAATATATATATATATATATATATATATATATATATATATATATATATATATATATATATATACATATATATATATATATATATATATATATATATATATATATGTGTGTGTGTGTGTGTGTGTGTGTGTGTGTGTGTGTGTGTGTGTGTGTGTGTGTGTGTGTGTGTGTGTGTGTGCGTGTGTGTGTATCACGAGAATAAACACGTGATTAAAAATGTGACAGTGTCAGACCACGGAGGAAAATTGAAACAGGAATTTCCTTAAGTACTTTCGTATATTAATACATCTTCAGACTCCTTCTGAAGATGTATTAATATACGAAAGTACTTAAGGAAATTCCTGTTTCAATTTTCCTCCGTGGTCTGACACTGTCATATATTATATATATATATATATATATATATATATATATATATATATATATATATATATATATATATATATATATATATATATATATATAAACAACATAAGATATATGCACCAAAGTGGCCCCCATTACAACACCTTGGGAAGACATATAAGCACAGGCTTTCTGCGCAACGTTTCTGCCCGAAACGCTGCGCGTACTAGTGGCTTTACAAGATTGTAAATACCATGCTATGTATCATCACAAACCCAATGTACCTTCTTGTATATAAATAAATAAATAAATAAGATAGACGGAGCAACAATGGCGTCCCCACTAAAAGTGCTCTTGGCTAACTTCTATATGGGAATACTAAAAGACACCATCTTCACAACCACAGAGACACCTGGCATCTACTGCAGATACATTGATGATATATTCGTATGTGTGTAAGACCTCCAGGAACTGACGCATTAAAGGATCAACTTGTCCGAAACTACGCGCTGAAGGTTACCCATGAACTAGGAGGCATGGCTGGCGCGCTCCCTCTCCTTCGTGTCTCCGTCAGCACAAAACACAACACTTTCACCACAGGGGTTTATACTAAACTTGCCAACATTGGCATGTGAATGGTCACTCTGAATGCTCAAACAGATATAAGACCAGTGTAATAAACTCATTTATACGCAGAGCCATTACTCATTGTTGTGAGTGGCATAACAGCCACAAGGAACTGGACAGAATTAAGCCTTCTAGTATTACTAAACAACGGCTGCACGTATACACAACTCAACAACACCAAACAATCCCTCTCATAAAACTCATTACAAATCCACTATGAGTTCACAGTACAAAACTAAAGATATAATAATCTATATAAATAAAAATGTAAATGTTCGTTTGTTCAAAATCGCTGATCTCCGAAAGTTCTTCACCGATTGCTTTGAAATTTTCACACAACGTTCCATTCGCCCCGGAGCAGGTTTTTATATACATACTCTATAGATGTCACGTCTGTGACGGGGAAAAAAACATGCTTTTTTGAAAAACTGTGTTTTTCCTGTGAGGGAAATCTTCGAAACCTCTTTACCGATTGCTTTGAAATTTTGACACAACGTTGCATTCGAATAAGCGTGTGTTTTTATGTACCCACTATATACATGCCGCACACGTGACAGGAAAAACGTGCTTTTTATGAAAAACAGTGCCATCTGTTGGACGGAAGATCAACACAGCTAAAATCTCCGAAAGTTCTTCACTGATTGCTTTGAAATTTTGACACATTTCATTCAAATACTCGCATGTTTTTATATACCTACTATATATATGCCACACCTGTGACAGGCAGACATGGTGTTTTTGAAAAACAGCGCCATCTTTTGCATGTAATAGCAACACATGCTGTACTAAATATGCTACAATTCCATTTCAATGTTTCCGATTTCATTGATAAATTGAATTTTCATAGATTTCGATTTATTTTCATTTTGATTTAATTATTTTGTGTGACATTGTGTTGGAATTCAGCTGTGTTGTTTACCATACCGTTCATTTAGTGAGTATAGTTTATTTTTTATTTTTTTTATTAGTTTTCATTTTTTTTTTTACTGTTTTTCTTATATTTCAATGATGGGAACATCAGATCATTTGATGTTCCCAATATTCTGATGGGAACATCAGATCATTTGGGAAAGCATTGAACGAAGGAGTGGGGAATGGTGGGGAGGACTGGCAGACAGGGGAAGGTTGCTGAGGCTCAACAACGCACAGGCGTTGTTGAGCCACAGCAACGCGTGGCCGGGTACAGCTAGTTCTAAATATAGCAAAAAAAGTTTCCAAAGCTGTTGGTATTTTCAATTCAATTCAAATTCAAATTTTTATTCAGGTAAAAATACATAGATGAAGAGTTACAAACATAATGTTGAATTTATAGATAGAACTAGTACATACAATACCTAAAGCCACTTATACGCATAGCATTTTGGGCAAATCTATTCTTTCTAAGATCAGATATTATGTACCTCGCCGTGCCCTAGTGACTATTACTCTCTCATCTATCCTTACCTAAATTATGATATTTGTGCTTGGGGTACTTGTGCTACACAAAATCATTTACGTCTTCTAATTACTCAACACAAATATGATATTAGAACAATATCTAACTCTGGCTCCAGACATCACTCGGTACCCTTAAATCTTTGAATATGTTAGATATTAAGTCACTGCACAGCCTCTCAAGTGTACTCTCTATATTTAAAACTCTGAACTATAATGCCAATCCTGACCTTAGAAGCTTCCTAGAAGGTTGTAACAGATCCAATGAGCACCACACCAGAAACAAATACCTATTTGATATTCCAAGAGTGCGACTTAACCAAACTAGAAATGCTCTACAACTCAAGGGACTCAGAATGTGGAATGACCTTCCCAATCATGTTAAAGACTGTACCTCTCTCAACCAGTTTAAGAGTAGCACTAAGTACTACCTAATTCACTCCATGTAACCTACCTTAACCCTAAATGCCAACCCACGTCTTGCTATTTTAAACAATACTGTTTGTTGACCAACTTGTATAATTGATGATTTCCGCCATGTTCCCCATTTTTTATTCCTTTTTCAACACAATTTAGACTTTAATCTCAATTAGTATTAAGTTTTAGTCTGTTTTTTTCCACACCTTGCCCAAAACGCTAATGCATATGTATATATTAAATGTATGCATAGGTATATATAATGTAGGCATATATATATATATATATATATATATATATATATATATATATATATATATATATATATATATATATATATATATATATGTCGTACCTAGTAGCCAGAACGCACTTGTCAGCCTACTATGCAAGGCCAAATTTGCCTAATAAGCCAAGTTTTCCTGAATTAATATATTTTCTCAAATGTTTTTCTTATGAAAAGATAAAGCTACCCATTTCATTATGTATGAGGTCAATTTTTTTTTATTGTAGTTAAAATTAACGTAGATATATGACCAAACCTAACCAACCCTACCTAACCTAACCTAACCTATCTTTATAGGTTAGGTTAGGTTAGGTAGCCAAAAAAGTTAGGTTAGGTTAGGTTAGGTAGGTTAGGTAGTCGAAAAACAATTAATTCATGAAAACTTGGCTTATTAGGCAAATCGGGCCTTGCATAGTAGTCTGAGAAGTGCGTTCTGGCTATTAGGTACGACATATATATATATATATATATATATATATATATATATATATATATATATATATATATATATATGTTGTACCTAGTAGCCAGAACGTCGTACTCGGCCTACTATGCAAGGCCCCATTTGCCTAATAAGCCAAGTTTTCCTGAATTAATATATTTTCTCTAATTTTTTTCTTATGAAATGATAAAGCTACCCATTTCATTATGTATGAGGTCAATTTTTTTTATTGGAGTTAAAATTAACGTAGATATATGACCGAACCTAACCAACCCTACCTAACCTAACCTAACCTATCTCTATAGGTTAGGTTAGGTTAGGTAGCCGAAAACGTTAGGTTAGGTTAGGTTAGGTAGGTTAGGTTGTCGAAAAAACATTAATTCATGAAAACTAGGCTTATTAGGCAAATCAGGCCTTGCATAGTAGGCTGAGAAGTGAGTTCTGGCTACTAGGTACGACATATATATATATATATATATATGTCGTACCTAATAGCCAGAACGCACTTCTCAGCCTACTATTCAAGGCCCGATTTGCCTAATAAGCCAAGTTTTCATGAATTAATGTTTTTTCGTCTACCTAACCTACCTAACCTAACCTAACCAAGCTTTTTTTGGCTACCTAACCTAACCTTACCTATAAATATAGGTTAGGTTAGGTTAGGTAGGGTTGGTTAGGTTCGGTCATATATCTACGTTAATTTTAACTCCAATAAAAAAAAATTGACCTCATACATAGAGAAAAGGGTTGCTTTATCATTTCATAAGAAAAAAATTATAGTAAATATATTAATTCAGGAAAACTTGGCTTATTAGGCAAATCGGGCCTTGAATAGTAGGCTGAGAAGTGCGTTCTGGCTACTAGGTACGACATATATATATATATATATATATATATATATATATATATATATATATATATATATATATATATATATATATATAATGTCGTACCTAGTAGCCAGAACGCACTTCTCAGCCTACTATGTATAGGCCCGATTTGCCTAATAAGCCAAGTTTTCATGAATTAATGCTTTTTCGACTACCTAACCTACCTAACCTAACCTAACCTAACTTTTTCGGCTACCTAACCTAACCTAACCTATAAAGATAGGTTAGGTTAGGTTAGGTAGGGTTGGTTAGGTTCGGTCATATATCTACGTTAATTTTATCTCCAATAAAAAAAAATTGACCTTATACATAATCAAATGGGTAGCTTTATCATTTCATAAGAAAAAATTAGAGAAAATATATTAATTCAGGAAAACTTGGCTTATTAGGCAAATCGGGCCTTGCATAGTAGGCCAAGAAGTGCATTCTGGCTACTAGGTACGACATATATATATATATATATATATATATATATATATATATATATATATGTCGTACCTAGTAGCCAGAATGCACTTCTTGGCCTACTATGCAAGGCCCGATTTGCCTAATAAGCCAAGTTTTCCTGAATTAATATATTTTCTCTAATTTTTTCTTATGAAATGATAAAGCTACCCATTTGATTATGTATAAGGTCAATTTTTTTTTATTGGAGATAAAATTAACGTAGATATATGACCGAACCTAACCAACCCTACCTAACCTAACCTAACCTATCTTTATAGGTTAGGTTAGGTTAGGTAGCCGAAAAAGTTAGGTTAGGTTAGGTTAGGTAGGTTAGGTAGTCGAAAAAGCATTAATTCATGAAAACTTGGCTTATTAGGCAAATCGGGCCTATACATAGTAGGCTGAGAAGTGCGTTCTGGCTACTAGGTACGACATTATATATATATATATATATATATATATATATATATATATATATATATATATATATATATATATGTCGTACCTAGTAGCCAGAACGCACTTCTCAGCCTACTATGCAAGGCCCGATTTGCCTAATAAGCCAAGTTTTCATGAATTAATGCTTTTTCGACTACCTAACCTACCTAACCTAACCTAACCTAACTTTTCCGGCTACCTAACCTAACCTAACCTATAAAGATAGGTTAGGTTAGGTTAGGTAGGGTTGGTTAGGTTCGGTCATATATCTACGTTAATTTTAACTCCAATAAAAAACAATTGACCTCATACATAATGAAATGGGTAGCTTTATCATTTCATAAGAAAAAAATTAGAAAAAATATATTAATTCAGGAAAACTTGGCTTATTAGGCAAATCGGGCCTTGAATAGTAGGCCAAAAAGTGAGTTCTGGCTACTAGGTACGACATATATATATATATATATATATGTCGTACCTAGTAGCCAGAACGCACTTCTCAGCCTACTATGTATAGGCCCGATTTGCCTAATAAGCCAAGTTTTCATGAATTAATGCTTTTTCGACTACCTAACCTACCTAACCTAACCTAACCTAACTTTTTCGGCTACCTAACCTAACCTAACCTATAAAGATAGGTTAGGTTAGGTTAGGTAGGGTTGGTTAGGTTCGGTCATATATCTACGTTAATTTTATCTCCAATAAAAAAAAATTGACCTTATCCATAATCAAATGGGTAGCTTTATCATTTCATAAGAAAAAATTAGAGAAAATATATTAATTCAGGAAAACTTGGCTTATTAGGCAAATCGGGCCTTGCATAGTAGGCCAAGAAGTGCATTCTGGCTACTAGGTACGACATATATATATATATATATATATATATTATATATATATATATATATATATATATATATATATATATATATATATATATATATATATATATGTCGTACCTAGTAGCCAGAACTCACTTCTCAGCCTACTATTCAAGGCCCGATTTGCCTAATAAGCCAAGTTTTCCTGAATTATTATATTTACTATAATTTTTTTCTTATGAAATGATAAAGCAACCCTTTTCTCTATGTATGAGGTCAATTCGTTTTATTGGAGTTAAAATTAACGTAGATATATGACCGAACCTAACCAACCCTACCTAACCTAACCTAACCTATATTTATAGGTAAGGTTAGGTTAGGTAGCCAAAAAAAGCTAGGTTAGGTTAGGTTAGGTAGGTTAGGTAGACGAAAAAACATTAATTCATGAAAACTTGGCTTATTAGGCAAATCGGGCCTTGAATAGTAGGCTGAGAAGTGCGTTCTGGCTATTAGGTACGACATATATATATATATATATATATATATATATATATATATATATATATATATATATATATATATATATATATATATATATGTATATGTATATACAGTATAATGTATGCATGCATATATATGGTGTAGCATATTTTTTTACATATATGTGTGGAGGAGCTTGGAGGCATTAATGGGGGGGTTAATGGTTTACCCTTGCTGGTGGGGGGGGGGTCCCCCCTACTGTGGAGGCATGAGGGGGGGTTAATGGTTTACCCCTGCTGGTTGGGGGTTCCCCTCCCCCACCTGGTGGGGGGTTTCCCCCTACCCCTGCTTATAGGGGGCTCCCCCCCCCCCCCGGGAGTCATCTCACATGCGCTGACGAAATTGTGAAATCGTGGTGTCAGAGCGGAGGCGCCGGTGGCCAGGCCCAGCGTCCCTCCCCGTGTTGTCTGCACATTATAATAACCGGTAAAGACGCACACAAAAACTATATAAGCCCAATAGGGGAGTTGTGGGCCATAGTGGCCAGCCAGTGTGGTAGGAAAGTGGCTAGCTGGGACCCGCGCCGCCCCCCCCCCCTGGGCCCCGAGGGCACGGCATGGACCCAACGGGCCCTAGTGGCCCCCGTGGCACGCTGACCAGTGCCTGTGCCTCGTGCTGGGCTCAGCTCCTCCTCACCCCGCCCTATACTGACCTAAATAAGGCTTTATTCAGTGTACACAGCCAAACTTGACCTTAAACTTTACCACACCCGTTATTACGACCCGCCCCTCAAACACACACCACAGGTCACCGTTGTAACGAGTTAGTGCGTGCTGGAGTGCCCGTGAGTGCCAGGGAACCATTACAGTCTGATACAAGTGTGTTACTGTACCCGAGACTCGGGTACAGCAGCCACGTAAGCGGGGTCGCCTCACCCAGGCCCCGATACAGAGAACAACACACCAAAACAACTTTATTTAAGCCCGATTTGCGCAGCCAAAATTGACGCCGCTTCTTTACCCTTGCAGGAAGATAACGCCCGGCCTCATGCCCCCGGGGTCGCCAGGAACCTACCGGAAAAAATCGGCGTCATTGGAGCTGCCGGCGGCGCTGCAGCAGCTGCCACGGCCACACCGAGGCAGCATTTCTGGCGAGTCCAAAATGGCCGAAGAGAAGCCTTGGCCTAACACCAAGGAGGACTACGATCTCAGAGAAGTGATAGGTAAGGCTACACACCGTCCTGGCCCACCATGAAGGTCTCGGGCACCTCCTGAGTGCCTCGCAGGCACCGTCAAGTGCGTCCTGGCGCGGTAAAACACGCTGTGAAGGGGTGTCGCCGCTGTGGCTGGTGGTGGCGCCCTTCCCGGGCCGCTGGGGCTGTGAGGCGGGTGTGAGGCAGGTGTGAGGGCCAGTGCCACCCCGAGGACAGTGCCAGGTGTGGCCAGTGGCCAGGTGTGGCCCCGTGGCCCACTAACACCAACATCCGGTTGTGATGAGGGCGTGTGAGGCGGATATGACTCTGGTCCAGGTGTGTAGGGCTCCGTTTTCTGTGGTGGAGGCGTCGTCTGCTCTCCCTCACTCTCACTCGCTCTCCCTGGCTCCCTCACGTGTGGTGGAGGCGTCGTCTGCTCTCCCTCACTCTCACTCGCTCTCCCTGGCTCCCTCACGTGTGGTGGAGGCGTCGTCTGCTCTCCCTCACTCACTCGCTCTCCCTGGCTCCCTCACGTGTGGTGGAGGCGTCGTCTGCTCTCCCTCACTCTCACTCGCTCTCCCTGGCTCCCTCACGTGTGGTGGAGGCGTCGTCTGCTCTCCCTCGCTCTCACTCGCTCTCCCTGGCTCCCTCACGTGTGGTGGAGGCGTCGTCTGCTCTCCCTCACTCACTAGCTCTCCCTGGCTCCCTCACGTGTGGTGGAGGCGTCGTCTGCTCTCCCTCGCTCTCACTCGCTCTCCCTGGCTCCCTCACGTGTGGTGGAGGCGTCGTCTGCTCTCCCTCACTCTCACTCGCTCTCCCTGGCTCCCTCACGTGTGGTGGAGGCGTCGTCTGCTCTCCCTCGCTCTCACTCGCTCTCCCTGGCTCCCTCACGTGTGGTGGAAGCGTCGTCTGCTCTCCCTCACTCTCACTCGCTCTCCCTGGCTCCCTCACGTGTGGTGGAGGCGTCGTCTGCTCTCCCTCACTCTCACTCGCTCTCCCTGGCTCCCTCACGTGTGGAGGAGGCGTCGTCTGCTCTCCCTCACTCTCACTCGCTCTCCCTGGCTCCCTCACGTGTGGTGGAGGCGTCGTCTGCTCTCCCTCACTCTCACTCGCTCTCCCTGGCTCCCTCACGTGTGGTGGAGGCGTCGTCTGCTCTCCCTCTCACTCGCTCTCCCTGGCTCCCTCACGTGTGGTGGAGGCGTCGTCTGCTCTCCCTCACTCTCACTCGCTCTCCCTGGCTCCCTCACGTGTGGTGGAGGCGTCGTCTGCTCTCCCTCACTCTCACTCGCTCTCCCTGTCTCCCTCATGTGTGGTGGAGGCGTCGTCTGCTCTCCCTCACTCGCTCTCCCTGGCTCCCTCACGTGTGGTGGAGGCGTCGTCTGCTCTCCCTCACTCTCTCTCCCTGGCTCCCTCACGTGTGGTGGAGGCGTCGTCTGCTCTCCCTCACTCTCACTCGCTCTCCCTGGCTCCCTCACGTGTGGTGGAGGCGTCGTCTGCTCTCCCTCGCTCTCACTCGCTCTCCCTGGCTCCCTCACGTGTGGTGGAGGCGTCGTCTGCTCTCCCTCACCCTCACTCGCTCTCACTCGCTCTCCCTGGCTCCCTCACGTGTGGTGGAGACGTCGTCAGCTCTCCCTGACTCACTCGCTCTCCCTGGCTCTATCTCCCTGGCTCTCCCTCACTGGCTCTCACTGGCTCTCCCTCTCACTGGCTCTCCCTGGCTCTCCCTCTCACTGGCTCTCCCTGGCTCTATCTCCCTCTGGCTCTCACTCGCTCTCTCTGGCTCTCCCTGGCTCTCACTCGCTCTCTCTGGCTCTCCCTGGCTCTCACTCGCTCTCTCTGGCTCTCCCTGGCTCTCACTCGCTCTCTCTGGCTCTCCCTGGCTCTCACTCGCTCTCTCTGGCTCTCCCTGGCTCTCACTCGCTCTCCCTGGCTCCCTCACGTGTGGTGGAGGCGTCGTCTGCTCTCCCTGACTCCCTCACGTGTGGTGGAGGCGTCGTCAGCTCTCCCTGACTCACTCGCTCTCCCGGGCTCTATCTCCCTCTCCCTGGCTCTCCCTCTCACTGGCTCTCACTGGCTCTCCCTCTCACTGGCTCTCCCTGGCTCTCCCTCTCACTGGCTCTCCCTGGCTCTCCCTCTCACTGGCTCTCCCTCTCTCTGGCTCTCCCTGGCTCTCCCTGGCTCTCTCTGGCTCTCCCTGGCTCTCGCTCGCTCTCTCTGGCTCTCACTCGCTCTCCCTGGCTCTCACTCCCTGGCTCTCACTTCCTCACTCTCCCTCCCTGGCTCTCCCTGGCTCTCCTTGGGTCTCCTTGGCTCTCCCTGGCTCTCCTTGGGTCTCCTTGGCTCTCCCTGGCTCTCTCTGGCTCTCCCTGGCTCTCCCTGACTCTCCCTGACTCTCCTTGGCTCTCTCTGGCTCTCGCGTGTGGTGGAGGCGTCGCCTGCTCTCCCTGGCTCTCACTCGCTCTCCCTGGCTCTCACTCGCTCTCCCTGGCTCTCACTCGCTCTCCCTGGCTCTCACTCGCTCTCACTCGCTTTCCCTGGCTCTCACTTGCTCTCCCTGGCTCACTCGCGTGTGGTGGAGGCGTCGTCTGCTCTCCCTGGCTCTCACTTGCTCTCCCTGGCTCTCATTTGCTCTCCCTGACTCTCATTTGCTCTTCCTGGCTCTCACTTGCTCTCCCTGGCTCTCATTTGCTCTCCCTGGCTCTCATTTGCTCTCCCTGGCTCTCACTTGCTCTCCCTGGCCCTCACTTGCTCTCCCTGGCTCTCACTTGCTCTCCCTGGCTCTCACTTGCTCTCCCTGGCTCTCACTTGCTCTCCCTGGCTCTCACTTGCTCTCCCTGGCTCTCCCTGGCTCTCACTTGCTCTCCCTGGCTCTCCCTGGCTTTCACTCACTCTCCCTGGCTCTCTCTTGTGGTGGAGGCGTCGTCTGCTCTCCCTCATGTGTTCCCTCACATGTTCCCTCACGTTCCCTCACATGTTCCCTCACGTGTTCCCTCACATGTTCCCTCACGTGTTCCCTCACATGTTCCCTCACGTGTTCCCTCTCATGTTCCCTCACGTGTTCCCTCACATGTTCCCTCACGTGTTCCCTCTCATGTTCCCTCACATGTTCCCTCACATGTTCCCTCACATGTTCCCTCACGTGTTCCCTCTCATGTTCCCTCACATGTTCCCTCACATGTTCCCTCACATGTTCCCTCACATGTTCCCTCACGTTCCCTCACATGTTCCCTCACGTGTTCCCTCACATGTTCCCTCACATGTTCCCTCACATGTTCCCTCACATGTTCCCTTAGTGTTCCCTCACATGTTCCCTCACATGTTCCCTTAGTGTTCCCTCACATGTTCCCTCACATGTTCCCTCACATGTTCCCTCACGTGTTCCCTCACATGTTCCCTCACATGTTCCCTCACATGTTCCCTCACATATTCCCTTCCCTCACGTGTTCCCTCACATCTTCCCTCACATCTTCCCTCACGTGTTCCCTCACGTGTTCCCTCTCATGTTCCCTCACATGTTCCCTCACATGTTCCCTCACATGTTCCCTCACGTGTTCCCTCTCATGTTCCCTCACATGTTCCCTCACATGTTCCCTCACATGTTCCCTCATGTGTTCCCTCACGTGTTCCCTCACGTGTTCCCTCACGTGTTCCCTCTCATGTTCCCTCACATGTTCCCTCACATGTTCCCTCACGTGTTCCCTCTCATGTTCCCTCACATGTTCCCTCACATGTTCCCTCACATGTTCCCTCACGTGTTCCCTCTCATGTTCCCTCACGTGTTCCCTCACATGTTCCCTCACATGTTCCCTCACGTGTTCCCTCACGTGTTCCCTCTCATGTTCCCTCACATGTTCCCTCACATGTTCCCTCACATGTTCCCTCACGTGTTCCCTCTCATGTTCCCTCACATGTTCCCTCACATGTTCCCTCACATGTTCCCTCACGTGTTCCCTCTCATGTTCCCTCACGTGTTCCCTCACATGTTCCCTCACATGTTCCCTCATGTGTTCCCTCACATGTTCCCTCACATGTTCCCTCACGTGTTCCCTCACATGTTCCCTCACGTGTTCCCTCACATGTTCCCTCACGTGTTCCCTCACATGTTCCCTCACATGTTCCCTCATGTGTTCCCTCACATGTTCCCTCATGTGTTCCCTCACATGTTCCCTCACGTGTTCCCTCACATGTTCCCTTACGTGTTCCCTCACATGTTCCCTCACATGTTCCCTCAGGTGTTCCCTCACATGTTCCCTCACGTGTTCCCTCACATGTTCCCTCACGTGTTCCCTCACATGTTCCCTAACATGTTCCCTCACGTGTTCCCTCACGTGTTCCCTCACGTGTTCCCTCACATGTTCTCTCACGTGTTCCCTCATGTGTTCCCTCACATGTTCTCTCACGTGTTCCCTCACGTGTTCCCTCATGTGTTCCCTCACGTGTTCCCTCACATGTTCCCTCACGTGTTTCCTCACGTGTTCCCTCACGTGTTCCCTCATGTGTTCCCTCACGTGTTCCCTCACATGTTCCCTCACGTGTTCCCTCACATGTTCCCTCACGTGTTCCCTCGCGTGTTCCCTCATGTGTTCCCTCGCGTGTTCCCTCACGTGTTCCCTTACGTGTTCCTTCGCGTGTTCTCTCACATGTTCCCTCATGTGTTCCCTCACATATTCCCTCACATGTTCCCTCACGTGTTCCCTCACATGTTCCCTCACGTGTTCCCTCACATGTTCCCTCGCGTGTTCCCTCACATGTTCCCTCGCGTGTTCCCTCACGTGTTCCCTCACATGTTCCCTCACGTGTTCCCTTGCGTGTTCCCTCATGTGTTCCCTCGCGTGTTCCCTCACGTGTTCCCTTACGTGTTCCTTCGCGTGTTCTCTCACGTGTTCCCTCGTGTGTTCCCTCATGTGTTCCCTCACGTGTTCCCTCGTGTGTTCCCTCATGTGTTCCCTCACGTGTTCCCTCATGTGTTCCCTCACGTGTTCCCTCATGTGTTCCCTCACGTGTTCCCTCACGTGTTCCCTTGCATGTTCCCACTCATGTTCCTTCACATGTTCCCTCACGTGTTCCCTTCCATGTTTCGTCACATGTTCCCTCACACACTCCCTCACATGTTCCCTCACACACTCCCTCACATGTTCCCTCATACTCCCTCACACTCCCTCATGTGTTTTCTTACACTGCCTTACATGATTCCTCACATCTCTTCCTCACAAGGTGTCCCTCACATCTCTCCCTCACATCTCTCCCTCACAAGGTTTCCCTCACATGTGATGTTGCACTCAGAGGAGGTGAGGTGTGGTGTGGCACTAATTGCAGGTGTGTGGTGTAGCACTAATTGGAGGCTTGTGGTGTGGCACTAATTGGAGGCTTATGGTGTGGCACTCATTGGAGGCTTGTGGTGTGGCACTAATTGCAGGTGTGTGGTGTGGCACTAATTGCAGGCATGTGGTGTGGCACTCATTGGAGGCATGTGGTGTGGCACTCATTGGAAGCATCTGGTGTGGCACTCATTGGAGGCACGTGGTGTGGCACTCATTGGAGGCACGTGGTGTGGCACTCATTGGAGGCGTGTGGTGTGGCACTCATTGGAGGCATGTGGTGTGACAGTAATTGGAGGTGTGTGGTGTGGAACTCATTGGAGGCATGTGTGTGGCACTCATTGGAGGCTTGTGGTGTGGCACTCATTGGAGGCTTGTGGTGTGGCACTCATTGAAGGTGTGTGCTGTGGCACTCATTGGAGGCATGTGGTGTGGCACTCTTTGGGGTTGTGTGGTGTGGCACTCATTGGAGGTGTGTAATGTGGCACTCATTGGTGGCGTATGGTGTGGCACTTATTGAAGGCATGTGGTGTGGCACTCATTGGAGGCATGTGGTGTGGCACTCATTGGGGGCATGTGGTGTGGCACTCATTGGAGGCATGTGGTGTGGCACTCATTGGAGGCATGTGGTGTGGCACTCATTGGAGGCATGTGGTGTGGCACTCATTGGAGGCATGTGGTGTGGCACTCATTGGAGGCATGTGGTGTGGCACTTGGAGGCTTGTGGTGTGGCACTCATTGGAGGTGTGTGGTGTGGCACTCGGAGGCATGTGGTGTGGCACTCATTGGAGGCGTGTGGTGTGGCACTCATTGGAGGCTTGTGGTGTGGCACTCATTGGAGGCATGTGGTGTGGCACTCATTGGAGGTGTGTAGTGAGGCACTCATTGGAGGTGTGTGCTGTGGCACTCATTGGAGGCATGTGGAGTGGCACTCATTGGAGGTGTGTGCTTTGGCACTCGGTGTGTGGTGTGGCACTCGGTGTGTGGTGTGGCACTCATTGGAGGTATGGTGTGGCACTTTTTGGAGGTGTATGGTGTGGCACTTATTGGAGGTGTGTTGTGGCACTCATTGGAGGCATGTGGTGTGGCACTCATTGGAGGCATGTGGTGTGGCACTTATTGGACGTGTGGTGTGGCACTCATTGGAGGCATGTAATGTGGCACTCATTGCAGGCATGTGGTGTATCACTCATTGGAGGCGTGTGGTGTGGCACTCATTTGAGGCATGTGGTGTGGCACTCGGAGGCATGTGGTGTGTCACTCATTGGAGGCATGTGGTGTGGCACTCATTGGAGGCATGTGGTGTGACACTCATTGGGGTCGTGTGGTGTGGCACTCATTGGAGGCGTGTAATGTGGCACTCATTTGAGGTGTTTGGTGTGGCACTCATTGGAGGCGCGTGGTGTGTGTAATTACCTAAGTGTAGTTATAGGATGTTAGCTACGCTCGTGGTGTCCTGTCTTCCCAGCACTGTGTCATATAACGCTTCAAAATTACTGACGGTTTTGGCTTCCACCACCTTCTCACCTAACTTGTTCCAACTGTCTACCACCCTGTTTACAAAAGTATATTTTCTTATATTTCTCCGGCAGCTCTATTTCGTTATTTTAAATCTATGACCTCTTGTTCTTGAAGTTCCGCGTCTCGGGAATTCTACCCTATCAATTTTATCGATTCCTGTTACTATTTTGAACGTAGTGATCATATTGCCTCTTTTTCTTCTATCTTCTAGTTTTTGCATACCTACTTAATACCTGCTTGATGGGATTCTGGGAGTTCTACTCCCCAAGCCCAGCGCGAGGTCAGGCTTGTCTTGTGGGAGTTTGGTCCACTAGGCTGTTGCTTGCAGCGGGTCACATGCCCACATACCCACCACAGCCCGGTTGGTCCGGCACTCCTTGGAGAAAACTATCTAGTTTCCTCTTGAAGATGTCCACTGTTGTTCCGGCAATATTTCTTATGCCCTCTGGGAGGATGTTGAACAACCGTGGACCTCTGATGTTTATACAGTTCTCTCCAATTGTGCCTATGGCACCCCTGCTCTTTACTGGTTCTATTCTGCATTTTCTTCCATATCGTTCACTCTAGTATGTTGATATTTTACTGTGTAGATTTGGTACCTGGCCCCTCCAGTATTTTCCACATGTATATTATTTGATGTCTCTCCCGTCGTCTTTCTAGCGAGTACATTTGGAGAGCTTTGAGACGATCCCAATAATTTAGATGCTTTATCTCGTTTATGTATCCCGTATATGTTCTCTGTACTCTCTCTATTTCAGCAATCTCTCCTGATCTGAATGGGGAAGTGAGTACTGAGCACTCACTCAAGATGGGACAGCACAAGTGATTTGAAGAGTACAACCATTGTGATGGGATCCCTGGATTTGAAAGTTCTCGTAATCCATCCTATCATTTTTCTGGCTGCTGCAATATTTGCTTGGTTATTCTCCCTAAAATTTAGGTCGTCAGACATCGTTATTCCCAAATCCTTTACATGTTGCTTTCCTACTATGGGCAAATTTGATTGCATTTTGTACCCTGTATTATGTTTAGGGTTCTCATTTTTACTGTATCTGAGTACCTGGAATTTATTGTTGTTAAACATCATGTTATTTTCTGCTGCCCAGTTGAAAACTTTGTTAATATCTGCTTGTAGTTTTTCAATATCTTCAGCAGAGGTAATTTTCATGCTGATTTTTGTGTCATCTGCAAAGGATGATACGTAGCTGTGCATATTTAATGCCTCTAACCTTTCCTCGTAACTCTTGTCCTTCAGTTCTGGGAGCCACTTAGTGGCATGTCTTAGCACCTTTTCCAGTTTGTTGATGTGTTTCTTAAGATATAGGCACCATACAACCGCTGCATATTCCAGCTTTGGTCTAACAAAAGTCGTGAACAATTTCTTTAGTACAGTATTTCTCCATCCATGTATTTAAAAGCAATTCTCAAGTTAGAAAGTGTAGCATAGGCTCTTCGCACAATGTTCTTACTGTCGTCCTCAGGTGACAGTTTTCTATCTAGAACCACCCCTAAATCAATTTCTTTGTCAGAGGTCTTTAAAGGTTTCTTGCATAATTTATAGGTTGTGTGGGGTCTATGTTTTTCAATTCCACATTCCATAACATGGCATTTATTCACAGTAAATTCCATATGCCCAGTGTTGCTCCATATACAATACTTATTTTGTCCAGGTCATCTTGAAGGGCATGACAATCATTTATGTTTCTTATCTTCCCTATTATCTTAGCATCATAGCAAACATGTTCATATAATTCTGTATTCCAAATGGTAGATCGTTTAAGTAGACAATGAACATTACCACTGCAAGAACTGAACCCTGTGGAACTCCACTTGTGACATTCCTCCAATCCAATACATTGCCTCTGATTATGGTCCTCATTTTTCTGTCAGTTCTGAAATTTTTCATCCATGGCAGAAGCTTACCTGTCTTCCCTCCAATATGTTCCAGTTTCCAGAACACCCTCTTATGTGGAACTCTGTCAAAAGCTATTTTTAAGTCCAGATAGATGGAGTCAACCCTGCCATCTCTTTCCTGTAAAAAAATCTCTGTGGCTTGATCATAGAAACTGAGTAAATTCGTTACACGTGATCTCCCAGATCTAAACCACCATACTGTCTGTCTGATGTTATATTGTTTTTCTCCAGGTGTCCTACCCATTTAGTTTTAATTATTTTTTCCAATATTTTGATTATTACACTTGTCAATGATACAGGTCTATAATTGAGGGGTCTTCCCTGCTGCCTTTTGTAGATTGGAACTATATTAGCCTTTTCCCACACATCTGCTACGACTCCTGTACACAAGGATACCTGAAAAATCAGCTGAAGTGGAATGCAAGCTCAGGTGCACATTCTCTCAGAACCCATGGTGAAACTCCATCTGGGTCAACTGTTTTGTTCTTACTTAGCTTCAAGAGCATTTTTTTCACTTAGTCTCTTGACACCTCTATGTGCTCTATAATATTCTCTGGAATTCTTATTGTGTCTGGTTCCCTGAAGATTTCATTTTGTACAAACACGAATATTATCCTTTATCTGCAGCTTGCTCTTAATGAATATATTGAAAAGGCCTGGATCTGATTTACATTTACCTGCTTGATACCTGCTTGATGGGGTTCTGGGAGTTCTTCTACTCCCCAAGCCTGGCCCGAGGTCAGGCTTGACTTGTGAGAGTTTGGTCCACCAGGCTGTTGCTTGGAGTGGCCCGCAGGCCCACATACCCATCACAGCCCGGTTGGTCCGGCATTCCTTGAAGAAAACAATCTAGTTTTCTCCTGAACATGTCCACGGTTGTTCCAGCAATATTTCTGATGCTCGCTGGTAGGACGTTGAACAACCGCGGACCTCTGATGTTTATACAGAGGTCTCTGTTTATACAGAGGTCTCTGTTTATACAGAGGTCTATATATGTTTTTGTTTATTCCCTCTATTTCAGCAATCTCTCCTGCTCTGAATGGGGAAGTGAGTACTGAGCAGTACTCAAGATGGGACAACACAAGTGACTTGAAGAGTACAACCATTGTGATGGGATCTCTGGACTTGAAGATTCTCGTAATCCATCCTATCATTTTTCTGGCTGACACAATACTTGCTTGGTTATGCTCCCTAAACGTTAGGTCATCGGACATCATTATTCCCAAATCCTTGACATGCTGTTTTTCTACTATGGGCAGATTCGATTGTGTTTTGTACCCTGTACAGTATTATGTTTCAGATCCTTATTTTTGCCGTATCTGTGTTCTTGGAATTTATCACCGTTAAACATCATGTTATTTTCTGCTGCCCAATCAAAAACTTTCTTAATGTCTGTTTGTAGTTTTTCAATGTCTTCGGCAAAGGTAATTTTCATGCTGATTTTTGTATCATCTGCAAAGGATGACACGAAGCTGTGACTGTATTTTTGTCTATACAGTACTGTATCTGATATGAGAATAAGGAACAGCAGTGGTGCAAGGACTGTAGCTTGAGGTACAGAGCTTTTAACTGCGCTCAGATTCGATTTTACTTGATTGACTGTTACTCTTTGTGTTCTGTTTGACAGGAAATTGAGTATCCAATGTCCTACTTTACCAGTTATACCCATTGACCTCATTTTGTGTGCAATCACTCCATGGTCACATTTGTCGAATGCCTTTGAAAAGTCTGTGTATACAACATCTGCATTCTGTTTTTCTTCTAATGCATCAGTGATTTTGTCATAATGGTCAAGTAGTTGTGAAAGGCATGATCTTCCTGCTCTAAATCCATGTTGGCCTGGATTGTGGAGGTCATTGGTTTCCATGAATCTAGTGACCTGACTCCTGATCACTCTCTCAAATACTTTTATTATGTGGGACATTAGTGCAACTGGTCTATAATTCTTTGCCAATGCTTTGCTACCTCCCTTGTGTAGAGGGGCTATGTCTGCTGCTTCAGCGCATCTGGTATCTCCCCCGTGTCCAAGCTCTTCCTCCACACTATACTGAGTGCCTGTGCTACTGGCACTTTGCATTTCTTTATAAATATTGAATAATATGAGTCTGGACCCAGGGCTGAGTGCATGGGTATATTGTCAATTTCTCTTTCAAAATCTGCTACGCTCGTGTTGATACCAGTTATATTTACAGGTGTTTGGATATCACTCATAAAGAAATTGTCTGAATCTTCCACTTTCATGCTGTGTATTGGGGTGCTAAACATGTCCTCATACTGCTTCTTTAGGATTTCAGTAATTTCTTTGTCATCCTCAGTGTATGAACCTTCACTAATACGAATAGGTCCAATACTGGCAATGGTTTTTGCTTTTGATTTAGCATATGTGAAGAAATATTTTGGGTTTTTCTTTATTTCTTGAATTGCTTTCTGTTCTAGTTGCCCTTTTTCAGTCTGATAGGAATGCTTCAGTCTCTGTTCGATTTCTTCAATCTCCCTGTTTAAATTATTTCTTTGTATGGAGAGTTGTGTCTGCTTAAGCATTTCCGTTAATTTCTTCCTTCTTTTGTAATGTCGTCTGCGTTCTCTTTCTATATTTGACCTCTTTCTGGCTTT
Source organism: Procambarus clarkii (assembly GCF_040958095.1). NCBI lineage: Eukaryota > Metazoa > Arthropoda > Malacostraca > Decapoda > Cambaridae > Procambarus > Procambarus clarkii. The sequence goes on from NC_091197.1 coordinate 27,090,805, forward strand.
CCAGAAGGACACTATAGTGTCCTTTCCAGAAGGACACATTTATCTGCTATACTGTTCTCAAAGTTCCTCTCTGCCTCTCTCTTTACTGACGTGTAGTTGTTTCTCACATCTTTGTATCGCCGGTGTGTTTGGGGGTTTGGCCTCTTCCTATAATGATTCCATGCTTGTGTTTTTTTATCTCTGGCCCTCCCTCAATTTCTGTTGAGCCAACTCTGTTTCCTAGGTCTGCATCCATGTTTTGATAATGACCTAAGTGTAATTACCTAAGTGTAATTACATAATTACAGGATGAGAGCTACGCTCGTGGTGTCCCGTCTTTCCAGCACTCTTTGTCATATAATGCTGTGAAATTACTGACTGTTTTGACCTCCAACACCACCTCACTTAACTTGTTCCAACCGTCTACCACTCTGTTTACAAAAGTGAATTTTCGTATATTTCTACGGCAGCTTTGTTTCGTTAGTTTAAATCTATGACCTCTTGTTCTTGAAGTTCCGGGTCTCAGGAATTCTTCCCTATCAATTTTATCGATTCCTGTTACTATTTTGAACGTAGTAATCATATTGCTTCTTTTTCTTCTATCTTCTAGCTTTTGCATATTTAATGCTTCTAACCTCTCCTCGTAGCTCTTGTCCTTCAGTTCTGGGAGCCACTTAGTGGCATGTCGTTGCACCTTTTCCAGTTTGTTGATGTGCTTCTTAAGATATGGGCACCATACAACCACTGCATATTCCAGCTTTGGTCTAATAAAAGTCGTGAACAATTTCTTTAGTATTTTGCCATCCATGTATTTAAAAGCAATTCTGAGGTTAGAAAGTGCAGCATAGGCTCCTCTCACAATGTTCTTAATGTGGTCCTCAGGTGACAGTTTTCTATCTAGAACCACCCCTAGATCCCTTTCTTTGTCAGAATTCTTTAAAGATTTCTCACATAATTTATAGGTTGTGTGGGGTCTATGTTCTCCAATTCCACATTCCATAACATGGCATTTATTCACATTAAATTCCATTTGCCAAGTATTGCTCCATATACTTATTTTGTCCAGGTCTTCTTGAAGGGCATGACAATCATCTAGGATTTTGTCCAAGTCTTCTTGAAGGGCATGACAATCATCTAGGTTTCTTATCTTCCCTATTATCTTAGCATCATCAGCAAACATGTTCATGTAATTCTGTATTCCCACTGGTAGATCGTTTATGTAGACAATGAACATTACCAGTGCAAGAACTGAACCCTGTGGTACTCCACTCATGACATTCCTCCAATCCGATACTTTGCCTCTGATTATGGCCCTCATTTTTCTGTCAGTTAGGAAATTTTTCATCCATGTTAGTAGCTTACCTGTCACCCCTCCAAAATGTTCCAGTTTCCAGAACAACCTCTTATGGGGAACTCTGTCGAAAGCCTTTTTTAGATTCAGATAGATGCAGTCAACCCAACCATCTCTTTCCTGTAAAATCTTTGTAGCTCGATCATAAAAACTGAGTAAGTTCATTACACAGGATCTTCCAGTTCGAAAACCATACTGTCTGTCTGATATTATATCGTTATCCTCCAGGTGTTCTACCCATTTAGTTTTAATTATTTTTTCCAATATTTTGACTTACACTTGTCAGTGATACAGGTCTATAATTAAGGGGGTCTTCCCTGCTTCCACTTTTGTAGATTGGAACTATGTTAGCCTTTTTCCACACATCAACTACAACTCCTGTACACAGGAATGCCTGAAAAATCATTTGAAGTGGAATGCTGAGCTCAGGTGCACATTCTCTCAGAACCCATGGTGAAACTCCATCTGGACCAACTGCTTTGTTCTTACTTAGCTCCTTGAGCATTTTTTCCACTTCGTCTCTAGACACCTCTATGTGCTCTATGTTGTTCTCTGGAATTCTTATTGTGTCTGGTTCCCTAAAGATTTAATTTTGTACAAACACACTTCGGAACTTTTCGTTTAGTGTTTCACACATTTCTTTTTCATTTTCCGTGAATCTATTTCCCATTTTCAACCTCTGAATATTATCCTTTACCTGTAATTTGTTGTTTATGAATTTATAGAATAGACCTGGTTCTGTTTTACATTTGTCTGCAATCCCTTTTTCAAAATTTCTTTCTGCCTCTCTCCTCACTGCCATGTGCTTGTTTCTCGCATCTTTGTATCATTGGTATGTTTGGGGGTTTGGCCTCTTCCTGTATTGATTCCATTTTTGTGCCTTTTGGTCTCTGGCCCTCTCGCAATTTCTATTGAACCAATCCTGTTTCCTAGTTCTGCATCTCTGTTTTGGTATAAATTTTTTTGTGCCTTTATCATTTATTTCACAAAACTTGACATACATCTCATTCATTTCCTTGCCTAGCAACAAGTCTGTCCAATTATACTCACTAAAAAAATTTCTAAGATCGCCGTAATGTCCTCTCCTGAAGTCAGGTTTTTCAACCGCTTCAAGCTCCTTATTTTCTTCCAGATTATAACGCATTGTATACTTTATTCCCAAAAAGACATGGTCACTTTTACCCAAGGGAGGTAGGTACTGAATGTCAAATATCTCTTCCTCCTTCCTGGTAAATTTCAATTCTAGCATGGAGGGAACGTCCCCTTCCCTCATCCTCGTAGCTTGCTTAACATGTTGATACAAGAATGTTTCCAGGATGAGTATCTTATGAATGTTTGTGTGCCTTCATTGTATATTTTGCAAAATTTGGCATACATCTTATTTACTTCCTTGCCTAGCAACAAGTCTGTCCAGTTATATCCATGCAAATTTTTTCTAAGTTTCCCAGTGTCCTCTCTTGAAATCGAGTTTAACAACTTTCAATGTCCCCATTCTATACTAGATTATCACAAAGCGTATTTAATGTCCAACAGGACAAGATCACTCTTTCTCAAGGGAGGAAGGTACTGGATGTCAAATACCTCTTCTTTCCGGGTGAATATTAGATCCAGTATTGAAGGAACATTCCCTTTCCTCATTCTTGTGGCCTGCTTGACGTGTTGATACATGAATGTCTCCAAAATGAGGTTTACAAATCTGCCTGTCCAAGTGTCCTCCGTTCTTGCCTCGTAGGCCTCCCAGTCTTTTGCCTTAAAGTTGAAGTCCCCCAGTACCAACAATTAAGATTAATCTTTGTCTGCTCTTACCATAATCTCTCTCATGATCATTGTGAGGCCCTCTCGTTTGTCATCCAGTTCTTCCTTTGACCATGTGTTGCTTGCTGGTGGGCTGTAGGCATTTAAAATGATCAGCTTATCCTGATTCCATAATGGGAATGCCATTATGTCAATATCTCGAGGGTTTTCAATTATTAGCTCACTTATTTTTTTTTTTTTTTTGAGATATATACAAGAGTTGTTACATTCTTGTACAGCCAATAGTACGCGTAGTGTTTCGGGCAGGTCCCTGGAATACGACTCCCACCGCGAAGAATCGTTTTTTCATCCAAGTACACATTTTACTGTTGCGTTAAACAGAGGCTACAGTTAAGGATTTGCGCCCAGTAGATCCTCACCAGCCAGGATACGAACCCATGACATAGTGCTTGCGGAACGCCAGGCGAGTGTCTTACCACTACAGCACGGAGACTGGTGTAGTGCCTGTACTTACCTTCAGGTGTTCTTTCACCAGCACAGCCACTCCGTCCCCCTTCCTAGTGTTCTTGTCACGTCTCCAAACTGAGTAGCCCCCTTGGGAATACAACCTCATTTAAAATATTTTCTTCAAGTTTCGTCTCTGTTAATGCGACAATATCTGGGACCTTGAGTTGAATTATATCCTTCAGCTCCAATATTTTTTTTCTCACTCCATCTTTGTTAGTATATATGTGTGTGGCGGCCACTCCTTGTTATTTTGACACCATACCAACTTAGTGGTTTGTTATGAACAACACATTCAGATACTTATATATAACCTGTATATATAAGTATATACATTCAGATACTTATATATAACCTGTATATATGATTGGGAGATGGCTTCTTCAATAACGAATTGTAAAAGCACCTATAACAGAAACATAATTGAATCTGCTTTGATACAGATCACAAAAGAAAGTAATTTGAACATTAGCAGTAGTCTATATAACTTAGATCCATTTTGAATAGATCAATTAAAGGGCAATTTAAGTAGGATCTTTGGAACACATTTGTCTCACTAATTCATTGTAAATATTTACTATTTTATGCTATAATTATCTAAGTGTGGGCCTGTGTGTGGTTGCTGCATCAGATGGGCCAATAGGCCCTCTGCAGTGTACACATATTGTACCTCACTCCACCATTCTCTCCTGCCTATTTATGTCCAGTACTCGATCTGTAAAATCACTCCTTCTGAAGATGTATTAATATACGAAAGTACTTAAGGAAATTCCTGTTTCATTTTTCCTCCGTGGTCTGACACTGTCACATTTTTAATCACGTGTTTATTTTCGTGATATACACACATAACCTGTGTATATAGTGTAATAATAGCAAAACTATTTGTTTATTGTTTTATGAACATAATAATAATTGAATCACTAATATGTGCACCATAATTTTGAATATAGCAATAATTCACACATTTTATTTTATAAATATATCACACCACACACTACTGAATAATATTACTGCAAAAAAAAGAAAATCAGTCGGAGACATTGAAATAATTAGGTAATAATATCTTTGTGGGAACTCCCGCCTGACAGCTTGGGCAGAGCTGGCCGCCTCTGATGCTTGCTCTATCAACGCCTACATTTTGCCAGACTTCCTCGCCTTGTTGTGGCCAAAATATGTCGCCTACGATTTTTTTTTTCTCCGTGGTCAGGGAACACAAATGAACACTTATAAGATGAAAAAATGTTTGAATTTTTTTATTTTTGGCGCACAGCGGTGTTGATAGTTATTAATTTTAAGCACATAGCAGCATAAGGGTTTTAAACAAGTGCGCTAATGCTGTGGGCAGAATGCCTCTCGTCTATGACCTTGATCTGTCTGAATCCATGACTTCTCTTAAATGATTTAAACTTTCCAGTAGTACACGAGTATTACGTAGTTACCAGTTACCGTACATGCATTTTCACGTAGAGAACCCTGCTTTTCATAAGAAGCTATCGTGGGACAGGGTTCTTAAAATTTGATCTAACTTTGTTATCGACTTTGTTAACGACGTCATGCTCATTTGTTTGTTTCTTTTTTGGGGAGTTCTATCCACTTGTTCGACTTTTGGTAGCAAACTTTACCAGAATAGGCGTTTGTTTTGGGATGCTTACCTTTCTGGGTGCCTAACCTGGTCGATTTATCTTGAGGTTATCTTGAGATGATTTCGGGGCTTTTTAGTGTCCCCGCGGCCCGGTCCTCGACCAGGCCTCCACCCCCAGGAAGCAGCCCGTGACAGCTGACTAACACCCAGGTACCTCTTTTACTGCTAGGTAACAGGGGCATAGGGTGAAAGAAACTCTGCCCATTGTTTCTCACCGGCGCCTGGGATCGAATCCAGGACCACAGGATCACAAGTCCAGCGTGCTGTCCACTCGACCGACCGGCTCCCTGACAGGCAGACATAGAATGCTTCCAACCACACGGGGGTTTCTGTAGGCCATTGCTTCTGGCTTGTGGTCCCCGGTAGGCCCACAGATCTCCATACACATAACTGATGCCAAAGTCTGATATTAGCATATCAGCCTGGATAAGCTCTGGGGAGCCTCCGGGTCTCACCCAGAAAATGGCGTTTCATTACATTCAGCGCTGTTTTTTTTTTTTTTTTGTAAAGTCATAATATTGATTGCAAATATATTTTTTCTAAGGAAATATATTGCTTTTGAAAGGAATGGCTGAAAAACAGCCAGGCCAATTCAACATTCACTTGCCAGTGGTTATCTTGAGAAACTGAGAGGTTATCTTGGGATGATTTCGAGGCTTAGCATCCCCACAGCCTGGTCCTCAACCAGGCCTCCTTTTTGTTATACACCCCCAGGAAGCAGCCCCTAGCAGCTGTCTTAACTCCCAGGTACCTATTTACTGCTAAGTGAACAGGTGCATCAGGGTTAAAGAAACTGTGCCCATTTGTTTCTGCCTCCACCAGGGATTAAACCCGGAACCTTAGGACTACTAATCCCGAGCACTGTCCACTCGGCTGTCAGGCCCCCAGCAGAGATTTTCTGCACTGGCAGCAAATTACATCTGCTGAATCAGAATGACCTCCAGAAGGAACGATCATTCATTTACACTCAAATACCTTTTCCAAGTCTCCATAAAATCATTGCAATTTGAGGAATATATTTGTTGTGATAATGTCTGCATGCTTCTTTAGGATTTCCACCAGGCTTCTTGGCTGCTCCTTAAGATAGTCGGGCTGCATCCAGCTCTTGCTTCATGGCTTCATTCATTGCTCGTGCATGCATACCTAGGCGGGTGCTTTAGAGGCAGTTTTATGTGTTCATTTGTTGGAAGTGTGTTCTGTTTGGCTGATACTTCTGGAGGGCCTGTTTGGCTCTCTCTGTTTTTGGGAAGCTTGTTTTTCATTTCCTGCAGATGTCAAGGGTGCCCTTTGAGGGGTCTTCATTCATTCCTGTGACGGGTCGGTTTTGTACAAAAGAGAGCAAGCGTAGTTTAGTTACCAAACACACACACACACACACAATGTCAGCAAGGCAGACAGTCTGCCTGCTGTCATGACTCACTATATTCACACTACAGTATAAATCAGGAAGAACATTGACACACTAAGACTCAAAAGTCCCAGGTGTGGATGGAATTCAATTCAGAGTCTTAAAAGAACTGGCAGAAGAACTATACTGTACCTCCCACTAAAACTCCATTTCACAAAATCTCTGGACCAAGGGATAGCCCCCCTAGATTGGAAATATGGCGATGGTAATCCAGCCTCCATTTTTTTTTTTTTTGAGATATATACAAGAGTTGTTACATTCTTGTACAGCCACTAGTACGCGTAGCGTTTCGGGCAGGTCCCTGGAATACGATCCCCTGCCGCGAAGAATCGTCTTTTCATCCAAGTACACATTTTACTATTGCGTTAAACAGAGGCTACAGTTAAGGAATTGCGCCCAGTAAATCCTCCCCGGCCAGGATACGAACCCATGACAGCGCTCGCGGAACGCCAGGCGAGTGTCTTACCACTACACCACGGAGACTGTCTCCGTGGTGTAGATTTGTCTGTAAAGCTGTGGTGGCTTACTGGAGGATTTTTCTTGTGACGTGTCATATTGTCACCTGCTCCCTGTGCCTCTTATGAGCGAGCCAAGTTGTGTGCCAGTCCCCGGTAGGCCAGACCTCCGTGTCTGATGTGACCTTTTAGTATGAAGCAATCTAAGGAAAATGCCTTCAGGAAGCCACCAGGGCTCTTGTAGTACTAATTACATTTATTTAATTCAAAATTGGATTTTTTTGTTTTGTGTTTGATTGAATAGTTCAACACTGCATTTCTTTTTTTTTGGGCCACTAGTAAAAGTTCTTGATAGACACATTACATGTACCAATATTTTGAGCAAACCTTAAAAATATCATATTTTCTGGGGGAGCCCTGTCGGCTCCCCGGAGCTGAATGGATATGTATAACTTTCTGGCATCAGTCAAAGTGCTAGGAGTACTTGCCTACCAGGGACCACGAGCCAGAACTTGGCCCCCACAGAGAGGCACGAGGAGCAATGGCCTATAGAAACCCCCTTGTGGTTGGGAGCATTCTATGTCTGCCATCGACCGGGATAGGCACCCAGAAAGGTAGGCCCCAAAACAAACCCCTATTCTGGTGAAAATATTGCTACCGAAAGCCAAATGAGTGGACAAAACTCCCCAAACAAAATTATAAAACTAACATGACGTCATCACGGCGCCGCGCCACCGTCTGCACAACCTCCCCCCCCCTCCCTGAGAGGGGGAAGGGGGAGCCCCAGACCCTCCACGCCGGCGATCCAACTGGCAGTTCTTGGCTGATGGAATTACTGGCCAGTCGAATGCCTCTGGCTCCAGTTTTTGTTTCAGTTCTGTGTCTTGTGGTGTGGACTGTCTCTACCGGTGGGGTGTGAGCCAGGAGTAAGATTCCACGGTACTCGGGCTGCATGTGCCTAGGGCTCTCTTCCCTGGGTGCCCTGTAAGTACTGCCCTTGGGGCTTGGGGCCACCTTCCACAAGTCACCTTGGGTTCTACCTCCGCTGTGTCCTTTACTGCTCGGTACTGGGCCGCCCTTGGAGTCAGCTGGGGTTTTGTTGCCCTGGTTTGTCTCTGGGTAGGTGGTAGTTTTTGTCACAGGTAGGGGCGCGGGGTACTGCACAGCTAGTTTTCACCAATAACAGCGGCCGGCTCTGTTCCGTCTGGGTACGTTGTCCTCTTGTGGGGTTTTTTCTTTTATTTTTGTTTTTGCCTGGTGGGGGGTCTGCCTTTCTGGTCCCCCATTACTGTTCTTGGTGTTTTTCTTTCACTTTCTTCTGTTGGTGGTACTCCCCGGTCGGAGCCGGTCGGCCGAGCAGACAGCACGTTGGACTTGTGATCCTGTGGTCCCGGGTTCGATCCCGGGCGCCGGCGAGAAACAATGGGCACAGTTTCTTTCACCCTATGCCCCTGTTACCTAGCAGTAAAATAGGTACCTGGGTGTTAGTCAGCTGTCACGGGCTGCTTCCTGGGGGTGGAGGCCTGGTCGAGGACCAGACCGCGGGGACACTAAAGCCTCGAAATCATCTCAAGATAACCTCAAGATAACCCCCGCTTGGCCCCCGTGAGTGGACATGTCCCAGGGGTTCAGCTTTTAGCAGTTTGTTTGGTTGATTTGGGCGCCGGTTCGCGGTACCCTGCCTGGGCTTCCCTTAGCGTGTACCAATGGCTAAGGGCCCTGGGAAACCCCACGGGGGCTCAGTGGTCCTATGGGTGTGTCCCTGGAGTCCCTCTCGCCTCCTGCGAGTTTGACGGTTGCTCTGTCCCCTTGTCTCAGGGTGACACTCACTGGTTGTGCCTCCACTATGCTGCTTGTTGGGTCATTGTTTCTTGTGACCCGGAGTCGTACGACGGGTGTTGTTGGTACGTGCTCTTTCACCCAGGCCTCTCGTCATGATAATCGGATGCAGGCGGCTGCGGCGTTGTTTGCTGGGTGTAGGTTGTTGCAACGCTCTTGGTTGTTTGCGGCCCCGGATGCCCCGAGGCTGCCCCGTTTTGGTTGTGGGGGTCAGGACTTGGAGGTGGGGGTCAGGACTTGGGGGTGGGGGTCGCTTCGGCTCTGGCTCCTTCCGCTCCTTGCCCTTCCCCTTCTCTTCTACACACTTCCTCCCTTGCTTCCTGCTCCAAGCCATAGGCGGGTTTCGGGGTTGGGGCGGGGTCTGGTTGGGTTGAGACTCGGGTGGTCTCGGGGGTTTTCTGCTTCCGGGGTGGCGGCGGAGGCATTCGTTGGTGTCATGCAGCTTCACGTGCAGGTTCCTTCCCTCTCGACTGCCTTGATTGCGGAGGATTTGCGGACTCGTGGCCCGCTTGCTTTGGCTCTGCGTTTCTTTTCCCTCCTTGAGCTGTCCTCGAATTGGCTCGTGTTGGATGTGGGAGCGCTTGGGGCCTCTGCCGGGTCCGGTGTGCTGCTATCTGCTGTGCGGGTGTCGTCTGCTTTGTTGAAGCTCTTCGCGCCCATCCTGCGTGATGCGGTTTTGCGGTTCTATGCTTCTTGCCTCGCATGTCGTCAGGCAGTGCTGGCTTCCTCCTTGGAGTCTGCCTGGGCCCTGGCTCTTCGTTTGTCGTCGCCCTTTTGTCCGTTGCTGTTTGCGGAGTCTGCTGTGGGGCAGTATCTGCAGGCGGCCTCGGTCAGTTGTCGGCCTATGGCTGAGTTGTTGTTGCTCCAGGGGGCTCACGGGAGGCCTTCCCGGAAGGGTCGTGCTAGGGCTCGGGGGTCTTTTCGTCGGGGTAGGCCTTTGGTGCCAGATTCGGGGCTGGTGGCACCTTCGGTTCCGGCTGTGGCTGGACGGAGTGGGGTCCATCCTGTTCGCCGCCTCGGTTCTTGCAAGGCGCGTCGGCCCTTTCGCGGTTCGTCCCATTGACGGGGCGATGGGGGAGGGGGCGGCTCGCCCAGTTTGGCCACGCCTAGTCCCACGATTCATGGGCTTTTCGGGTCGTTTTGTGCGGCCTGTGGTGGCGTTGGGTGGCTCTTTCTTCCTCAGGGGGTTCGGGGCTCGTGGGGCTAGCCTCTTCTCCTGCGCTCTGTCGGGTCATCTCGGAGTGGGTTTGCTGGGCTTGGTCGAAACGACGTGGGTTTCCCGCCTGTTTCCGGTCCCGAAACAGGACTTCGCGGACCTCCAGTTCATTCTGGACTTGTCCTGTCTGAACCCGTGGGTTTTGTGCCCCTCCTTTCGCATGACTACGCTGTCCCAGGTTCATCTTCTTTTGGAGAGGGGCGCTTGGATGGTGTCCCTGGATCTCAAGGACGCGTATTGGCACGTTCCGGTTCATCCGGGGTTCAGGGACTGGCTCGGTTTTGTTGTGGGGTGTCAAGGTTACCGCTTTCGTTGTCTTCCCTTCGGGTTGAATCTGGCGCCACACGTTTTCACACGCCTCACTCGGGTCGTGGTGGCCCGCCTGCGTCTGCTAGGTGTTCGGGTGCTGGCCTATCTCGACGACTGGCTGGTTTGGGCTCCCAGCCAGTCCGCGTGTCTGCTCAGCAGGGATTTGGTTCTTTCCCAGCTCGCCAGGTTCGGGTTCTTGGTGAACTGGAGGAAGTCCCATCTGGTTCTCTCTCAGGTTTAGTCTTGGCTGGGTCTGGTTTGGAACGCTCGCGCTGCTTCCTTGTCTCTTCCTCCGGCGGCTCTCTTGCGCATGCGGTCCCGCCTTCGCCCTTTTCTGAGGGGTTCCCGGGTCACGAGGCGGTTGCTTGAGGGTTTGTGGGGGAGCCTGAACTTTGCCATGATGGTCTACCCGCCGGGTCAGGTGTGACTTTATCGGCTGTTCTGATTCCTTCTGGGCCGGCCCTTCCGCCTCTCTCACGATCGTTGGGTTCGACCTCCGGGGGCTTTGCGTCGGTTGCTGCGTTGCATCCTTCATCTTCGGGTTTTTTGGGGTTCGGTGCCTTGGTGCCTTCCCGAGCCCTCGCTTGATGTGTACACGGACGCGTTGTTTTTTGGCTGGGGTTTTGTGACCAGTGCTCACCAGGCCGGCCAGGGGCGGTGGGGTCCGTCCTTCCATCGGGCTCACAGCACGGTGTGGGAATTCGCGGCGGTGTGGATGTCGCTCCGGAGGATTTGAGTTGCTCGCGGATCGACGATCAGGCTCCATTCGGACTGCTCCCCGGTGGTTCATTGTTTGAACCGCTGGGGTTCGGTGCAGTCCTTGGCTCTTTGGGGCTGGTCGCTTCGGGTGACTCGTCTGCTGAGTTCTCGGGGTTTGGCTCTCCTGGCGGTTCATGTCCGAGGGATGTCCAACGTCCTTGCGGACGGCCTGTCCAGGTTCCGTCCTCTTTCTACGGAATGGATGGTCGATGCCGACTTCTTCAGTTGGCTGTGCCGGATGTTCAGGACTCCGGATGTGGATCTCTTCGCGCCGGCGTGGTGGAGGCGTCTCCCGGTTTACGTGGCGACCTTTCCCGACTGCGAAGCCGTCGGGGTCGACGCCTTCAGGCAGGACTGGGCGAGGGGTAGTTACCTGTACCTCTTTCCCCCGGTTCCGCTGTTTCTCCAGGTCCTGACTCGCTTGGAGACTTAACGAAGTCGAGTTGTCCTTCTGGCTCCTTGGTGGCCGGCCCAGCCTTGGTTTCAGGCGCTGCTTGCTCGGTGTCCGAACCCAAGGGTCTTCCCGTGGCTCTGCCTCTTTCAGCAGATCGGTCCAGCCCTGTACGAGGCTGGTTCCATCTTCTCTTCGAGTCTTCACGTCTGGTGTTTTTGACTCTGGTTTATCATTCCTTGTATGGTGTGCAGGTGGCTTCTTTGTTGGTCTCCCACCTGCGTGCTTCATCTCAGCGACAGTATGAGGTTTCCTGGCAGTCCTTCCGGTTTTTCCTATCACTGCGTCGGTGTTCTTCGGTCTCTGATAGGGTTGCTCTGTCCTTTCTCTCTTGGTTGTTTCAGGACCGTCATCTTATGCTGAATACTGTCGCTTCGTATCGTCCGGCATTGGCGGAGCCGCTTCAGCTTGCTTTCGGTGTTGATGTTACTTCCGCCCCGTTTCGCAAGTTGTCTCATGCGTTGTTTCACCTCCGGCCTGCTCATGCGCCGCCTGAGCCGTCTTGGTCTTTGGACCGCGTGCTCTCGTTTCTCTCTTTGCTCGGTTTGTTGTGGCCCCTTCCGTTCGGGATTGCTTTTCTAAGGCTCTTTTCCTGTTGGCATTGGCCTTGGGGGGTCGGGTTGGCGAGCTTCATGCTCTCCTCCGGCACCGAGGTTTCTGCTCTTTCGGTCCTGATGGTCGTTATGTTCATTTGGAACCGTCTCCCGTCTCCATCTTTTCTGGCGAAGAATGAGACGGCTGCGTTACAGAGGGTGCCGTGGGTTGTTGATGCTTGGTTGGTCAGGCCGGGGGTGCATCATGTGTTGTGTCCGGTTGCGGCTCTCCGCCGTTATTTGCACGCCACGGCTTCCATTGCCAGGGATGCGCTCTGGGTTGATCCGGTTTCCCTTCTTCCCTGTTCCCGGGCTCGGGTCTCTCAGGTTGTCCGCAGGGTTATTAAGTATAGCCAGCCTGCGGTTTTTCCCCGGGCCCACGATGTTTGTAAATTTGCTGCTTTGGCGGCTGTCTTTGGCAACATGTCTTGGGTGGACATTCGGGCCCGGGGTTTTTGGAGATCGAACAGGGTCCTGGCCGCTTGCTACCTGGTGAATGTTCCTGGGCCTCGTCGGGCCTGTGTTGCTTTGGGTCGGCGGTTGCAGCCAGTTGTCTCAAATTCGCGTTAAGGAGTGAGGACGGCCCACCGCCCGGGTAAATCCCTGGTTTTTCCTTATCTTTGGGTAGTTAGCTCCGGGGAGCCAAAGGGGCTCCCTCTAGAAAACCAGCGTTGAATGTAATGAAACTCCATTTTCTGGGTGAGTCCCAGAGGCTCCCCGGCATCCCTCCCTCTCTCCGGTCGGCAGTGTTTTTCGCGTTTTTGACATCCAGCCTAAGAACTAATGGTTGGGTTGCCGACGGTGGGGTCTGGGGCTCCCCCCCCTTCCCCCTCCCGGGGAGGGGGGTTGCGCAGACGGCGGCGCAGCGACATGATGACATCATGATGGTTAGCTATTTTTGGTTTGGGGAGTTCTGTCCACCTGTTCGGTCTTCGGTCGCAATAGTTTACCAGAATAGGGGTTAGTTTTGGGGCGCCTACCTTTCTGGGTCCCTATCCCGGTCGATGGCAGACATAAAATGCTCCCAATCATACGGGGGGGGGGGGGGGGGGGGCTCTATAGGCCATTGCTCCTCGTGCCTCTCTAGAGGGGGCCAGGTTCTGGCTCGTGGTCCCCAGTAGGCAAGAACTCCATGCATTGACTGATGCCAGAAAGTTATACATATCCATTCAGCCTGGATAGCTCCGGGGAGCCTCTGGGACTCACCCAGAAAATAGCTTTCATTACATTCAACGCTGGTTTTTTTAACAGCTTTTTGTAAAATTTTGTCAGTGTTTAAAACTTTTCAGAACATCTGTTTGTTGAAAATATGATACACTGTATGTTCTGGAAAGGGGGGATTTGAATATGGGTTGGAATTCGATCCTAGCTGGTTGAAGGAGTTGAGCGTTGATCCCTCACACCATCCTCATATCTCAACTCTTGTCTGATTACGTATCACGTCCATATAGCGTATGGCTATATGTCACGCTCCGTATGGCTATATAGTCATACTGGCTTACCACTTTTTCCTCACAATTACCTTATCTATCTTTTGGTTTTATATGAATGATTTCTAGATTTTAATGTAATTCTTGAGTTGTGTTAGGTGTGACTTATGCCATGTACAGTACTGTACTGTGTAGACTTTCAGCCTTGTTGGCCTCTTTGGGGTAGCTTTAAGAATTATATTTTATATTTTATAATTAGAATTACTGTACAGTATAGTTTATCTTTAATATTTCATGCTACAGTATATTTGTGTCGTAAGATTTGCAGACATGCTGGCATGAGAAACCTGGGATACCTTTCTTGATTGCATTCCTGTGATCAAACAACTTCTTGTAGCTTGAGCAGTAAATAATTTTTGTAAGGCCTTAACAATGAGGTCATTGGTGTTGTATAAACATTATTGATCTAACTTTTGGGTTTGGTTTACAATCTTGGCTTGGCTCCCCAACAGGAAGAGTCAAACCGGAGTAGGTAGGGCTCTGTTGCCTAACAGGATCACAGGGCTTACCCCTAGAGGATGGAACACACTTAGTCTGTCCCCTATCCTTTGGCCAGAAGAGGGTTTTCACGAGCCACACTCGACTGCCCTCCAAGTCGTCGGAGCACGCAATCCTCCCACCACAGAAAGGTGGTATTCCAAGGGGGGAAGGGATTTGTTTAGTTTATAATGATTATTGTTATTTCAATTCTGTATATTTTAATAATTAGGCACCTGTGGTAGGGATATGCTTTATCATAACTTATTGATAGAGATTATTAGTAAGTAATTCTTATAGATATCACTTGTATTACTAGATACAATATTTATTATTTTGTGACCTTTTAATTCTCAAATGATCATTATATTCTGTGACTTTTAATTCTCAAATGATAATTAAAAGTAAGATTTGAAAATTGTATTACATGAATAATGTACAATGAATGTTTAATTATAGTATTTAATACTAATCTTGTGATTTTGTCTTCATCATTACCACCTCTCTTCTCATTTTCATGGGGTTAGGAAGCACAACCATGGGTAAGGTATGAGAGCAATATAGATAAAGGTTACAATATACTGTAGCCAAAATAACATTAGGATAGTTACCGATGTCAACAACAAAAAATGTTAGTTGACCAGTGCATAGAATGAAACCACACAATTGCCTAGAACTCTTTCAACATTCTTCAGTAACATACTAAATAAAATACTGTATATCTAATAAAACACTAAAAAATATCATATGCACTCGAGCTATGTCAATAGGCCGTTCTCCCTCTTCGCCCTTACTTCATTACACACACAAATCACAATTGCGTGATGCATCAAATGAACAAATCCACAAGGGAGAACGGCCTATTGACATAGCTCGAGTGCATGGTGGGAGTTGTGTGAAACCCTGGTTTGTGCCTCGGAGAGGCTGCAGGATCCAGTAAGTTCAGTAGAACTTTGGTTTCAACTCCTTTTGACTATGTCGTAGCTCAGTCGATTAAGGCAGCATCTGGGATGCTCTCAGGACGCAGGTTCGAATCCTCGTCACGGCCCTTGTGGATTTGTTCATTTGATACATCACACAATTGTGATTTCTGTGTGTAATGAAGTAAGGGCGAAGAGGGAGAACGGCCTATTGACATAGCTCGAGTGCATGGGGGGAGATATGTAAAATCCTGGTTTGTGCCTCGGAGAGGCTGCAGGATCCAGTAAGTTCAGTAGAACTTTGTTTTCAACTCCTTTTGACCATGTCGTAGCTCAGTCGATTAAGGCAGCGTCTGGGATGCTCTCGGACGCAGGTTCAAATCCTTGTCACGGCCCTTGTAGATTTGTTCATTTGATGCATCACACAATTGTGATTTCTGTGTGGTAGGCTCTACCCTGATCTTAGTGTATGGCCGATCTCTTGGTATCTGACCAGCATTTTTTGTGTCTGTAACATTATGAGGTCCTTTGCTGTTTTTTTTTACCTTTTCCTCTCTCTTTGCTGCTTGTCCTCTCAATTCCAATAATCCTCTCCTTTTGGTCCTGGTTGTTTATTGATTTATGTTTATGCCTAATACTGTTGCTTTTCAGCACTGGTAGAGTTGCTTTTGTTAGAATTAGCTTCAACATTTCATTGGTCCCGTTTCACAGGTCATCTGGTACATTTTTTCACCTCTGGCATGTTTTCTTCTGAGCTTTCTTGGTCCCTAGATCAGATTTTACTTTTTCTACATCTCCTCGGTTCTCGATTTAGCCTATGATTCTTTTTATAGTGCCATGTTTTCGTTGGCTTTTGTTACTGGGTGTATTCTGTTAGCCATGGATGGCACCTCCTGGTCTCCATGGTTTTGGCAGCTTGTTCCATTGTTGTACTGAAGCCGTGTGGAACGTGTGTTGCATTAGGTAGGATTCCCTGTTTCTGATTCTTTCTCATTCAGGGGTTACTTGTCTTCTGTTCTCCTCCACCTTAATGTTTCCCTTTCTGTTGTTCTTCTCTGTGGCAAGAGGGCTCTCTCAGAAAACGAACTCAGTGGACAGCTGCTACTAGTGGGTGAACGCTCTGCTAAGAGCTTTGTTTTCACTGTTGATTAAATTTGCCTTGCTGTTGTATGTTTTGTTTTGCTCTACCTTCCTGGTGGCTGATTTTTTGGTGAGGGTGACCAAAAATTACCTGGCCTCTGCAAGGGTGTCCAGGTTTTGGTCTGTGGTCCCAGATAGACTTTTAATGACTCACGAGATAAGAGGCCTAGTGTGTCTTAGGATGTAATTACAGTACCTAAGTTTAGTTACAGGATTAAAGCTACGCTCATGGTGTCCTGTCTTCTCACCGTTCTTTGTCATGTGCACTTTGAAACTACTAACAGTTTTGGCTGTTAGTAGTTCTCCACCACCTTCTCACTTAACTTGGTCCAACCATCTAACACTGTTTGCAGAAATGAACATTCTAATATTTTTTTGGCAACTTTGTTTCCTTAGTGTCCTCTTATTCTTGAAGTTGCAGTTTTCAAAAATTCTTCTCTGTCTATTTTGTCAATTCTTGTTACTATTTTGTATGTAGTGATCATATCACCTATTTTTCTTCTATCGTCTAGCTTTGACATTTTAATATCGCTAACTTTCCTCATAGCTCTTGTTTTTCAGTTGCGGAAGCCATTTAATTGCATGTCTTTGCACCTTTTCCAGTTTATTGATATGCTTCTTGAGATATGGGCACCATATATCTGCAGCATATTCCAATTTTGGTCTCACAAAGGTTGCGACTTTTTTTTTTAATTTTGTCATCCATGTATTTAACACTTTTGTGTTCCCGGCGTGCGCACCCCAGCCTACCTCAAGGTAGGCCCAGCGTTTCACATGGGCGAGCGACCACGCTAAAATGTGTATATCTGTACTCTTTTCAGTTTTCTTACATCAATTTCTGAGGGGGAGCTCCTTCGGCTCCCTGGAGCTATCCAGGCTGATACATATATCGTTAGACTTTGGCATCAGTCAGTGTGAATGGAGTTTTAGATGTATCGGGGACCACGAGCCAGAACCTGGCCCCCTCAGAGAGGCACGAGGAGCAATGGCCTATAGAAATGCACATGGGGTTTGGAGCATTCTATGTTTGCCATTGACCGGGCCAGGCACCCCAGAAAGGTAAGCACGTCAAAACAAACTCCTATTCTGGTTAAAACAACTAAAATAGATTAACAAGTGAACAGAATTTCCCCAATTGAAAACGAGCAAACCAGCATGACGTCACACGTACCGTGCCGGATGTCTGCGCAGCTTCCCCCACCCCGGGAGGGGAAAGGGGAGCCCCAGACCCACCATGCCAGCGATCCACCCTTCAGTTCTCGTCTAATGTGATTGTAGCTCGGTCGTCGTGTGGCTCCAGTTCCAGATTCTCTCTTGTTGTGCTGTGCCTTGTGTCCAGTACTGCTCTTATGTTGGCGTGTGAGCTGGGAGTAATATTCACAGGTACTCTGGCTGCATGTGCTTAGGGTTTCCTTCCCTGAGTGCCCTGTAAGTACTGCCCTTGGGGCTTAGGGTTATCTTCCAAAAATCACCTTGGGTCTACCTCTGTTGGTCTTTTACTGCTTGGTGATTGACCGCCCTGGGTGTGTTGGGGGGTTTACTCGGTTTACTCCTCCCTTGTTTACCTTTGGGTAAGTAGTAGTTTTTGCAGTGGTAGGGGCACGGGGTACTGCGCAGCTAGTTTTCATCTATTACAGCAGCTGGCTCTGTTCCTTCTGGGTACGTTGTCCTCCTGCCAGGTTTTTCTTCTCATTTTTGTTTGTGCCTAATGGGGTTGTCTGCTTTTGTTCCCCTGCCCCCTGTCATATTAGGGTCATGACCTCTTGTTTTTCAGTGGTACCTACTGCTAGGCCCCCCGTGAGTGGACACGTCCCAGGGGTTCAGTTTTAGAAGTTTGTTTGGTAGACTTGGGCGCCGGTTAGCAGTACCCTGCCTGGGCTTACCCTTAGCAAAAACAGTTTAAGGGCCCTGGGAAATCCCGCGGGGGCGCAAGGGGTCCGATGGATGCGACTCCTGAATCGCATCCATCCTCTCGCCTTGTGGGAGTTTGAGGGTTGCGCTGTCCCCTTGTCTCAGGGTGACGCTCGTTGGTTTTGCCTTCGTCATGCTGCCTGTTGGGTCGGTGACACCTTCGGCCCGGAGTCCTACGAGCATAGTTACTTGTTTGACTCCATTCACCTAATCCACTGTTGACATTATCCGGGTGCAGGCGGCTCAGGCGTTGCATGTTAGGTTTAGGTTGCTGCAATGTGCTTGCAGCAACCTAAACTGGGTTTCTTGAGACATGAAAATTATTTCAAGGATTCCACAGTGGTACAAAATGTTGAGAAATGCTAGCCTAGAGATTTTAGGGGCCATCTAGACTCTAGAGTCTATAAGTATATTAGTAATACCTGAACATGTAAGGGTCTAGATGTTGGCTAGGGTAAGTACTCCTATATTGGTTCTATTTCACATTGTGTAATAGCACCGAGGGAAGGAGGCTAGTGAAGCTACCGAGGGGTGTCTTGCACAGAAATAATTTTGTTGAGTCAAATAAAGTGCTCCTTTCTGAGCACCACCTTGTCCCGCTTTATACGTTTTTCACTTGGCAATGGTTTCTTCAGCCTTAAAGATGCTCATTAAGGGCCTGGTGATTTATATTTGTTCTCATAAGTTTTCAGGAAGAGGCTTTTCATTTCACTTTTTTTCCTGCTATATTTGTACAGTACCTGTACTATTTTCTCATTCTTTATGTCAAATTCTTCACACCAATTTTATTCCCTTTTCTTGTTGCATTTCATTATTTCTGCATCACAGCCACACCTGTATCTTTCCCCTCTACCAATTGTGTATTTCTTTACTAGCAGTTAACATTCTTCCCTATTTTGATATTTAACACTTTCGCGCTAACCGGACTCACCGAGGAGTCCTGTTTCGCTAACCGCTAACGCATAGTGGACATAAAGTTATGTCCTCTTTTAAAATATTTGTATAAAATTCAATTTTTATCCGATTTACTTTGAGTTTGTTTCAAACTGCGCGCCATGAGGCTCTCTTTCTCACCACTAGGCTGCATGGTACAATAAGTTCATGAAAGGTGTGGACCACTTCGATCAAATGGTATTATGTCCCAAACGGGTTGCAGGTGGGTGACTTTAGCCGTTTATACTGGTAATGCATCCCCCATATCATGTATTATATGCATATGTCTGTTTAGGGAATTTTATTCCGATCAATGTACAACCAAAAATAACTGTGCAACAAGTATAAACTTGACAAACATAACAAAAGTAAAAACATTTCGTGTGTGTTTGACGCTCACTGATATGTTCCAGCGTTGTTTTATATTTGGCGCTATTCTATCTTACGCTTTGTTGATCTTTTTTACCTACGGGCTCATAGAACATTCTATTGCGAACACATTGACACAAAAATGAATGACGTACATAGAAAATTAATGTCATGAGAGTGAAATAAGTATAAACTTTCAAAGCGCCGTGCGTCGTCCCGTCACCGATACCGGGTAACAATTTCACCACTTCCCACACTCTTGCGGGCGTGCCGCATTCATTATTCTCCGCTTATATTCATATCACCGTGTTGGGAATTTCATTGCGAGTCCATTGATACCAAAATTAACGCTGTAGGACAAGTGTGGAGGTGATAACAATCCCAAGAGTAAAAACATTTTGTTGCTGTTGGGCGCTCACGGCGAGTCATCTTCGTAGTTATTTATTTGGTGCTGGTATCCCTATACGTTTCGTGACTTTTTTTACTGATGTTCTTCTAGAGAATTTTATTGCGAACACGTTGGTACCAAAATGAAATACATAGCTCAAGAACTAAGGTAAGGAGAGTAAAAAGAGTATACACATTTTTGTTTTTACGCTTACTCAGCAAAAACGCTCCCCGCACATACCGCTTTTTTTTTTACCATCGAAGGGGGCGCGAAAGTGTTAACTTTGTTTACTTTTCTAGTAGTTTCATGCTAGTTTTTGTTTTGCTTAGGCTAAATAATTTTTCACAAGCCTGTCCCTTACTCTCATCAAACTCCCTTTTTTCCACATTCTCCTTCATTTTATATCCACAGAATCAACATTTTTCTTTCCCCCAACTCATCTTGTCACTTTGACTTGTCTGCATTAGGGGGGATATTTTACATTGTACGTAAGATTCCATAACACTTGTAACAGAACTATGAAGTGTAATTCTTTGTTTCTCTTGCATTTGCACCACATACAATGATATGCATCATTCCACAAGCATCTTGTTAAGTTTCTACCTATTCTTCAGTCACATGTCTTCTTTGTATATCGTCGTCGTTAAAATTATGAACGGTAATGTATAAGTAATACCTACCTGAACATTATTTAGTTTCATTACATGTCTCTTTCAAATTACAACTATTATTTTCTGGGACACTGTGTATACCATCATGTAATTCTTGTAAATATTTCAATAAATAAATATCACTCTCCTGAATTAACTAAAAATTTATCTCATGTCTGCCTCCACAATGACAGATTTGAATTTAAAATTCAAGCACTTTGAACTACCTCTCGAAAAGTCTTTAATTTATCCTCATGATAACTGGTATTGGGCACTGTTAATTTATCCTCATGATAACTGGTATTGGGCACTGTTAATTTATCCTCATGATAACTGGTATTGGGCACTGTTAATTTATCCTCATGATAACTGGTATTGGGCACTGTTAATTTATCCTCATGATAACTGGTATTGGGCACTGTTAATTTATCCTCATGATAACTGGTATTGGGCACTGTTAATTTATCCTCATGATAACTGGTATTGGGCACTGTTAATTTATCCTCATGATAACTGGTATTGGGCACTGTTAATTTATTAAAAGTGTACTTTTTTGGTTTTCTCTCACTCTCAAGCCATATTCCATTCCATTTCTCATTCTGGCATCCTCCTCTCATGGATCTGGCACATCAAACCTTTCCTCCTTAAAAGTTTCATTTTCCATCACCTTTAGTCATCAGTATATTCTCCTTACATTGTACTCAGTTGAGATTTTAGCATACATTTGTTGAGAAATTTGTTTGTCACCACAGAGGTCTTAGCAAGTTGATTCATTACTTTTTATCTTTGTTATCTTAAGTACAGTACGTAGGTAGGTTTTGTGTTGGTATTGTGTAGCAGCACAAGACTTCTATTCTACCACTTAGATATGTCTACTTTGATGCAGGTATTGGAGCCACAGCAGTTGTACACTCTGCGCTATGTATTCCTCGCAGCGAAAAATGTGCCATCAAGAGAATAAACCTCGAAAAATGGAATACGAGTATGGATGAATTATTGGTGAGTAATACAGACTTCCTTAAGATTGTATTCATAAGGTTATTAGGTATTATAAAAAAGTAAGAACTACATTAATTAGTTGAACAGAAAAGAAAAGAAGAGAGAGAATTGACTAATGCATGACCACCATTGCACAAGTATATACTTCTCTGTTATGAAATGAGAGTAGAGATAGATGAATGCAAAAAACCAGCGTTGAATGTAATGAAACGCCATTTTCTGGGTGAGTTTCGGAGGCTCCCCGGAGCTATTCCAGGCTGATATGCTAATGTCAGACTTTGGCATCAGTCATGTGTATGGAGTTCTTAGGCCTACCGGGGACCACGGCCAGAACCGGGCCCCCTCAGAGAGGCAAGGGGAGCAATGGCCTATAGAAGCCCCAGTGTGGTTGGAAGCGTTCTATGTCTGCCATCGACCGGAACAGGCACCCAGAAACGTAAGCGCCTGAAAACAAACCCCTATTCTGGTTAAAATTGCTACCAAAAGCCGAGCTAGTGGATAGAACTCCCCAACCGAAAACAAGCAAACTAGTGTGACGTCACACACCGCCGCGCCGCTGTCTGCGCAGCTCCCCCCTCCCCGGGAGGGGGAAGGGGGAGCCCCAGACCCTCCACGCCCAGCTACCCACACCTCAGTTCTTGAGGCTGGATGTCAAAAACGCGAAAAACTGCCGACCGGAGGGAGGGAGGGATGCCGGGGAGCCTCCGGGACTCACCCAGAAAATGGCGTTTCATTACATTCAACGCTGGTTTTCTGGGGGGAGCCCCGTCGGCTCCCTGGAGCTAACTACCCACAGACGGAAAAAGAGGGACTTACCCGGAAGGCGGTCGTCGCTCACTCCTCAACTCGAAGCCGACACAACTAGCTCCATCTGCCGACCCAAAGCAACACAGGCCCGACGGGGCCCAGGGACATTCACAAGGTAACGAGTAGCCAGGACCCTGTTCGACCGCCAAAATCCCCGCGCCCGAATATCAGACCAAGACCTCTATTTGGGTGGAGAGGGGAACGAAGCGAGACAGGGCGTCGGCCAAGATGTTGGACACGCCCCGTACGTGAACCGCCAGGAGAGCCAAACCCCGAGAACTCAGCAGACGAGTCACCCGAAGTGACCAACCCCAAAGAGACAAGGACCGCATCGAACCCCCGCGGTTCAGGCAATGAACCACCGGAGTGTTTGTCCGAATGGAGCCGAATCGTCGATCCGCGGGCCACCCGAATCCTCCCCAGAGCAAACCACACTGCTGCGAACTCCCGCACCGTGCTGTGAGCTCGACGGAAGGACGGATCCCAACGCCCCTGGCCGGCCTGGTGAGCACTGGTCACAAAACCCCAGCCGAGAGACGACGCATCCGTGTACACATCGAGCGAGGGCTCGGGTAGGCGCCAAGGCACTGAGCCCCGAAAAATCCGAAGAGGAAGCCGGTGACGCAGCAACTGACGCAAGGCTCCCGGGGGTCGAACTCTGCGATCGCGAGAGAGGCGGAAGGGGGAACCCCGAAGGAACCAGAACAGCTGTCGAAGCCAAACCCGACCCGACGGGTAGACCACCATCGCGAAGTTCAGGCTCTCGCGCAGCCCCTCAAGCAACCGCCGGGTGACCCGAGGGCCCTCCAGAAACAGACGAAGGCGGGACCGCAGCCGCAGGAGAGACTCCGGAGGGAGAGACAAGGAGGCGGTTCGAGAGTCCCAGACGAGACCCAGCCAAGTCCGAACCTGAGAGGGAACCAGATGGGACTTCCTCCAGTTCACAAAGAACCCGAACTCGGCAAGCTGGGAAAGAACCAAATCCCTGGCTAGCAAGCAAGCTGACCGGCTGGGAGCCCAAACCAGCCAGTCGTCGAGGTAGGCCAACACCCGAACACCAGTTCAGTTATAGACCAGTTGCACTAACATCGCACATCATAAAAGTATTTGAGAGAGTGATTAGGTGTCAGGTCACCAATTTCATGGAGACCAATGACCTTCACAACCCAGGCCAACATGGATTTCGAGCGGGAAGATCGTGCCTCTCACAGCTACTTGAGCACTACGACAAAGTCACTGAGGCATTAGAAGAAAAACAGAATGCTGATGTGATATACACGGACTTCGCAAAGGCTTTCGATAAATGTGACCATGGCGTGATAGCACACAAAATGAAGTCAATGGGAATAACCGGTAAAGTAGGACGCTGGATACTCAGTTTTCTGTCAAACAGGACTCAGCGAGTAACGGTCAACCATATAAAATCTAGTGCAAGTGCAGTTAAAAGCTCTGTACCTCAGGGTACAGTCCTTGCACCGCTGCTTTTCCTTATTCTCATATCAGATATAGACAAAA
Organism: Procambarus clarkii; assembly: GCF_040958095.1. Classification (NCBI taxonomy): domain Eukaryota; kingdom Metazoa; phylum Arthropoda; class Malacostraca; order Decapoda; family Cambaridae; genus Procambarus; species Procambarus clarkii. The sequence goes on from NC_091197.1 coordinate 27,114,665, forward strand.
ATACAAGTCACAGCTTCGTATCATCCTTTGCAGATGACACAAATATCAGTATGAAAATTACCTCGGCTGAGGACATTGAAAAACTTCAAGCTGATATTAATAAAGTTTTCGACTGGGCATCAAAAAATAACATGATGTTTAACAGTGATAAATTCCAGGTACTCAGGTACGGTAAAAATGAGGACCTTAAACATAATACAGAGTACAAAACACAATCAAATGTACCCATAGTAGGAAAGCAGCATGTAAAGGATTTGGGAATAATAATGTCTGACGACCTAACATTTAAGGAGCATAACCAAGCAAATATTGCGACAGCCAGAAAAATGATAGGATGGATTACGAGAACTTTCAAATCCAGGGATCCCATTACAATGGTTGTACTCTTCAAGTCACTTGTGTTGTCCCGTCTTGAGTACTGCTCAGTACTCACTTCCCCCTTCAGAGCAGGAGAGATTGCTGAAATAGAGGGAATACAGAGAACATATACGGCACGCATAGACGCAATAAAGCACCTAAATTATTGGGATCGTCTCAAAGCCCTCCAAATGTACTCACTAGAAAGAAGACGAGAGAGATATCAAATAATATACACCTGGAAGATACTGGAGGGCCAAGTACCAAATCTACACAGTAAAATAACAACGTACTGGAATGAACGATATGGAAGAAAATGTAGAATAGAACCAGTGAAGAGCAGAGGTGCCATAGGCACAATCAGAGAACACTGTATAAACATCAGAGGTCCGCGGTTGTTCAACGTCCTCCCAGCAAGCATAAGAAATATTGCCGGAACAACCATGGACATTTTCAAGAGGAAACTAGATTTATTCCTCCAAGGAGTGCCGGACCAACCGGGCTGTGGTGGGTATGTGGGCCTGCGGGCCGCTCGAAGCAACAGCCTAGTGGACCAAACTCTCACAAGTCAAGCCTGGCCTCGGGCCGGGCTTGGGGAGTAGAAGAAATCCCAGAACCCCATCAACCAGGTAACCTAGGAGATGCAAACGAGCCACCACAACCCGTGTAAGGCGTGTTCACACGCAAGGTGCCAGGTTCAACCCGAACGGGAGACAACGAAAGCGGTAACTCAGACGCCCCACAACAAAACCGAGCCAGTCCCTGAACCGTGGATGAATCAGGACATGCCAATAAGCGTCCCGGAGGTCCAGGGACACCATCCAAGCTCCCGGCTCCAAGAGGAGCCGAACCTCAGGTCCGCGCAGTCCCGTTTCGGAACCAGAAACAGACGGGAAACCCATCTGAGGGACGACGCCGTTTCGACGACGCCCAAGCATACCCACTCCAAGACGACTCGACAGAGCGTAACCTGCCCTGCCAGCCCCGACCCCCCCATGGGGAAGAGGTGCCACCCAACGCCACCGCAGGCCGCGAGACACGACCCGAAAGGCCCACGAATCGTGGGACCAGGCGCGGGCGAACAGTGCAAGCCGCCCCTCCATCGCCCCGTCAATGGGGTAAACCGCGAAAGGGCCGGCGACCCTTACGAGACCCAGAACCCCGCACATAGCGAACACCGCGCCGACCGGACGAGAGAGGGTCCACAGGAGGAGCCAAACCCGAACCTGACTCCAGAGGCCTACCACGACGAGAGGAACCCAGAGCCCTGGCACGACCTTTCCGGGAAGACCCACCCCGGGACCCCCGGAAAACCAACAAGTCCGACATCGGACGACAAGCCGCCAACGCCGCCTGAATAAACTGCATCACGGCCGACTCCTCAAACAGAAGAGGACAAAAAGGTGAAGAACGCCTAAGAGCCAGAGCCCAAGCAGATTCCACGGAGGAACCCAGCACTGTCTGCCGACACGCGAGGCGGGAAGCATAAAACAGGGGAAACCACATCCCGCAAAATCGGCGTGAACAGCTTCAACAAGGCAGCTGACGAACGCCCAGCCGAGGACAAGGTGCTGGACTCCGGGACGGACCCAAGCGTCCTCACATCCTCCACGAGCCAATCCGAAGACAGCTCCAGGAGGGAAAAGAACCGCAAGGCCGTAGCCAAAAGGCCCCGGGCGCGCAAGTCCTCCGCAACGAGTGCCGCCGAAAGGGTGGGAACCTGTACATGGAGCTGAATAACGCCCACATCGCGGGGAAGGGCAGGGGCAAACAAGCACTCATTCAGGTACTCAAGCTCACCTTCAAGTTCAGGAAAACCTGAAGCACCGTGGAAGCTTCCCGCCACTCCAGCGTGCGGGAACGACAGAAGAAATGCCAGGAATCCAGAACAAACAAGGGGCAGTCTGCTAGCCAGGACGACTCCGGAACCTCGTAACGGAGCCAGAAAGGGAACAAAGTCCCAAACCTGAATTCGGATGGATCCATTTCTGAGGCATAATCCGGGTCATGCAGGAGGTAAGCTGCAAAGGCCGCTCGTACCACACCAGGTTGGATGCGATAAGCCGAAAACCTCCGGAAGGACGGAACCGACGTACCCGGGGGAACACGGAACCGAACCCGGGGAGGGGCCGACACCAAATCCAACTCGTACGCAGAGGGGGGGGGGGGGGGAAGAAAACCCCACTCCTTGTAACAATAAGCCCCGCTCAGAGGGAAGAAAAACCCAGGCGGGGTCCAGCGGGGCCCAAGGCCCCCAAGTCAGCCCCTCCCCAGCCTCGAGGTCCTTCATCACAGGACAAGAGGCCAAGTCCTCTCCCCAAGCCCCGACCCCACAAGACAAGGACGGAGCAGCCGGAAAAGTTGGAGGAGGGGGGGGGCCACTGGTCAGATCCAGAAGCTTCGGCCGGGAGACAAGACTCGAATGCCTCTGCCGCCCCCCCGGAAGGGGCACCCCCCGAAGCTGCCCGAGTCTCAAGATCAAGTAACCCCTGCTCCGACCCTGAAACCCTCAGACGCTTCGGGGCCGGAAGCAGGGAGTGGGGGAAACCAGAACGAACAGAAGGGGAAGGACGAGGAGGTGCGGACTGAACCAGGATTGAAGCGACCCCCACCCCCCAAGTCCGGGTCTCGAAAAGCAAAGTGGGGCAGCCCCGGGGCATCCGGGTGAGTAACCAACCGAGCGTGTTGCAACAGACGAAACCTAGACTGCAACGCATGCGCCGCCTGTACCCGAATAGAATCATCAGAGGATTGGGTAAATTGAGTCACAAGCAAGCAGCAACACTCACAGGACTCGGGGTCGAAAGTATCACCGACCCAACAGGCAGCGTGGCAGAGGCAAAAACAATGAGGGTCCCCCTGAGACAAGGGGACCGAGCAACCCTCAAACTCGCACACAGCGAGTGGGAACTCCGAGGTCACATCCATCGGACCCACACGCCCCCTAGGTCCTGAGCATTTACTTTAAGAGGACTCGCGCTCAGGTAGTCCCAGGCAGGGTGCTGCAAACCGGCACCCAAAACTACCAAACAAACTTCTATAGCTGAACCCCAGGGACGTGTACACTCACGGGGACCTAGCAGGGGGCGCCACCGAGGAGAACAGTGGAAGGGCAAAAACAAACTGAATAAAATGACAGAACCCCCCACCAGGCAAAAAGAAAAAGAAAAAGAAAACCCCGCAAGAGGACAGCGAACCCCAAGGAACAGAGCCGGCCGCGATGTCGGGAATACAAGCTGCGCAGCACCCTGTGCCCCTACCAGTGCAAACTGCCTCTTACCTGCCGGTAACAAGGGAGAACAGAACACCCAAGAGCCCAACAGGCGGCCGAAAAACTGAAAGGTAAAACAGACCAGCAGAGGCAGACCCCGAGGAGCCTGTGGAAGGTGGCCCCAAGCCCCAAGGGCAGTACTTACAGGGCACCTAGGGAAGGCAGCCCTAGGCGCATGCAGCCCGAGTACTGAAGATAACTCCTGGTTCTCGCACCCACAAAACCAACACCACACGCAAAGCACAGTGCAGTAGCGACTCCGGAGCCAGAGCACACGACCATCGCCTATAGCATCAGCCTCAAGAACTGAGGTGTGGGTAGCCGGCGTGGAGGGTCTGGGGCTCCCCCTTCCCCCTCCCGGGGAGGGGGGAGCTGCGCAGACAGCGGCGCGGCGGTGTGTGACGTCACACTAGTTTGCTTGTTTTCGGTTGGGAAGTTCTATCCACTAGTTCAGCTTTTGGTAGCAATTTTAACCAGAATAGGGATTTGTTTTGAGGCGCTTACCTTTCTGGGTGCCTGTTCCAGTCGATGGCAGACATAGAATGCTTCCAACCACACGGGGGCTTCTATAGGCCATTGCTCCCCTTGCCTCTCTGAGGGGGCCCGGTTCTGGCCGTGGTCCCCGGTAGGCCTAAGAACTCCATACACATGACTGATGCCAAAGTCTGACATTAGCATATCAGCCTGGGATAGCTCCAGGGAGCCGACGGGGCTCCCCTCAGAAAGCAATATTGAACTGTAATCTATTCATCTTCTTTCCAAGTTATTCATAAAACCAGCATTGAATGTCATGAAATGTCATTGTCTGGGTGAGCCCCAGAGGCTCCCTGGAGCTATCGGGCTAGCTCTCGGAGAGGTTTCAGGGAGCAATGGCTCTGGAAAGCCCTCCTGTGGTTGAGGGTTTCCTTTAGCTACCATTAACCAGGGTTAGGCACCCAGAAAGGTAGGCATAACAAAACGAACCCCACATAGTAAGAAAAGGACAATAAAAATGGAAAAGAGAGGTAGAACTCTCTCCAATCCCAAGGAAACAAGCAGACAAGCAAATGTCACACACCACTACCGTGCCGCTTGTCTGTGGAGCCCTCCCCTCCCCACGTTGGCTACCTAGCACTCTTGTTCGGAAGCTAAGCATCAAATAACGTGAAAAACCACCGACCAGAGGGAGGGAGGGTTGCCAGGGAGCCTCCGGGTCTCACTCAGAAAATTGCGTTTCATTACATTCAATGCTGGTTTTCTGTGGGGAACCCCGACAGTTCCCTGGAGATACATACTCAAAGATAAGGAAAAGAGGGACTTGCCCAGGAGGCACCCATCACACACGCAAAGTCAAGACAACTGGCTGCAACCTGTGACCCAAAGCAACACAGGAACACCCAGGAGCAGGAACGTTAACCAAAGAATGGGCGGCCAGGACCCTGTTAGACCTACAAAATCCCCGTGCCCAAATATCAACCTTAGACATGTTGGCAAACACGGCAGCCGAAGCAGCCAAATTCCTAACATCATGGGCAAGAGGATAGACTGCAGGCTGGCTAGACTTAATAACCCTGCCAATGACCTGGGAGACCTGAGCCCTGGAACAGGGAACGAGGGAAACCGGATCAACCCAAAGCGCATCCCCAGTCACCGAAGCCGAACCACGCAGATAATGGCGAAGAGACGCAACTGAACACAACACATGATGCACCCATGATGTGCTGGGATGATGGAACACCACGAGCATAGCTCTCATCCTGTAACTGCAATTAGATAATTACCCCCGGCCTGACCAACCAAACATCAATGACCCAATGACCCCCCGGAAAGCAGCTGTCTCGATCTTTGCCAGAAAAGAAGGAGAAGGCTGTGGCTGAACAAACCGACACCAGGACTGAAAGAGCAGAAAACCCTTGCGCCGGAAGAGAGCATGAAGCTCATCAACTTGACCCCCAGAAGCCATTGCCAATAGAAAGCCTTGGAAAAACAATCTTGAACCGAAGGGGCCACCACAAACCGAGGAGAGGAAAGAGAAGAGAGCACCCTGTCCAAGGACCAGAACGGCTCAGGCAACACATGAGCAGGCCGGAGGTGTAACAACCATGAGCAGGCCAGAGGTGAAACAAAGAACAAGAAAGTTTACAAAACGAGGCAGAAGTGACATCTACCCCGAATGCAAGCTGGAGCTGCTCCGCCAGCTCCGCATGATACAAGGTGACAGCATTATTAAGTATTAAATGATAGTCCTGAAAATGCCAAGATGGAAAGGACAAGAAAACCTGATCAAAAATAGAAGACAACCTACAAAGAGAGAGGATATGGTGGAAAGAACGCCAGGAAACTTCATACTGTCGCCGAGATGAATCTCTCAGGTGGGACACCATGAACGAAACCACCTGATCACCATACAAATGGTGATAAACCCTCGTCAAAAAGACCAGATGCGAAGAGCGGGGGAGAAGACTGAACCAGCCTCATACCGGTCCGGTCTGATCCGATCCGACCTGCTGGAGAGACGGAATTGTGGAAAATGTCCCAGGTTTGCACACCGAACAAGCAGCGCCTGGAACAAAGGCTGGGCCAGCCACAAAGGGTCCATGAAGACTACTCTTCCTTGGTAGGACTCCAACCGAGCCAGAACCCGAAGCAACAGCTGGACCGGGGCGGAAGGGGTACAGGTAAACAGGTAACCCCACTTCAGCCAGTCCTGCCAAAAGGCGTCCACAGCGACAGCCTCGCAGTTGGGAAAGGTCGCTAGATAGATCGGGAGATGCTGAGACCACAGGGATGCGAAAAGGTCCACGTTCAGGAGTTCGTATGTCCGGCAGAGCCAACGGAAGGAATCGGCATCGACCGTCCATTCTGTGAACAGTGGAATGAACCGAGACAGACCATCCGCCAGGACATTGGACACTTCCCGAATATGAACCGCATGGAGAGCCAAACCCGAGAATCCAGCAGACGAGCTACTCGAAGAGGCCAGCCCCAAAGAGGCAAGGACCAAAGAGAACCCTCGTTGTTCAGGCAATGAACCACCGGAAAAGAGTCCAAATGGAGCCAGATGGTCGAACCTCAAGCAAGCCGAACCCTCCGAAGCTACATCCAAACCGCCGTGAACTCCCACACCGTTCTGTAAGCCAGACGGTAGGACGAACCCCCATAGCCATTGGCTGGCCTTGCGAGCACTGGTCACAAAGCCCCAGCCAAGAGACGACGTGTCCGTGAACACATAGAGCGAGGGCTCAGGTAGGCGCCATGGCACTGAATTCCGGAAACCCAGAAGAAGAAGTTGGCAACGCAGCAACCGCCGAGAGACCCAGAATGCCCCTCAGAAAAGCCGAAGGCGGGGCTGCAATCTCAGCAGCGCTTCCGGAGGGAGAGACATGGGGCTGGTGGCTGAGTGGACAGTGCTCGGGTTTGTAGTCCTAAGGGTCCTGGTTCGATCCCCGGCACCGGCAGAAACAAATGGGCAGAGTTTCTTTCACCCTGATGCCCCAGTTTCCTAGCAGTAAATAGGTACCTGGGAGTTAGACAGCTGCTTTGGGTTGCTTCCTGGGTGTGTGTACGTGTGTGAAAAAAAAAAAAGTTGATTGACAGTTGAGAGGCGGACTGAAAGAGCCAGAGCTCAACCCCCGCAAGCACAACTAGGTGAATACATGGAAGCGGTTCAAGAGTCGCAAACAAGACCCAGCCAGGTCCGAACCTGGGACGGAACCAGACTGGACTTCCTAAAGTTCACCAGGAACCCGAACCCGGTGAGCTGGGAAAGAACCAGACCCCTGGCAAGCAAACAAGCGGACCGATTGAGAGCCCACACCAGCCAGTCATCGAGGTAGACCAGGATTCGAACCCCTAACAGACATAGACAAGTCACCATGAACTGGTTGAGATGTGCGAATACGGAAGGTACCAGATTCAAGCCTAAAGGCAACGAAAGCAGTAAGCCTGATGCTCCACCACGAGACCTAACCAGTCTGTGAACCTCAGACGAATCGGAATGTGCCAATACACGTCTATGAGATCCAGGGACATTATCCTCACATCTGGTTCCAAAAGAAGCAGGACCCGAGACAGAGTGGCCATCCGAAAGGAGGGGCAAGGAATCCAGGGGTTCAGACAGGACAAGTTCAGAAAGAACCTCAGATTCACAGTCCCATTTTGGCACTGGAAACAGGCGGGAAACCCACCTGAGGGAGGGGGTCGTTCCGACCACGCCCAAGCATACCCACTCCATGATGACCTGACGAAGCGCAAGGAAAGAAGCCTGCCCCACCAGCCCCGAATCCCCCGAAGAAGTAACAGCCACCTAACGCCACCATAGGCCGGATGACAGAGCCGAAAATGCCCACGGATCATGGGACCAAGCGTGAGCAAACAGACCGAGCTGCCTCTCCCCCCCCCCCTCATCGCCCTGTTAACAGCGACCGGACCGGTGCCCCCTCCGAGAGAAAACAAAAAATTTGGAAAGAAAAAAGAAAAAGAAAAAGGCAAGAAGCCGACTGGCAAGCAGAGTGAGCACCGCACTGGCCAGAAATGAAGGCACCGGAGGATGCACTAGCACAAAATCTGCATCAAAGGCCCACCTCGACAACAAAAGCCGAAGCCCCAGCACGATCACGAAACACGGTCCATGATCCAAGAAGAGCTTAGTCTGCAAGCCAGGAAGACCCCGGAACTCCAGAAGAGGAAGACCTGGGGCGCACAAGAGGTAACCAAGGGCCTCCAGAACCCCCAAAGGGGACCTGAGAGGAAGAAAAGCTCTGGAATGAAACCGAAAAGTCCAAAGGATTCCGGAATCAAACCCGGGGGAAGCCCAAACCACCACATTTGCCAGCAGAAATGCACCACAGAGAGGAAGGGCAAAACACATAAACACATCACCAATACTGTACCCCTTGTGAAACAGCCAGAAACAGACTGAAAACAAGAGTGATAAAAAGGCATGAGGAGCAAGCATAGCAAACAACCAGGGACACTGGGCCCAAACCCCAGGGCCCAGACCAAGACATAGACAGAAAACACAAAACTGTATGAAAAAACGAACGCCCAAATGTTCCCAGAGGAACAGAAGAAGGGCAGAACTCCTTAGAAGAAAGAACAAAACAGAGAAACGGCAATGGGAGGATAAAACCTTCGGCGAAGGCGAAAAAAAATCCCCCAAAATGCAAGCTCATACTTCCAGGGACATGTAAGCAAACAAACCGCAGTGCCGCCCTGGTGGCCAGGCGGGAAAGCGACCCCGCAGAAAAAAAAATGGTCACCATAAGAAAAGGAGACGTGGCTAATGCAAGAAATCTGAAATCACGTCAGCAAATGCGAAATAATAAAGTAGACAAGAGGGACAAAAAAACCCCGCCCAGAAGGCAGAAAACGCAAGCAGGGGCAGACAGCCCCAGAACTGCTAGTGGGTTCCCCCCCCCCCCCCCCCAAAGCCCTGGAAACCTGCAACAGATGCTCTGGGGCAGAGCTGTCCACCACCACAAAAAAACAAAAGAAAACCCCCGCAAAACTACGACGTCCCCAGAGGCAACAGGAACTGGCCGCTGCATAGGTAGACAGGCTGCTCAACACATTAATGCCCTAACCAGCACAATACCACTCCATACCCAAGGCCAAACAAGGGCCACAAAACTCCAGCTGGCCCCAAGGGTGGGGTAAATGCCGAGCAGCAAAAACCCCTACGGAAATGGCGTCCCAAATGCACCAGGGAAGGCAACCCTATCACGTAAGGGCAGTTCTCATAGGGCGCCTAAGGAAGGATGCCCCTAAGGTCATGCATCTTCGGTACTGATGAGGACACCTGGCCACCCACACACAACAACACTGCAGAGGTTACATTACCGCTGTAATGTAACACGTTACCTAGGGAACTGGAGTGCTAGGTAGCTGGCGCGGGGAGGGGAGGGCTGAGCGGACAAGCGGCGAGAAAGTGGAGTCTGGTGTTTGCTTGTTTCCTTGGAGTTAAAGGGACGTCTGCCTCTTTTTTTTTTGTTTTTTGTTGTCCTTTTCTCACCATGTGGGATTTGTTTTGTTATGCCTACATTTGTGGGTGCCTAATCCCAGTTGATGGCAGATAAGGAAAAACCCCAACCACAGGGGGGTTTTCCAGGGCCATTGCTCTCTGAAACCTCTCTGAGGGGGACCAGTTCTGGCTCGTGGTCCCCAGTAGGTTGAACTCCATAGACTAATGCCCCAGTCTAATATATCACACATTAGCCTGATAGCTCCAGAGAGCTGTAGGAGCTCCCCACAGAAAAGTATCATTTTGAAGTTAAAACCTTTACATTTTATCTGATTTCTTTGTAGGATTCTTGCGTCCAGGTGTCATATGCTTGTGACGCTCATGCTTGGGCATGGAGTCCTGTTGGCTCCCTGAAGGTATCACACACTAATGAGTGCCATACTACAAGGTGCCATCAGTCGCAGAGTTCTATTGGCCTCCTGGGGGGATCACGAGCCAAAACCTGGCCCCCATCAGTGTGTTTAGGGAACATGACCTATGAACACTTTACATTTAAAGTTAATCATAATTGTCATCACCAGGAAAGGCACCCAGAAAGTTAGGCAAAACAAATCAAACAACTGCATGGTTAAAACGAGACGGCTGCCTCAAAAATCATCAAAAGAACTCCCCAACAATAAAAACAAACCACTAAAATTTTGGTAATTTTGTCTCACCTCCCCTCTCATTTTGGGGGAGGAGGGGGGGGGGAGCCGGGTGAGCCAGGCCCCATCACAATAGGTTCTATTCTGATGGTGCTTGGTGGCTGTCCTAGTCACTCCGGCTCTAGTCTTCTGTTTTATAAAGTAGTGTTTTACCTTTGAGGCTGTTTATGCAGGGGTGTGTGAGCCAGGAGTTTAGTGTACTTGGAGCTGCATAAGCACAGGGTTGTCTTTCCTTGGGTGTTCTGGATACTCTCCTGTTAGGAGGCTTCCTTGCTTGGGGTGGTCCTCATCCTTAACCCTTCAGCTGTGCATTACATCATACGATTGGGGTACCTAATTGTGCTCCGCCTGTGCCTCCCATCATATGAAGTAGTAGGGAAAAGATTTAAAAGTCTTGCACAGGCATGGGGCTCACAGTTGCTTCCTCAGGCTTTAGTAACAATCCCCCATGTTTGAAAATAATTCTGAGTCCCTCACTTTTCTTCTAGGGCCTTAGTAAAAATATGAGGACCATATCTTGCAACATCATCCTCCGGTGTATGAACGAGCAGGGCGGTCATACTAGGAGCCACTGAAATTTGATCAGCAGCAAATGAGGGATTGCCATTATATATTTCTGGCAAAATGCGTGTTGTGTCCAGTTATAAAATTTAGGCTTATATTTAGGCGTATATATAAATTAGTGTGAATAAATACATGGTGTGTGTGTGTGTGTATTTATACACATATTCATACCTATATTTTACAAGTTATTGGCAATTATGATTAACTTTAAATGTGAAGTGCTCATATGCCATTGCTCCCTGCAATTCTCTGAGGGGACCAGGTTGTGATAGTGGTCCCTGGTAGGCCAATATATCTCTTCCACTGACGGTACCTTGTAGTATGGCACTGATCAGTCTATGATAGATTCAGGGAGCCTTCAGGGCCACCCCAGTAATTACCATTTCATTACAATCGGTGCTTGTTTTTTATTATATTTTATATACAATAATTTTAAATAATATTATTAATATAAATTACTGATATTCCTTCTGCAGAAGGAAATCCAAGCGATGTCTCTTTGTCACCATGAGAATGTGGTAACGTATTACACATCATTCGTAGTGAAGGAGGAGCTGTGGTTGGTGCTGAAGCTGCTAGGTGGCGGATCTCTGCTGGACATCATCAAACACAGGTGTGACATACGGCTCCTTTAGTGCCCACACGTTTACATTTTAAAGAAAATGATGTTCAT